>NC_091046.1:46355373-46697657 GCF_963966145.1 Tenebrio molitor
TACGTTTGAAAACAACTGTTTAGCCGTCCACATAATTCTTCTATGGCGCAGAGAGAGATGAATTGGTTTTTGTTGCAAGTTTTTCAAAATTTCTTAAAATGAATTAAAAGATGTTTTTATAAAATGCAAAAAGGAACAAATACAAGAGAAAGAAAGTTTAAGTTGCTTCATCGTCTAAACCTTCAAGGGCACAGGAGGCAGCTTTCAATAGAAGTCTGTCCAAAAATTATCAAAATAGAAGTGAAGCATCTTTTTCAAAAAAAAAAATCAGTTTCCAAAGTCTCCAAAGTTAGCAGTTTTAAAAGTAAAATATAGTAAATAAAAGAACTCAAGCGTGAAATGCTTACGTGTTAGGTCATGTAGATAGTTCTTCTACAGTTCACAGACGATGAAATGGCTTTTGTTGAAAGTTTTTCAAAAATTCTTGAAATGTTAAAAATATTTTTAAAAAGAGTGCAAAATGAACGAAGATTGAAGATAGCACTTTTAAAAGTAAAATATAGTAAATAAAAGAACTCAAGTGTGAAATGCTCACGTGTTGGTCAGAAACGATGAATGGTTTTTGTTGAAAGTTTTTCAAAAATTGTTGAAATGTTGAAAATGTTTTTTAAAGAGTTGAAAATGTTTTTTAAAGAGTGCAAAATGAACGAAGATTGGAAGGAGAAAGTTTCATGTTATCTAAATACTTCTTTAATCATTTGGATACAGAAGAGGCAGCTCTTGTTACAAGTTACAAGAAAATTTTCAAAATGGAAGTAAAAAGCATCTTTTCAAAAAAATATTTTCAGACCAAGAAGGATATACGTTTGAAATTGACAATTTTTTAGCCGTCCAGACAATTCTTCTACAGCGCAGAGACAGATGAAATGGCTTTTGTTGCAAGTTTTTCAAAAATTCTTGAAATGTTGAAGATCTTTTTTTTTTAATTCTAAATGAATCAAGAACGGAAAAAGATAGTTTCAACTCAACTGGAGCATTTCTTTAATTATTTAGAGGTATAGGAGGCAACTACAGTTATAAATCTTTCAAAATGTTTCATACAAGAAGTCAAAAATCTCTTGTAAAGTTTAGTCTTCAAAGTTTAGCGCTTGCAAGAGCAAAATCTAGTAATAAAAAACTCAACTTTGAAATTTATACTTATGAATGGTCTTCTTGGTGGTTTTTCTGTAGGTCAGAGATAGATTAAATGATTTTTTTTGTTCGACACTGTCAGAATTTGAGAATTTTCTCCTATGTGAACGGATTTTGATAAATGTCACAACTTGTCAAAACGAAACGTCAAGTTAATTTTAAAGGTTTTAAGCGATTTGGAGCCTTTAAGGGGCTCGTCGAACAAAAAAACGTTGTATTCAGCTCGTTCGTGTGTAAATTGGGCCTTTTTTGGCACGCGTGGGTCATTTTAAAACACGAGTGCCAAAAAAGGCCCAATTTACACACAAACTCGTCAAATAAACTACTATTGTTGTAAATTGTCTAAAACTTCTTAAAATAAATTAAAATTTGTTTTTATTAAATACCAAAAGAATCAAGACGAGAGAACCTGTTACTTAGTCGTCTGAACACTTCTTTCAATATTTAAAGCCAGAGGAGGTATCTCTTGGTACAATTCCCTGGAAAATCTTCAAAGAAAGTAAAAAATCTACTTTTAAAAAAATTTTAAAGGCGCCAAAGGTAAGAATTTTTAAAACCCAAATGACGTAATAAAAGGAATTCAAGTTTGAGTTTTGAGTTATTTGGTCTCCTAAAGCTCGGAGACAGATGAGGTGGCTCGTTTGTAACTTTTCAAAAAATTCTGAAAACGTATTAAAGCATGTTTTTATGATATAAAAGTAGCAAAGACAAGATAAAAAATGCTGTTTGGTCACCTGAACACTTAGCGACAAAGGAAGTAGCTCTCGTTGCAGTTTCCAAGAATTTTAAAAATAAAGCAGATTCTGTTCCAGAAATGCAACAAGAGTTAGGTGGATATTTAATCAACTAACTCTTCCTCGATCGTTTGAAGTCAGGGATGAGGGCTTTTATTACAAGTTTTTCGAAAATAAGAAAAAAAATATGAGAATGTTCTTTTTATTTTTTGATTACTTTACGAAGTTTAATGGTTTAAAGAAAATAATGACAGTTAAAGAATTGAGAGAAGCTCTCTTTTGTTCGGTCAACTAGACACTTCTTCTTTTGCTCTTATTAATTTCTGTCAGCGCATCCGTTACGGATGGCGCCACCGTCGCCCAACTCACCCACATCTGACCGCATTTGCATTAAATTTAATTACTCCGAATTTAACGACCCCATCCCGAGCCGACCAACGACGTTTTTACTACCTCGGAATTATTATCATTGCCAGACGCTCCAGCAGGTGTCCGCAACCTTGTATCCGCCATCTTTTACACAAACGTCAAATTGCAGACTCCTCGAGATCGACACGTGGCACCACGACCGCAAGTTCGACGTCATCTCTTGCCTCAACCTGATCGACCGGTGCGACACCCCAAACCAACTCCTGACCCAGATCAGGACCACCCTGGAGCCCGACGGGGTGGTGCTCCTGGCGGTGGTCCTCCCCTTCTCGGCGTACGTCGAGTCAGGTGGGTTCGCCGCCCCTTTCGTCTTGATCTAGGAAGGTTTTGCAGGGTCGCGGGACCACAAACCGACCGAGGTGCTGCCGATAGTGGGCTCCTGTTTTGAGGAACAAGTGAAGAGCGTGGTGGAGGACGTGTTGACTCCTGCGGGATTCGAGGTGGTGTCCTGGACCAGGGTCCCGTATCTGTGCGAGGGGGACCTGCAGCAGTCCTACTATTGGTTGGACGATGTGGTTTTTGTCCTGAAGGCGGCGAACTGATCACGAAGGACGAGACTGGAGTACAGGGGGGCAGCGACTCACCTGTATACTAACCGAGATCACTTTTCCCAATCTGTTCAGAGAAGCGACTGAATTTTTTAAATACTCTAAGTGAAGGAGTTGTAATTACAGGGTGACCGTCAAAAGTGCAAAAATCGATTTTTTGCAGTCCCTTTTCAAATTTCCCGCCATGTCACTTTTGACACTCAAATTATACCTACAATATTTTTTAAAATATAGTCACCACATAAGAACAAGAGTTTTTATTTATTCATTAAATTAAGCACGTACTCATTTATTCACACTTTACGTGAATTAATTTTATTTTAATTATGTATGAAGGTCTGAACGTGTCAGTTCTTGCTGCAAGACCCACAACAGATAAAATATGCAAATTTATTACCCTAATTTTGTTTTTGATAACGTCACCTTGTAATTCAACGTTTTTGAATCACCTGTATTTTACAGTGGCGTGCGGACATATCAAACAAATCCCGTTTTATTTTTACAACGCTACTCACACTGCTACTGTCAACTTAAGTCGCCAACTGTCAAATTTCAGCCAATCAGACGCACACAAGACTAGAAAGTCTACTCAGCAATCTAGACAATACAGTCCGGTATACTACATATCTGTTGCCAACATAAATGTCAATTATTTTTTTTATTCAACTTCTAAAAATAACTATACTATTTACATTGTTGTAGAGAATCTTTTCTGGTGACATTTACAAACAATAAATTTCACTTCTCACTTATTGTTTTATTCCTTATCAGAATCTATAAATGTCTGGTTGCGCAATTAATTCCCCGTCCATTGTCACAATGGATAATTTTTCATGAAACAGAGATAAGTGGCAATAAAGGAATACTTTATTAACTCATCTCACGGCCTTTTGCAAACAGTACTTGTATTATAATTTTTCAAAAGTGTTATACCGCATCATTGTTAGGTACTTAAGCGGATAAATAAAAACGTCACGGCGGCCTGGATGCCGTGCCTGTGAATACACACATAATGAAACTTGAGCGGAATCAAACACGGTAATGCCAGATATCAACTTGAAAAGACACAAATAATGGAATAAGATAAGCTGAACAAACTCTTGGAAAGCATTTAAATGTCAAGGTACCGGGGTCATCGGTCTAGTACAGGAGAGTGGATTCGGAAAGTGACAATGCCAACTCAGGGGTCTACGATTTTCGAGAGCGTGACCACGGTACTGCCCCAAGTGTCCAAAATGATCCCGAGCATCTCGTTCTCGTGGTACGACTACATCCTCTTTTGCACCATGCTGGGCCTGAGCGCCATGATCGGCATCTACTTCGGTTGTTTCGGTACCAAACAGAACTCAGCAAACGAGTACCTGATGGGCAACAAGAAAATGAAAGTGTTTCCGATCTCGGTGTCGCTGGTCGCCAGGTGAGTACCACCAGCGCTTGTCCCCCTGCTTCACCCGACGTTCCAGCCACATCTCGGGACTCACCCTTCTGGCAGTACCGGCGGATGTGTACAGGTTCGGTGCCGCCTATTGGCTCTTCGTCCCGGCAGTGGTTCCGGTTGTCTTGTTCACCATCTACATCTACCTCCCGGTTTTCTGCAAGCTGCAGGTCACGAGTACTTACGAGTACCTGGAGCGACGGTTCGACAAAACCAACAGGCTCTTCGCGTCGTTTTTGTTCACTTTGGGCCTCTTCTTGTACTTGCCGATCGTGATCTACATCCCGGGGTTGGCGCTGTCCGCCGCCACCGGGATCAACATCCATTACATCACTCCGGTGGTGTGCGGCGTTTGCATCTTTTACACCACTCTGGGGGGATTGAAAGCTGTGGTCTGGACCGATACTCTGCAATTTACCGTCACCACAGGCGCCGTGATCATTGTTACTGTGATAGGGATCAAGTCTGGTGGAGGAGTTGGTGAGATTTGGGCCAAAGCTCTGGAGGGACACCGTTTGGAGCTCTTTGAGTACGTCTCCCACAAATTCCTGCCCAATCCTGACAGGTTGTTCCAGTTTTGATCCAGACCCCACCAAGCGCGACACCTTCTGGACGGTATCCATCGGCTTCACTTTCGGCTGGCTCTCCATGTTCATTCACCAAAGCTGCGTCCAGAAGTTTCTCTCGGTGCCAACATTCCGCCAGACTAAAATGTGAGTTGCAGATTCCTGTATTACCTCCTTGATTGTTTTTTTCCAGTACTGTCGTCTATTTTACTATTGGCATCACTGTGATCGCGTCGTTCAGCATCTTCATTGGCCTGATGATGTACTCGAGATACGCCCACTGCGACCCTTTTACCACCGGAGTGGTGCAAAAGAGCGACCAACTCCTCCCTTACTTCGTACTGGACGTTGCTTCGCACGTTCCAGGCTTGTCTGGACTCTTCATTGCTGGGATTTTTTGCGCCGCTCTTAGCACACTGTCAGCCAGTCTCAACTGTCTAGCCGGGACCATGTACGAAGACTTCGTCTTGAAGGTCACCGGCCCCATAAACAGCGACAAGCGAGCCGCGCTTGTTTTACGAGTGTTGGTGGTGATTATCGGGGTGGTTTGCACCCTTCTGGTATTCGTAGTGGAGCGACTGGGAGGACTTCTACCCTTAGCAATAAGTCTAGGCGCGGTTACAGCTGGCCCCCTCTTGGGGATGTTCACTCTTGGGGTCGTCATCCCAAAAGCATCTTGCAGAGTACGTCGATCTGACTTAACTTAACGCAAACCTCCAACTCTTTGATTCCAGGGAACTTTTTACGGATCCATAATGGGACTGGTGTTCGTAAGCTGGGTTGTTACCATGGCTCAGTACTACAAAGCCCAAGGACTGATGGTCAACGTGCCTAAACCCATCTCCGTTGACAGTTGTCCGGCGAATGTCACCACAGTGGCGCCCTCGCTCACCACACTTGACATCTTCAACGTGACTCAATCTACTGGTGACCCTGAACAATTCAAACCCTTCTTCCTGTTCAGGATTTCGCACTATTACTACACTCCTTTGGGTACCATGGTGACCATCTTCTGTGGCATCCTCCTCAGTTGCGTCCTTCGCAATGACGACCCTCCCGTAGATCGAGACTTACTGAGTCCCATCATCTACGGCCTGCTTGACGAGAAAGTCCCAGATGAGAAGAGCAAAGAGTACTACCGATTGGACAAAGCACTTCATCTTGTCACCACGAACTGGGAAAAAGACGACTGTGCCAAGATTAAGACTTAACTTTTGTGTAAACTTGCGACGTATTTATGGAGAGAATAAACTGTATTTTATTAATTACGAAGTGGTTTTTCATTTGTTCTGAGCTCCATCTGTGTTTAATTTGAACGAGACATGCTAGTCATTCTCTTACGATGAGTAAACAGTCGAGATAAGCCCAATAAATCTTCGGCCAGTACATAAATGGTACCAACTGGGTCGCGTCAGTAGTCGACTTGCAATACCAGAATGACTTCCACACTTATGGAGTCTGTGACGACTCTTTTGCCCCAAGCGGGTGAAGCCATCTCACAAGTGTCTTTCTCGTGGTACGACTACATCCTCTTTTGTGTGATGCTGAGTTTGAGTGCTTTCATCGGTATCTACTTTGGCTGTTTCGGTACCAAACAGTCCTCAGCGAACGAGTACCTGATGGGCGACAAGAAAATGAAAGTCTTTCCGATTTCCGTGTCTCTAATCGCAAGGTAAGTACCGCCGGTGGTGATCCACCAAGTGACGCTCATTTTGTAGCCACGTTTCTGGGATCACTCTCCTCGCCATTCCCGCTGACATCTATCGATACGGCGCCAGCTTCTGGCTCATAGTCCCGGCGTTGGTCGTCATATCCGCCTGCACAATCTTCGTCTATCTTCCAGTTTTCCACAAGTTGCAAGTCACCAGTACGTACGAGTACCTGGAGCGCAGATTCGACAGCACAAATCGAGTGTTCGCGTCGTTTTTGTTCACTCTGGGCCTCTTCTTGTACTTGCCGATCATCATTTATCTACCAGCCTTGGCGTTTTCCACCGCCACCGGACTCAACATCCATTACATCACTCCGGTGGTGTGCGGCGTCTGCATCTTTTACACCACTTTGGGGGGGTTGAAAGCTGTGGTTTGGACCGACACGCTGCAGTTTACCATCACCACAGGTGCCCTCTTCGTCGTTACCGTGATAGGAATCAGATCGGCCGGAGGTGTCGGAGCGATTTGGAACAAAGCTCTGGAAGGAGACCGTTTGGATATCTTTGAGTAAGTGTCTCTTCTGCGTTTGGCAAATTCTCACAAAGTCTTCCAGTTTTGATCCAGACCCCACCAAACGCGACACCTTCTGGATTGTGATCGTCGGTACTTCAGTCTACTGGCTCTCCATGGCGGGGATCCACCAAAGCTGCGTCCAAAAGTACCTTTCCGTGCCTACTTTGAACCAGTCGCGACTGTAACGCGCCCCTCTTGTAACACACATAACCTCACTTTTCGTTTTCAGAACCGTTGTCTACTTCGCTGTCGGTCTCATGATCGTAACATCTTGTAGCGTCTTTATTGGTCTCACTATGTACGCCAGATACGCCGATTGTGACCCTTTCACTACAGGAGCAGTCAAGAAAAACGACCAACTCCTTCCCTACTTCATCATGGACGTAGCGTCGCACATTCCAGGCCTTTCCGGCCTCTTCATTGCTGGAATTTTCTGCGCCGCTCTGAGCACATCATCAGCTTTTCTCAACTGCGTAGCTGGGACACTGTACGAAGACTTCGTCTTAAAAGTCACCGGCCCCATAGATGATGACAAGCGAGCGGCGTACATTTTGAAGTTTTTGGTATGCATTGTGGGGGTACTCTGTACCCTTCTGGTTTTCATAGTAGAGCGATTAGGAGGCATTTTACCCTTAGCCGTCAGTTTAAGCGGAGTCACTGCAGGACCTTTGCTAGGAATGTTTACTCTTGGCATTCTTTTTCCAAAAGCAACAAGCAAAGTGAGTCATCAAGTCTTGATTAAATCCACCTCTAATTTTTATTGTTCTAGGGTGTTCTATATGGGTCCATTATCGGAATGTTGTTTTCAAGCTGGATCATATTGATGACTCAGTACTACAAAGCTCAAGGAATACTCGTGGACGTGGCTAGACCCACCTCAGTTCAAGGTTGTTTGGTTAATAGGACGACACCAGCGCCCCTTATGACCACCATAACCTCAATAACAAATATAACATATTCACATGAATTTGGACAGGAAGACTTTGAAGAACCAGAAAAATACACACCCTTCATTTTGTTTAGGATCTCATTTTATTATTACACCCCCGTGGCTTTTCTTGTAACCATCGTAGCTGGATTACTGATCAGTTATACTCTGGGTAGTGATGATCCTCCCGTGCATCGTGATTTGCTCAGTCCAGTCATTCACTTTATGCTTTCTGATGATCACCAAGAGCAGAAGACCAAAGAGTATTACAGTGTGGACAAGGCTCTACATCTTGTCACCACGAATATGGAAAAAGACGACTGTGACAAGATTAAGACTTAACTTGTTTTTGTGTAAACTTGCGACGTGAATAAATTATATTTTATTAATTACGAAGTAGTTTTTTCATTTGTTCTGAGTTCTATCCGTGTTTAATCTGAACGAGAGGTGCCAGTCATTGTCTTATAATGAGCAAACAGCCGAGATAAGCTGAATAAATGTTCGACAAGTATTTAAATGATACGAATTGGGTCGCGTCATTAGTCGACTGTCAATACCATAATGACTTCCACACTTATGAAATCTGTGACGACTGTTTTGCCCCAAGCGGGTGAAACCATCTCTCAGGTGTCTTTCTCGTGGTACGACTACAGTCTCTTTTGCGTGATGCTGAGTTTGAGTGCTTTCATCGGTATCTACTTTGGCTGTTTCGGCACCAAACAGTCCTCAGCGAACGAGTACCTGATGGGCGACAAGAAAATGAAAATCTTTCCGATTTCCGTGTCTCTGATCGCAAGGTAAGTACCACCGGTACTGATCCACCAAATGACTCTCATTTTGTAGCCACGTTTCTGGTGTCACTCTTTTGGCCATTCCCGCTGACATCTATCGATTCGGAGCCGGCTTCTGGCTCATGGTCCCGATACTAGTCATCATGTCTGCCGTCATAATCTACGTCTACCTTCCAGTTTTCTACAAGTTGCAAATCACCAGTACTTACGAGTACCTGGAGCGACGATTCGACAGCACAAATCGAGTGTTCGCGTCGTTTTTGTTCACTCTGGGCCTCTTCTTGTACTTGCCGATCATCATTTATCTACCAGCCCTGGCGCTTTCCGCAGCCACCGGACTCAACATCCATTACATCACTCCGGTGGTGTGCGGCGTCTGCATCTTTTACACCACTTTGGGGGGGTTGAAAGCTGTGGTCTGGACCGACACCCTTCAGTTTACGATCACCACAGGTGCCCTCTTCACTGTCACCGTGATAGGAATCAGATCGGCTGGAGGTGTTGGAGCGATTTGGAACAAAGCTCTGGAAGGGGACCGTTTGGATATCTTTGAGTAAGTGTCTTTCCTGTTTTTGGCAAATTCTCACAGACTCTTCCAGTTTTGATCCAGACCCTACCAGACGCGACACCTTCTGGATTGTGCTCGTCGGTACTTCGGTCTTCTGGCTCTCCATGGCGGGGATCCACCAAAGCTGCGTCCAAAAGTACCTTTCCGTGCCTACTTTTAACCAGTCGCGACTGTAACTCTTCACTCTTGTAACAAACATAACCTCACTTTTGTCTTTCAGAACCGTTGTCTTCTTCACTATCGGT
This sequence comes from Tenebrio molitor, assembly GCF_963966145.1. NCBI lineage: Eukaryota > Metazoa > Arthropoda > Insecta > Coleoptera > Tenebrionidae > Tenebrio > Tenebrio molitor. The sequence goes on from NC_091046.1 coordinate 46,364,974, forward strand.
CTCATGATCGTAACATCTTGTAGTGTCTTCATCGGTCTCACGATGTACGCCAGATACGCCGATTGTGACCCTTTCACCACAGGAGCAGTCAAGAAAAACGACCAACTCCTTCCCTACTTCATTATGGATGTAGCGTCGCATATTCCAGGCCTTTCCGGACTTTTCATTGCTGGAATTTTCTGCGCCGCTCTGAGCACATTATCAGCTTGTCTCAACTGCGTAGCTGGGACAATGTACGAGGACTTCGTCTTAAAAGTCACCGGTCCGATAGATGACGACAAGCGAGCGGCGTACATTTTAAAGCTTTTGGTAGTCATTGTGGGGGTACTCTGTACCCTTCTGGTCTTCGTAGTAGAACGACTAGGAGGTATTTTACCTTTAGTCGTCAGTTTGGGAGGACTCACTTCAGGACCTTTGCTAGGAATGTTCACCCTTGGTATTCTTTTTCCAAAAGCAACAAGCAAAGTGAGTCATCAAGTCTTAATTAAATTCACCTCTAGTTTTTATTGTTCTAGGGTGTTCTATATGGGTCCATTATCGGAATGTTGTTTGCAAGCTGGATCGTAGTGATGGCTCAGTACTACAAAGCTCAAGGACTACTCGTGGACGTGGCTAGACCCATCTCAGTTCAAGGTTGTTTGGTTAATAGGACGACACCAGTGCCCCCTATGACCAGTTTTAACACAATAATCTCAATGACCAATATAACGTATTCACAAGAATTCGGACAGGGAGAGTTTGAAGAACCAGAAAAATTCAAACCCTTCTTTTTGTTTAGGATCTCATTTTATTATTACGCCCCACTGGCTTGTCTCGTAACCATCGTAGCTGGATTATTGATCAGTTACACTCTGGGTAGCGATGATCCTCCCGTACAGCGTGATTTACTCAGTCCAGTCATTCACTTTATGCTTTCTGATGATCATCAAGATCAGAAAACCAAAGATTATTACAGTCTGGACAAGGCTCTACATCTTGTGGCCACAAATTCCGACAAAGAGAAGAATCCTATGTCCATAAATAGTTAAATCGACTGCACTATTAATGTACCTGATAAAATCTTGAGTGAGAGAGCTTATATAATAAATTGCAAAAGATCCAATAAAAGGTAAACTGACTAAACACTTTTTAATCCTTTGGGAAGCCTAGTGTTAAATTTAATATGAAGAATTTACGAGTGTCCCTAATAAAATATTTTATCTTGTATTTAACAAGACAGTTTTACAGCATTGTGTAATTATGTGTTTAAATTAAATATATTTATAACGGTATTATTTATTTTGTTGTGGTTTTTATTGCAATGTTGTAAATTTGAATTGTTAATAATGTTTGCGACGCCACTGTGTATTATTGACACACGGGTTGCCAACGTAACTCCCGTATTATCAACATTCCCCAAAAAAGTGAGGTTATGTTGTGTAACGAGTAAGGTTATATTTACGTTTTACGTTTGGGTTATTATCGAAAAACGAGAATAATGGAAAACGACGAAAACTTGCACCGCTTGGAGGGCATCACCGACCAGAAAGGCGGCTTGATCGTGAAGAAAAAAACCCCAACTTTCAAGGTACCGCAACCTTCTCTCTTGGGGCTCGACAGACTCGCCGCCGCCAAACGCAAAGAAAAAGAAGAGGCCGCGCGCAAAATGTCCTTCACGATGGACGACGACGACAGCACTGACGATTCCAGCGCTTCTGTCAAAGAAAAACAGCCAAAAGACAGCCGCAAGTTCAGAGCCCCACACTCCGAAACGCCCACTTACACGGGCGGGATCAGCGAGGAGGCTCGCGAGCGACTGATCGAGCGCCTCAACTCGAATAAAAACAAAGAAAAGGGGGTGTACGCGACGACTAAAGACAGACATCGAAGCGGCGACTCGAAGCATCACGACAGAGACAGAGATCGCCACCACGAGTCGAGTTCGCGGCGCTCGAAGACGCCGAGATTCCGCGACGAGCCCAAAACCCCGAATCTGGGGGCGCGGGACGAAATCGCGAAGAGCTCGTGGGACGACGACGATGATTTTGGTCCGTCGAGAAAATCGTCGTGGGATTTTCCGACCCCCTCGAGTTACAAAGGGGGCGGCGGCGACTGGTCCGAGCGGAGCACCAAGTCGAGGAGACACGAAGAGTCCAGACGGTCCAAAGAGAGCAAACGGCGGAAGTATGAAGACGAGAGCGCGAGGTTCACACCGGCGCATCGATACAACGCTTGGGCGAAGGACAGGAGGCGGAGCGGGGCGACCCCCGGGAAAGAGGGAGGCATCAAATGGGACGACACCGTGGACAGGGAGATGTGGGAGGAGGAGCAGAAGAGGATCGACAGGGAGTGGTACAATATGGACGAGGGCTACGACGACGGCAACAACCCGTTCTCGAGCGTGAGCGAAGAGTACACCAAGAAGAAGGAAGAACAGTTGGAGCAGAGGAAGAAGAAGAGGTTGTCGGCGCAACAGCGACAAATCAACAAAGACAACGAGTTGTGGGAGAGGAACAGGATGCTGACCTCGGGCGCGGTGCATTCCATAGACTTCAGCGAGGACTACGACGAAGAGTCCATCGACAGGGTACACCTGTTGGTGCACAACATAGTACCACCGTTTCTCGATGGCCGGATTGTTTTCACCAAACAACCGGAACCGGTGATTCCGGTTCGGTACGACTCCACTCCGGTACTTTTGAACGCTACTAATTGTACCGTCTTTCAGAGATCCCACTTCGGACATGGCGATCGTCTCAAGGAAGGGGTCGCACCTGGTGAGGGTCTACCGCGAGCAGAAGGAACGGAAGAAGGCGCAGAAGAAACACTGGGAGCTGAGCGGCACCAAAATCGGTACTCCCTTCACTTGTAACAGGTTTTGACCAATGCTAATTCGAGCGATGCGTAGGTAACATAATGGGGATCAAGAAGAAGGAGGACGAAGAGGACAAGAGGTTCAACAAGGACGACGACACTGCCGACTACAAGACCGACCAGAAGTTCGCCGAGCACATGAAGTCCTCAGAGGCTTCGAGCGATTTCGCCAGGAAGAAGACCATCCTCGAGCAGAGACGCTACTTGCCGGTGTTCGCAGTGCGTCAAGAATTACTCAACGTTATCAGGGAAAATTCCGTCGTAATTATTGTCGGTAAGACAGATTTTTACAATCTGTCACCAGTGATTAATTAACTTTTGATTTCCGTGGATATTGTAAAGTTAATTAACTGGCGACGATTGTCACACTTATCTTATCGCGCAATTTGTATAAAAAAATAACAGAAAAGTAATTTTTAGATAAGTCGGATTATCTTATGCAGATGAGTTAGGTGCGCAGTTGGTATTGACGTAAACTTCAATTTTTAAATTTCAAGGTCCGTTGGTTTGCGAATTCGCAATGAAGGTGTTTAATCACTGGTTTTTACCAGAAAACAAACAGACTGAGGAGATGATGCGGATGCTAAGAAGAGATAAGGAGTTGGGCGAGAAAAACAAGCTACAAATAGATTTCTATGTTTAGGGTTTTATTGGGATTGTAAAAATTGTGACCTTGATCGAGACGATTTGCTGATTTATCGTGTCTAATTTTATTTGAGAATTAATTTTTCATTGAGGAGAGCGCAACAGAATGTTTTTTTCCTCTTGTTACATCTATTTAAAGATATTGGCTAATAGTGTGATTCTAAAACTACTCGTACACCCTCCAACGACTGACTAATGGAACACTTAAATAAATAATGAATCAGTGTTAATTAAGAATTGACCGTTGCATTCCAGTGGCGCCGCTGCGGCGACGTATATGCCATACATGATACCCGGGCGCCGCTGCAGCGACAGGGAATCTTGTTTGAGTCAGAGGGCGCTATTGCCATGTCTATCACGGTTTGAAAAACAGAAAAGTTTTTTGTGGAGCAGAATTGAGACAATGTAACAAGAAACTGTTGCGTATATGGAAAAAATGTAATGTAATGGTTTTGGTACGACGTGACGCTGTCTGAAATGATTGCCAAAAGAATTGTAAGAGTAATGCAACAGGTGTGAAAGTCATCAAACGACTTAAGTTGAACAAGGCTTCAATGTGGATTAGTCTGATTTACTTGACCAAACAAGTCAAGGATCCACATGCGAGATTATTTCTGCAAATATGCAAATACCGCACAATGGAAATTTTTTACGTTTAGTTTTATATTTACTAAAAATAATGCAAAGCAGATAAACCAAAGAAATTGAAAAAATCAAAGTTACAACATCTTATCGAAAGATTACAAGAGTCACTAAGGTTACAAAATTGGATTTACTTATTTTCAGTGACCGCGAAATTTCGTTTTTCGATTATTAATTTATTAATAGACCTTCGGAGGGCAGACCAGCCAGTGGCGTGCTGCAGCTAGAGTCAAGGATTGCATCGTTTTAACAACATATTAATACGTAATACTCAATATTCGTCGTTTTGTAGTTGGTGTGTCACGTGGGGAAATCTAATCTAAAAGTGGGACAAATATCAAAAACGTCAAATTTTGGAAGCACGAATTGAGAAGTTTTTTTTATATAAAGAGTGTGTTGAAATTACAACACAACAAAAATAATTATTTTCTCAGTTGTTTTTTCCCAGCACTTCACTAAAGCCAGCTCGAAGAAAGAACAAAATAATTTGAAACAACAAATCTTCGAGTTTTCATGGCCCTGATTAACTTTTCCCGAATATTTTGTATTCTCGATAAAAAAGTAATCAAACATTGCACAATCATTTCTACAAATCTGTTGCACATTGCTCGAAACGTTTTTCCCACACTCATTAAAATTCATTTGTTATACGTCTGGTATTTACGTTTTTGTGATACACTCTCATTACAGGGAAACAAAAACAAAAGAATTACAGTCGCTAATTCATCAATGAATCTGTTTAATTTGGTTAATCACAGTTTATTGTTTTTTTTGTTTTTTCCCCCTTCGTGTTGTTTATTTGTTCGCAGTCCATTATTGTTTTATATTATCTTTATCAATAATATGTTTATTTTGACTAGTGTGAAAATAATTCTGTTTATCGCATTAATCACACAAAACCAAATCTACATACGATATTATTTCAAAAACATTTTTCCGGTATTGAGTAAAACGTTTTAAATGAACGCAAACCCTGTTCTTCGCATTTCGATGGAAGTGATGACATTGTACTAGAAAAATTAGATAAATCGTTTATCATCACTTGAAAGTGATTAGGTTTTTGAAAACATCCAACGCGAGAAAGCGATTACAATTTATCAAGATCTGTCCTTTTCAATGTACATCGATTTACTTTGCCGAAAATATAATACACGAGAAAACTGTTACAAGGAAGATATTTTATCGACAGTTTTTAAAAATAAAACCAAGCAACCAATAAACAAGAAATAAATCATATTATGAATGTTAAATATGAACCAACAACACTCACTGACGCATGTGTTGTATAATCTTGATAAAAACTGGACCGATTTGAATATAAAAAGCTTTGTCCTCAAGTATTGGTCAAATTTTGGCGCTTATCCTTGAGCCTGGGTCGCCTTCTCGACAGTCATTGTTTATTTTCACTCCATTTAATTATTGTCGATGTTTATTGACACGTCCACTACAAATATTGTTTACTCTCCATTCACAACAATTTTTTCTCTACTGATTTGTTTAATTTTTTTTCAATTTCTAGGGGAGACCGGAAGCGGCAAGACCACCCAACTGACCCAGTACCTGCACGAGGACGGGTACAGCAAGTACGGCATGATCGGGTGCACCCAGCCCAGGAGGGTGGCGGCGATGTCGGTGGCGAAGCGCGTCAGCGACGAGATGGGGACCCAGTTAGGTAATATTTTGTAAAAATTCTTCGCCCCGCACTGACGAGTCGAACCACAGGTGACGAAGTCGGCTACGCCATACGTTTCGAGGACTGCACTTCCGAAAACACGGTGATCAAGTACATGACGGACGGTATTCTGCTGAGGGAGAGTCTCAGGGAGCCCGACTTGGACCACTACAGCGCGGTCATTATGGACGAGGCCCACGAGAGGTCGCTCAGCACCGACGTGCTCTTCGGTTTGCTCAGAGAGGTAAAGTGTGTGCATTCAACGTCAGTTTATTACGGTCACGGGACCACTAAGATTTACATATAAAAAAATAAGTCAACGCTATTATGTCAATATAAAAGAAATAAATAACAGTCTTAAGTCGTAATACTAAATTAACAGGAAACGATACTATCTAATGTACATCATTTAGCCGTCAGGCTTCGGATTTTTAGGAAGAACGTTCCGGTGTTCCATCGCAGCTGGTCGGTGATCTGCAATTAAAAAAAAATTGATAAAGCTTTGCATCGGACGGTCTCTCGTGTGTGCTGTTTATCACGACAGTAATTGGGTGATGTGGCGCCGAAAATTATCTTTGTTATCACGAGCGAGACTATTTTTTTCGCACGTAAATTCCTTATCTCGGTACTTGCAGCACGAGAATAGTATAAGTCACAATAATGTGAACCGTTGATTTTGGATACAAAATGAGTCAAGGGGGAATAGAACAATTGGGAAACTTTGTTGTGCAAATTTTCGTAAGCAAACCTCGCAACTGGGTTATCCGCCACACACCAGAAACTGATTGATCGGTCGATAATTACAAAATGCCACTCGAAAGCCGAAATCACAACTTTATTCAACGATTCGACGACTTGTAATGGATAAAACACGATTTTTGTAGTTTTTGGAAATTTTTGACGGCGAAATGACAGTTCAGAAACGTCACTGTGACGTGAGCCACAGCCTACTCGGCGTCCGTTTCGGTTTGATGTTTTCGCAACATTTTCGTCGGGACCGGGGGCGAAAACTCAAGGCACTTTCCCCAGGAAGTTCCCAATTTTCGATAATTACAAAATGCTACTCGAAAACCGAAATCACAACTTTGTTCAACGATTCGACGACTTGGAATGGATAAAACACGATTTTTGTCGTTTTTGGAAATTTTTGACGGCGAAATGACAGCTCAAAAACTTCACCGCGACGTGACAGCCACAGCCTACTCCGCGTTCGTTTCGGTTCGACGTTTTCGCAAAAATGGCATTTTCGTCGGGACCGGGGGCGAAAACTCCAAGAAACTTTCCACAGGAAGTTCCCAATTTAAAATGTTAATGCGCGTTGAGTCATCTCGTCATAAAAAGAAATTTTTGAATTGCGATCAGCGATGCCAAGCAGTGGTGCCAACTTAGGCACGTGCGATTCGACAAATGTCAAAAGTGACAACGAATTTGTCACAATCGAAGAATGTCGTTTTTACTATTTTTTAGATCTGCGGGAGCGCAAGCAACGGGAACAATTCTTGTCGGACGTGATAGAATGGGCGTACGACTCTATCGTTTGTTTACCGACGACGAAATTAACATAATTAGCCTAACCTAGAGTATTGTTTTGCGTCGTTTGGGACGAGTTTTTTGGCAGCCTTGAGACACGTCACGTATTGCACATTGTTGACTTGCTAATTAATGAATTGTTGGTGCGAAGGATTGACTCACGGGGGAAATACTCGATGCACCGGAGTTCAACCGGATCAGGTGTAATCGTGCCTTATCGAAATCCCGACGAGATCTAATCAATCCTGTTGCAACGTCACGTTTCTGCAAACTAACCTTCCTCATCCGGACGTTGGTGGCGACAGGTCCGTACCGACAATAGTAGGCGAAGTGTTCGGTGTTGTGCCACTTCCTCTTGGAGCCCTCCGCCGCCACGATCTGGTTCCTGACGACGTCCTCGCCGAGGGGCGTCTCCGTCTTGTCGCATTTGTTGTTGATCCTGACGCAGGTGCCGTCGGGCCAGAACTCGACCAGCTTGCACGGCAGCACCTTGAACTTGCCCTTGCTCTCGGTGACGGTGTAGATGGTGACATACTCCGGGTTCTTGCTCTTTTCTGCAAGTCGGCGGTGAAGCGAGAGCGACCTTCCGAGCGCAGTACTCACCGTATCCGGGGGCCCAGATCACGACCCCGTACCTGGAGACCTCCCCCTGCTTCTGCTCGATGATGAATCCGGACTCGACCACCGCGCAGAAGATGTTCATCTCGGCGTGCGTGAACCACTTGGACTCGCGCAGTTTCTGTCCGACGACGAAGCTGCCGGAGCGCTTGACGTTCTCCTGGACGCGCATCTGGCACATGGCCAGGGTGCTGTTGTTCTTGGGCAGCGAGTTCGGGGAGCGCTCCCGCTTCTGCTGCTGCCGGTTGATGTGGATGTTGGCGAGCGTTTCTGTCATCATGTTCGACACGTTAGGTGCGATCGCGGCTACTGATCTGTTTGCGGCGATTGTTTGGTATACAAAAGCGCGTCTTATCAGACGAGATAGCGGATCGGTGTAAATATCGCCACGCGATTCGCGGCGCGCGGATGCGTATAGGGTATAGGTCAGCGCGACGCAAGCTCTTCCACGGCGGCCGACACTTCAATGAGACGGACGCGATGGGCCAGCTTTAAAATAGAAAAAGTCGCGATCGCGATCGCCCAATCAACAGCGGGACCGGGCGCCTATACAGTTAATTATACACGTTATTATTGTTTTTAAAAATATAACGACTACTGTTATCGCACATTGTCGAGGCGGTTGTGCATTTTCCGAAAGAAACGAAACGCGCTCCGCGCGGATTATCAAGAGAGGTCGGATCGGGACGATAAGGCGACGGAGAGAGAGAAAAACGTTTTGTTGTGTTCTCTTATGTTCGCGGCTCACGAATGTTTCCCAAGCGGAAACGTTCTTGTTTTTACCGATTTTTTATTGTTTTAGAGCCGCGCTTAACAGTTGACATTTCGTAAAATAGATAATGTAATAAACAAATTGCCAAGGTCGACTGCGTATGCAGTTTTTTGTTGTTATCGTTTGATGCGATAACGCGTAAACGCCTTATCTTTTATAACAAGTGCTTTGAGAACCATCAAAATACATTTATTTTTTTCCTGATTATATCATATCTAGTCGAAGGATAAATAAACAGTCGAGTACTGCGACTTGGAGGTTTTCTTTGATTCGTTTGGGGTTTTTATCGGACAGGAAAATTGACAAAATCTGTTCTATGCGTTGGAAATGGAAAAAATTGTCTAATTTTAGCGTTCCACGCGAGGTCAGGCTATTGTTAACGTCGGCAATTAATTCAAGCGACAAATATTTTGACACTTTAAAGAGGACTTGGGGAATATAAAAACAATCCTTTTTTTTTTCTTCGGGTTTTTTTTAATCTTTCAAAATCCAGGTGTTTCATTGTCCCATGGATGGGAAATACGGGGAAAAAGATCCAGCGGGAAAAACAGGAAGATCTGGAATGCGGGATACGGGAAAGAAGCAGGGAGATCCGGAATGGCGACCTAGGGAGATTTGGTAGAGAAAGAAGAAATCAGGCAGAGATCTATGAAGATGCGGGAAAGAAACGGCCAGAGAGGGGGGGGGGGAGAGATACAAGGAAATCCGGAACATTAAGCAAACAAACCTTGTAAATAATGACCGAGTGTGAATCAAATAATTTTATCCCCTGAAGGCGCCTTTTTGAGTTTTTGAAAAAATTTTCAGTTACAAAGAACAAAGAGGCTAAAGTCCATTCAAAAATCAAAAAACCACCAACGTCGCATTTTCCTCGATAATTACTATCGGCAACGCTGTTTAGTGTAAAATTTGGTGAGACTTGTAATTTTGAGGTTAAGTGTTTATTAAATGTCTTGTTTATAATAATAATATAATAAGAATCAATAAATAAATGAAACGTGCTGCTAATAAAACAGTATGAACGGAATTCAAAGCAATTTAATTTTATTTTCAATCAAATAAATGTCATAATTTATAGTTACCAACATAGTATGAAAAAATATCTACCTAGGGTTTTTTAAATTTTACCAATCTAAAGCAACAGGTAGTGGTTTTTTGATTTTTGAATGGACTTTAGGACTGTGCGCACGTGGCAAACCCTTGAGATATTGAAAAATAAAACTCACTTCAAAAATTCTCAGTTTACTTAATAGATTGCGTGCAAGCAGAGCAATTTGAGCGAGACAATGTGCAATAAATATTTGTAGAGATAATATTATATTGAAATTAAAAAAAAAAAGGTGTTTTTCTGCTTTTTACGCTTTTATTTGTGTCGTAACCGTTACCTTTTTTATAGCTGAAAAAATAATTAATGTTTTTGTGTATTAAAATCCAAAAACTTAACGCTCCAATGACGCTCTGTGTACCGAGTTTAACCACAAACAACTTGGAAAAACATTTACTTTAAGAAAAAATTGTTTATGACAAATACGTTTTATTTAAATTTTTCGAAAACAGAATTTCCCTTGACCGGACAACGTCGCATTAAATCGTTATTATCACCGTTGTGATATCAATATACACATAGTACTGATCTACTAATAGGAATACACACAAATATGTCACTCTGTTTGTAAACTGAAATATCTTTTGTGCACACACAAAACCAGAAAAAACTGACGATCAGTGGGTAAAAGAATCTGACAGAAAAACAATACACAAACGAGTGCACCAACATGCTAATTTTTACTTCTGGTTTTTTGTCTCGTGTCAAAAACAGTTCGGCTCAAATTACAGGGTTGCGGAAAAGTACAATGGGTGCACGTCACTGTTCGCCGAAGCGTGCATAAACGGACAGTCATCGCCCTGGGACGCCACTGCGTTTTCAAAAATAAATCCCGAACTTTGGAAAATGGTGTTTTATTTTGCTAACAATAAATAATCGTGGGCGAAAACAACGGAAGTCGAGTAGTGGTATCCGCGTTTGCGTCAAAAATTCTTCGATAACAGTCAAAAGCGATCGTCACTTGTCTTAATTAATTTTATTGGCGCCGTTATAGCATTGTTTTATTAGCAGCGTGCCTTTCTGATAACTTTTTAATTTATTGAAGACAAAAAGCAAAGTTTATTGTTGTTAGTGAATACGAAAAACAAAGTTTATTGACTTGGAGAGTATCAGCGTGGACCGCAATGTTTTTGTTATATTACGCCACGTAACGAGAAAAAACGACATGGGTGACCCACTTACCCTCCATATCGTAAACAATTGTTGATTATTTTTGTCGCAACGCACTCTACTACATTCGGACTCGCTCTTTCAAGCACTGAAACGTTGCCACCGGCGAAGAACTTTCTTCGAGAACGTTCGCAACAATCGAGCGCGCGGTTTTCACTTATCTGTGAAACAGGCGGGCCCCGCCAGAGGGCGCCCCAAAACAAGAACTCTACAAGAGCTTGACCACCTCCGTTACTGGATTTTGCATTTTTTTCACTTGTTGGCAGATTGTGGCCCGGAGACACGACCTCAAGCTGATCGTCACCTCGGCAACGATGGACTCGAGCAAGTTCTCGATGTTCTTCGGCAACGTCCCCACCTTCACCATCCCCGGACGGACCTTCCCGGTCGAGATCCTCTTCAGCAAGAACCCGGTGGAGGACTACGTGGACGCCGCCGTCAAGCAGGCGCTGCAGATCCACCTCCAACCCCCGTCCGGCGACATTCTCATCTTCATGCCGGGCCAGGAGGACATCGAGGTGACCTGCGAGGTATAGCGTCACTGTGGGCGTCCCTATAAAACTGCACCAGTAACGGAAAGGTCTTTTAGGTGTTGACGGAGCGCTTGACCGAGATCGAGAATGCTCCGGAGCTGTCCATTCTGCCGATATATTCGCAACTGCCGTCAGATCTGCAAGCCAAGATCTTCCAGAGGTCGCCGGAAGGGATCAGGAAGTGCGTGGTGGCGACGAACATTGCGGAGACGTCGCTCACCGTCGACGGGATCATTTTCGTCATCGATTCGGGGTACTGCAAGTTGAAAGTGTACAATCCCAGGATCGGCATGGATGCTCTCCAGGTGAAAAAATCAAGATTTTTTTGAAGCAATTCAATGACACTTCAGCTTCTTCAGTAGCATTTCTTGTGCAACTCACGGCAGAGTCAAAAGATTATTGGGATTATCGCGATTCGAAATTCATACCTACCGCGCATGTAGAAAAACTTGCACAGCACAGCTGGATTGTGTAATTTGCGCAGGGTCAGGTTCTGAAATCCCCACACTTGTCCGCCATTGCTTGTCACCTGTCAACAGACGTCGTATTAGTTTCAGATGTCGCCACTGTACTTTGCTGTCAAATTTAAAATACGCGCCAAAATTTTTACCCGATGACGATCTTTTAACAAAAATAGATTTTTTTTTGTTATTGCCCTTTATTTATTTTCTGTTTCATTTTTTAGATCTATCCGATCAGTCAAGCGAATGCGAATCAGCGCTCTGGAAGGGCTGGTCGTACAGGACCGGGCCAGGCCTTCAGGTTGTACACCGAAAGACAGTACAAAGAGGAGCTCCTCGTCACGACTGTACCTGAAATTCAGAGGACCAACTTAGCGAATACTGTACTGCTTCTAAAATCCCTAGGAGTGCAAGATTTACTCCAGTTTCACTTCATGGACCCGCCACCCCAAGTACTATTCAAACAATGTCGAAACAATTTTTTTATGTGATTGTCTTCCAGGACAACATTTTGAATTCTTTGTACCAACTGTGGATTCTGGGGGCGCTGGACCACACCGGCGTCCTGACAAAATTGGGGCGACAAATGGCCGAGTTCCCTCTGGACCCGCCCCAGTGTCAGATGCTGATAGTGTCGAGTCAGATGGGTTGCACTGCCGAAATACTAATCATAGGTTGGTACCACTGTTGTGTCGACAGTATCTAATCTAGTTTCTTTCTAGTGTCGATGTTGTCAGTACCTTCGATTTTCTATCGGCCGAAAGGTCGCGAAGAGGAGGCCGACGGCGTCAGAGAAAAATTCCAAGTCCCGGAGAGCGACCACCTCACATATCTGAACGTCTACAATCAGTGGAAGCAAAACAAGTACTCGTCGCACTGGTGCAACGAGCATTTCATACACATCAAGGCCATGAGGAAGGTGCGCGAGGTCAGGCAACAACTCAAGGACATCTTAGTCCAACAGAAACTGGAGATAAAGTCGTGCGGGACCGATTGGGACATTGTGCGGAAGTGTATTTGTTCAGGTGAGTCGTTAGTAATTTTTTTTGTGTTGGTAGTAATGGGGAAAATTTGTAGCGTATTTCCACCAAGCCGCAAGATTGAAAGGTATTGGAGAGTACGTGAACTGTCGTACCGGCATGCCGTGTCATTTGCACCCCACGTCCGCCCTCTTCGGCTTGGGCAACACCCCCGACTACGTAGTCTACCACGAGCTGGTGATGACCGCGCGCGAATACATGCAGTGTGTCACTTCGGTAGACGGTCATTGGTTGGCCGAACTGGGACCGATGTTTTTCTCTCTGAAAGAGACCGGTAAAAGCGGTCGCGCCAAGAAGAAGCAAGCCGCCGAGCACCTCCAGGAGATGGAGAACCAGATGCAGGTGGCGCAGGAGGAGATGCGGGCGAGGAAAGAAGCGGCGGAGAAGCGCGAAGCGGCAATGAACAAGGGACAGGAGATTATTTCGGCTGGGGCCACGCCTCGGCGGACCCCGGCCCGGTTCGGCTTGTAAACCCAGTAAACGTGTAAAATGTTTTTATTTTGATATAAAATGGTTTAGTATTGCTTGTCGGGTACTTGTTGACAACCTGTCGAACATTTCCAAAAACACATAGAGAGGAAGTCGAGGAAGTGGTTGAGGATGGACGGCTCGATTCGGGTGCGGTTGTTGATCCTATCTGAAACAGGCGGCTAGGTTTTGAGGCGGGGCTGCGGGGTCGGTTACATTTCGAGCCGTTGCGCCGCTTGCAGTAGATGTCTTCGATCGGGCCGTCCAGACTCGACACCGAAGACAACTCGCTCAGGATGCTGTTGTTGTCGAAGTTCACGTCCAGAGAGTTGCAGCTGGAACTATTGTTGAGCGTTTCCGCCGAGACGGACACGGCAGTGACTTCTGCAACCAGTGAGATTTGACTGGATTGGGGCTTGCGGGTTTTACCTTGGAATTTGTCATCGTCGGGCTCAGGCCACGGGAGCATGTCGCTCTTCATAAAAGTGATCTCGATGCCTTCTTCGTGACATTTGGATTTTTTTGTTCGTATATTCATTTAGAAAGGACTGTTTTGATTGATAGAGATTTGCTGACAATTTTGAATTTGACGCTTTTGCTGGTTTTGTGGATTCCTGCGTTATCGACAGTGATGTTCGCGGTTTGGCTTCGAAGTTGTTCAAGATTTCCAAAAGAAATTTGAAAACTGGCAGACAATAAGGAAACGGTAAAGACAAACATGGACTTGCAAGAAACGATGCAAATTTATTGCATAAAGACAGAGTTGTTTTCTTGTTTTTTAAAGTTTTGGTGACAGTCAAGCCCACTATTCTAATGCGGAAAATTTGTAAAATCTTAAAAAGTTCAAGTTTATTAAATAAAATTGTTTTATTCTGTGAAACTGAAGCAGTAAAGACCATTTAATCGACAACTAGAGGTAAGTACGACCTGTTTTAATTAATTCTCAATTGGTTTTATTTTCTTGCGTCAATATGCGAATATTATGAATAATGTAACCATTATACAACACCTAATACATATATCCACTTAAATGTAGCATTATTTACAACTTTGTTGGCTAACATTTCTAAATCTTCATTTAAATTACAAATTCAATTAGTTTCTTGTTTCAAATGTAACATAACCTCACAATTGACTGCCGCCTGCGTTAGTTTACTACATTAACGTAAATCTAGTACAAATAACTCTGCGTATTGGTAAACAGCTTCAAAATTCTAATCACGGCTGGATCCTTATTGTTCCATTTGTAATTTGGATCCTGAAATTTATTAATGTGGTTGGCCAACAAATACAGATATCCTTCGTCATCCAGGGCAAAACTGTCGGTCCAGATCATGGTTTCTCTATTGTGATCCAGAATCTCAGCCCTGGAGAATGGCTCGTCGACGTTCCATTTTCCCACCCCATAAAGTGGAAGCAACCCATAATACAAGTCCCCCTTGCTGTCCATCATCATCCCGTCACCCTGCGCCTGTTTCTCCCCAATCACACTGACTTGGTCCCTCCAACCACCCCCCGATGACGCTTCCTCGCGTTTCAGAATGCTGGTGCAGATCGAGTAGAGCTTCACTCCCGTCAGGGAGCAGTAATAGACGCGTCTGGGTCCGGCGCGACCCCGGGGCGACAACGCAATCCCATCGATGGGTGCCAGTTGGGTGAACTTGTCCCCATCGACGACATAATTCGCGGCGTCCAGTTCGGCAAACATGGTGGAATCGCGAAGCTTCCAAGCTCGGTTTTTCTCGCGGGAGTAGACGATCAAGCCGGGATCTACTGGGCTGTTGTCGGTGATGTACGCAAAAACTCCGTCGCTGTCGTCTATCACGATGTCATTGAGAAAGCCGCCGCGGCTCAGACAGATTTGTTCTGGAAAAGTGAAGGTGTGGACAACTTTGGCGCCGTCGTTGAGATCGTAGAGGACCAATTTGGGGGGACATTTAGCCCTGGGCGTGACCCTGAAGCCGTCCAGGACCCACATGGTCCCGTTCCTGTCGATTTCCAAGCTCTGGACGCTTTCCAGTTGGTCGCAGTTATCTGCGGTGGTCCAGTCAGGGAAAGGAGCAACGAGAGGGTTGGTTTGGGTCGAGTTTGTGGAAATGTACCCCACGGTGGTTGGCACCCCATCGCGTATACGGGGCATGGCCAGGTACAACTTGTCCTTGTAGTATTTTATCCCTGCCACGGCGACGTTCCCAGGGATGTAGCTTCCAGAGGAGATGGCATCGTTGTAGTCGGATTCGCTGTTCCAGGTGAAATTTACCAAGCTCCACTGATAGGCGACTGAGAATGCGGAGGAGTTGTTACTTTCTTGCGTTTGGTTACCTGTGCAGTGGTGGGTCAAAGCGATGATGACTGCGACGGAGATGAGTCTCATCGCGAACAAACTGCAACACAACATGGGAGAAATGCTGTAGTGAGGTCTGACTCAAGTTCGGTGTTGTTTATTAGACGACGACCACGTGACGGTCGCCTCGATTTCAATGTTATTTGAATAGGAAAGTAGCATAAACCACAAAATGTGTGCAAACTTTTGTATCGCGAAAACTTGTTTGGAGCTATACAGGGTTATTCACCGTAGAGTTCCCACGAATATTTAATATTATGCAACACAAAATACACTAAATGCATTAGTTTCTGCACGAATACGAAATAGCATATGTACATTTTCATGCCCTCGCCGCACTCGTGCAATAAACGTACACTCGGGATGAAAAAATGCGCTTTAGTCCCTTGTTGCATAATATACTATTATTTCACGCTGTAAAAAAATTTCCACTTTAAACGCATTTGATTAAAGGACTACTTTTCTAATAATGCAGACACATTTTTTTGTCTTTGGTTTGTTTCAAAAAGTTTAGAGAGAAAACAATGACTCATTCTCTACATTCGCCAGATCTGACCCCGTCATATTATTCCTTGTTTGGAAGCCTTTCACCGAAATTTTTCCTGCCTCGAAGCGCACAAAATGAAGATGATAAAATTTACTTTAAAAAAAGACCGCACGACAAAAGTGAAAACTTCTATGACGCTCGTAATTTATTTTAAGTAATACATATTGTATAAATTATACTTATTATGGATGATAGTACGGGGTCATTTTAAATGATTGTACCATCGTCGGTGGCTGTGCGCTATGCTTTAGGTGTGCCGCTACGCCCACTAGTTGTTACAAACATTTATAATGACCCCGTACTTGGAGGAATCAGGAACAAGGCAAAATTTGTGAGGTTAGGTTTTGTTGTTTAAGTTTTATTTTAGTTTTATTTTCTTGGTGATGGTTTATTGTATTGAACAGAACACAAGTTTTCATAGCAAGCGAGACCAGACAATCATTTATAGATACCCTGTATTATGATAATTTGCTCATTTTCCGCTTCACATTTTGCTACACAAATTTTTCCAATAGATGAATTGTTGAAATGATATAATTGAAAATTACCTACTAAATCCTACTGTCGCGGGAAAAAAAACTGGTCGTTAAAATCATGCTTTGACTCAATGGAAAATGCTCCATTGTAAAACGGTCGTAAATATCATAACCTATCATGTTGTATGACATTAATTGTCATTTTTTTGGTAATAGCAGCTCTGCACTGAGGTCACTTAAATTTAGCAATACGATGAACAACAAATTTGGAAGTGACAAGTGACGCACAGTTGACAGTTCCTCGCTCGCTCCGCTAATTCGTCTCCCGAGATTTTAGCTTTCTGCGAACGATTTTAGCGTGTTGCGAACGATTTTAGCGTGTCGCATGAAACTAATTCGCTGCCCGTGTGGTGCGCTTAAAGAAGTTTTCACTTCAAAAATAAGGAAACATGTAACAATAAGCTTAGTAGACTGGTAAGTAAGCAGTACGGCTAACCGTACCGGACCAGAAAAGATCTGAAGCACGTACGACCTAATATATTACTCGACGCTCGCGATTTCTTGTACAAAGCATGGAGTAAGGACGTGATAGTTTTCTCGATTGACTCTTTTGAATCATTCAAATATTTCCGCAGAACTACCATCGACAAGCCGAGCCTGTTGGTTTGTTAGGAAATTTAGTAATTACGTGTTAATTCGTTGATTCAAGTTATCTGTGGTCTTTTTTATACAATACATACATTTTTGGAGAACCTTCAAGCACCAAATACACAATTTGAAATTATGCAGTTCTAATCAATGCGTTTTCAGTGTATTAACGTCTTAAGTAGAATGACAGCGCCGTACTCATACCGAACTACTTCGGTGTGTATAATTAATCGGTACTTTCAAGGCGGAAATATTTATCGGCTTAATATGGGTCGTTGTGGTTAAAATAATATGAATGTCCTACAATTAAAACACAAGTCCATGTTTTACTACACGTTATAAGATCACAGAGCAACGTTGAAAACAAATTATTTCACTGTAGAGTACAGGAAATTTGAGTTGGGAAAAGTGGCATATTTCCTAACAAGGGCGGAAATAACAATACTAAAAGTTCAATTTTGATCGTTTTACGTAACGTAAAAAGTGATATTTAACTAAATATGCATAAACCCAAAAATTGTTTCTCTATGGTAACGAAAGCAGAACAATCACGATTCCGCTTTTTAATTTAGGAATAATTAATACAATATTAAAAATATTCAAATTTAATTTATTTTCTCCAGTAGAAAAAATCATGTGTGCAATACGTAGGATATCCATTTTTTCCGTACACGGCATGTTTGGGATCTCGGCTATCGCCTCGATAAAAATCCCATGCCTAAAACGAAAAAAATCTCTTCATTTTAATATCCTAATAGGTACTTAATTGGAGTTTTTAAATGATGCTTGGATTACTTTTTGAAGTGAATACTTATTTAGGCGCGCCACATACATTTTATTCCCGGGCAGTGAATTAGTGTCATGCGACACGGTAAAATCGTTCGCAGCACAAGCTGAAATCGGAAAATCGTTCGCAGCACGACACGGCAAGCTAAAATCAAGGGAGTCGAGTTTTTTAGCGGAGCGACCGAAAAACAATCAACTGTGCGTCACTTGTCAATTTTAAATTTTCATTGTACGTTGTGTTGTGACCTGACTGACCCCAGTGCAGAGCTGCAGGGGTAACTGTATATATACAGGTGTCCCAAAAATGGCGTACAAACTACTTACTACCTTATCGAGGATGTTTAAATGTACATGAAAAAAATATGGAAGAAATGTTTCCGACAAAAAAAAAAACAATTAACCCTCCACCACTCGGCGGCACGGCAATTTTGCCAGAGTATATACACTATTACTGATAGTAATAGAGTAATAGTGCAGTGCTTATCAACATAATTACCGGCGTCACGCCTCCACATTTTGACTTTTTTGTGTTTTATGTTTTGTGTCAATGTTAAGGAATTTCCTCACGATATGACATGAGTATAATAATATACCTTTTTTAATTTCAACCACCAATGTGTTCTCCAAGTCCAAAATTTTTAAATTTTTAAAAAGAGATTGCGGTACTATTCCCGTTGCTGAAATTATAAGTGGTAAAATCGAATTTTTTTTCTAAACACCAAAGATTTCTCATAGCAACGGAGAGTTCTAAATATTTATTAATTTTTGTGTTATATGTCTGTGTTATATTGTGTGAATTTGGAACAGCTATATCTAAAAGATATGCTTGCTTTCGTTGTTTATTTAAAATAATAATGTCTGGTCTGTTATGCTGAATATGAATGTCAGTTAAAACTGTACGATCAAAATATAATTTGTAATTGTCATTTTCCAAACAACTTTCTGGTTTATAAATATAATGTGGTTGTGTATCCTTTAATAAGTTGAATTTAACTGCTAAATTCACGAGTAAATTCATGTGTATAATTTTTGCGAATATATCATGACGTTTCTTATATTCGCTTTGAGCCAAAACGGTGCAATGTTTTCCCCTTCAGTTCCGCAAATCCTACATTTATCAATGATCGATTGCAAACCGCATATTTGTTTTTTATAATTTCTTGTATTTAATATAATATAATGTATAGAATACATATTAGGTTGGTACTTAAAATCAGTAACGAGCATCACAGTAGTTTTCACTTCTGTCGTGCGGTCTTAAGCACACACTCTTTTTTTATATTTAAATTAGAGCATTCTCCGAGAGCGATTCTTAATAAATTGACTGGTAGATTCTAGAAATTAGCGCCTGAAAGGAGAACAAATTCCGTCATAATTGCATCGACTGTTTGAACGGGAAATAAGAAAGTCACATTTGGAAAAAGAGATTTATTTGTAAACGTGAACGCATATCTACATAATTATCGGTACTTAGAGAGCAAATGTTCAGCACCCATTTATTTGGACTTAAATCTACAATCGCAACTACATAACAAACGCTAACCTAGATCAATAAATTAATTTAAATAGCTTTTGGTACCGGTGTAGTGTTTGAATATCTTGAACATGATCTCGCCGGTCAGCTCGAGCTGTACCGCGGGGTCCATAAACTTGTTGATGTTGTTGGTCAGCAGCCTCAAATTGCCTTTGTTGTCGAAGGCGAAGCTCCCCGTCCAGACCATGCTCTCGTCCTTCGCGATCACTTCCGCCGTGCTGAACTGCGAGTTGATGTTCCACCTGCCGATTCCGTAGAGCGGCGGAAGCGTGTAGAAGAGATTCCCTTTGTTATCGATGATCAATCCGTCGCTCTGCCCTTGCTTCTTTCCCACCACCTTGATCGCCCTCCGCCAGTCGCCGCTCTCGATCAGCTTCTCGTTCTTCAGGACTTTCGTCTTGATCGAGTAGAGATTCATCCCGGCCAGGGGCGAGTAAAACAACATCTTGTTTCCGGTCTTGGAGTGCGAAGGAGAAAGCGCGATCCCGTCCAGCGGCGCCAGTCGCTTGAACGTCAAGTTGCCCACGACGAAGGCGGCGGCGTCCTCCTCGTCGAACATCGTCCTGTCGCGCAGCTTCCAGGCGCGGTTCTGCCGCCGCGAGTACACGATCAACCCGGGGTCGAGCACGCTGTTGTCGGTGATGTAGGCGAAGCCGTCGTGGGTGTCGTCGACGACGATGTCTTTGAGGTGGCCGCCGTGGGTGGCGCAGATGTCTTTGGGGAAGATGTACGACAAGATCTCTTTACCGTCGTTGTTCAAGTCGAGGAGGACCAGCTTCGGGGGGCAGCGGGTGTTGTTGTTGGCGCGGAAGCCGTCCAGCACCCACATGATCCCGTGCTTGTCGATTTCCATGTTCTGGACGCTCTGCAAGCTGGTGCAGTCTTTGCTGCGCACGTTTGACTCCCATCCGGGGTAGGGTTCCACGAGGGGGTTGATCTTGGGACTGGTCTCCAAAGAGATCCTCCCGAGTGTCACCGGTACTCCTTTGCGGATCTGGGGGAGCGCCATGTAGAGGTACTCCCGGTGGTACTTGATCCCCGTCATGGCGACGTTTTCAGGCACGTAGTGCCTCCTGTTGATGGCCTTCTTGTACGCGGAGTAGCTGGGCCAGGTGAAATTAATGTACTGCCACTGGTACTCGATGCTGAAGATTTTGCTGCGGGGAGTACCGAGTACCGGTGCTGGGGTGGAAGACTCATTCTCGACGAGACAGTAGCTGAGGAACAAGTAGCCGAAGTAGTTGCACAGAGGGTTCATCGCTTGGTAACGAAAGCGAAAGCACTAGAACTGGAGGTGTTTGCATCGACATGCATTTATAACGTCGGTAGGATTATTTAATCCTGGTAGGAAGTCGGCAGGTGGGGCTACATCGATTATGAAAAATTTACAACCAACATCCGCTGGAGATGGTCGTGGATCAACGATCTCGGATTGTCCGGAGTGAAATTGTTTTTTGCCGAGGCGTTTTCACGGACACGTGTGTTTGGATTTTTTTCGCCGATTCTAACGATTACCACAGTGAAAGTTACCGAAAGCAATCAGACCATAATTAAGGTTAAAAGGCGAACATCGAACCAAAGAGAAAATTCTATTCTCGTGAGGGAAAAAATGGATTTGTGAATGTTGGGCCAGTTCTGCATAATCTCTTGGTGCAAGTTGTAAAAGTAATAATTACTCAACGCTTGTGCGATTATTCAACGGTAACACAATGAAATAATGGAAAAACAGTTTTTTCAGTAATTGACGCGCCGGAATTCTCATGGACTTTCTTCGGGAAGAATTTAATTGACGGTTCTCTAACAACAGAAAGTGTTAGGAAAATTGCGCAACGAACACTGTTTTTTGAGCGATTCTGAAGAGACATTTGAGATTTTGTAAAACTGGAGGAAACTGGAACACTTTCCAAACGGGTACATTTCCGTTGCAGAGTTATGCGTGGAAAGTGACAATTTTTGGATTTTGTTGGAAATTTGAGCGCGATATAAATTTCGAGTGAATTTTTAGATTAATTAAATTTGACATAACAAATTACTTAACTGTAAAAGCCTTCCATATTTTTCTGCATAACATTCTAAATTAGTTGCAATTATTCAAATTGGATTCCGTGAGAATTCCAGCTTTGGTGTTGTCTTTCAGATTTATAATTGGTTGGAGTTTTTACTAATTGAAGTGCAATTAAGTGATTATTTTGCACTGAAGGAGCGATTAACGTGCTAAGCTTCTCTAAGTATCAGTATTTCAGTAAAACAATAATACATCATGCAATTATCGACCACAGTTCATCCATTAAACATAAATTATTTTCCATTCTACAATGTTGTATTCAATTAATCCAATCTCTCGTTATAAATGTTACTTGTCAATGTTTTTTTCATTCAGAACCAGTGGCGTAGCAATTTCCAGAGATTAAAAAAAATGATATCTATATATATAAAACTGAATGTTTGTTTGTATATTTTGTATGCAAATCTACAGTTTTACTCCAATCTTGATGAAATTTTGTACACTTGATCTTCAAAACAAGAAGAAAATTACTGTCTACTTTAATTTTACAAAAACCAACCCCTACTACCATTTTCAACCCTGTTAAGAAAAAAAGACAGTTTTTTCGTGTTGGAAATACCCTCACCTTCGCCGCTTCACCCCTATTTCATCCTCTGAGTATATCGTCATCTTCGCCGCTTGACACAGTAAGTTGAAGGAAAGGAAAGGTGAGAGAATGTATATTGGTAACGATTTGACAAAAGAAGAAAGGAAAACACAAAAGAAGTTAAGACAGGTGGCTAGAGAAGAGAGAGATAGAGGAAAAAAGGTGAAAATAGGATACAGGAAGATACAGATAAATGATGATGAAGGATGAGAGAGAGAGAGGAGAAACTGAAGAAAAAATTTAGAAGAAGAAGAGAAGATGAACCGGCGAGAAAAGGTATAAAGAGAAGGTGAATAAAAAAAGTAGATGGACAAAGAAAAAAACGGAAACCAGAAAAGAAGCACAAAGGGGAAAGTCGCTACCGAGAGACTACAAATGGGAAGATGAAGGGGCAAAAAGAGAAAAGAAAAAGGGAAGAGCTACCGGGGGAATAATAACAGGGGTGAAATTGGGCATTAAAGAAAAGCGACAAGAAAAGGGAGAAGAAGAAGGATGTATGGAAAGGAAAGTTCAATAAAATGATGAAAAATAATGGCAATATACAGTAAAGAGATGAAGACGACAAGAAGACGTGTCGAAGACGCAATGAAAGAAAACAGGGAAGATCGTATACTCTTGGGAGGGAATAGAATAGGAGAAAGAGGAGCAAGAAATTGGGAAGACGAGAGGGAGGATGGGAAAAGAAAATTCAAAGACAAGCTGGAAAATGCAGAGGGACTGATGGAGTGGATCGAAGAAATGGATGGAAGGTATTGAACTGGAACAAACAAGGGGATGAAGAAGGGGAATGGACCTATATAGATAGCAGGGGGGAAACAGTGATAGATTACGGAATAGTGAACGAAGAAGCATGGGAAAGAGTAGAAGAATTCAGAATAGAAGAGAGAGCAGCGGACCATCTAGCTTTAGGGGAGGGAAAGAACAGAGAAGGAAAGGGGTTGGGGATAGGAATAAATCAGTTTATTTTTATTTTTTTGGGATTGCTGATTTATGTTTAAAAAATGTAATCAGGAATAAAGCATTCTATCTATCTTATATGTTTCTTTTGTAAGTTTGACATTCAAGATATTGTCATTGCTTTGTTGTTGTGGAAATAAACACGAGTCGCAGACGAGTTCCGAAAAATTTTTGGAAATAATTTATGTACCAGGGAGTTCTCTCGTGCTTCATCGAAGAATTCGAGGTTTCCAGGAGAAGTGTGTGAAAGGACGAGAGGGAGCATTTTCTCGTGAAGGATGTTAAAATGAATCAGTATAAAATGAGATGACAATTTTGTAGTAGTGTTATTTGTTGCCCGAAGCAAAAACAATTTTGTTCAGTTTTATTTATGGGTGCACATTTATGTAATTTTTTTTTATGGACGACTCGATAACTCGTCTTGGCAGGAGTTACAACTTAAATAATAATTATTTACACAGACTGACTAACAGGCGCCAATTAACTGAACCTCGTCCGCACAAACCCATCCATTACGAGAACCATCGCCGCCACATTACCATTTCGCTCGCACACCACGTTCGAACCCATCACATCTATCCGAAAATATTAATCGATTCCCTCCTTTGTAACGAAAGATTTTTTGACGCGTCGTGACCGTCGAAAGGTTCCCATTAACGGTTCAGATTTACCAACGCCCACCAGGTCGCTCTTTTCCAGCACGCCATCCATCAAAACCAGCCGCGGGGTCACACCGTCTGATAAGAGTAATCGGTGTGACATTCCCCAAATCAGCTGATTTAGTCGCGGTTCGCCTGAAAGACTGGATCCGGTTTGAGTCCGGTCGGAATCTGGTTGTGTAAACTCGTGCAAAATGTCACCGGAGTGTGTTTTTGTCGTGGCGATGATAAATTGGCAGCTTCTGATTTTTTTTTGTTGTTTCGGAGCAAACGCAAAAAGGTCTTGTATACGTGATCAAGAGATAGCCGCTTTCGTCTCGATGCGACAAATCAATCAGGTCCTTGACGCTGTCTTTCCGAGAAGGAGCGCAAGATGGCCATTTCTAATATCAGATAAGTGCAGCGGTTGCAAATCGACTGCTAACGAGCAACTTGGACCATTTTGTTCGAGACGTTTGTCACAAGGGACGTTTCAAAAAGATGCGATAGGCTTCTATGTGCCATGTAGATTCTTTGGTTGGCAGTGCGGCAAAGAAAATATTATTTTCAGCAAATTTTCCACTAGAATCAACTTGCTTTTTGTGGGTAGTGAGGGAAAAATTCTTTGGTAGTTAAATCAGGTTTTATGGACGGTAATGCATAGTTTACGGGGCAGTTATTGTCGTTCCTTTAGCAGCAATAACGACCAATAAACAGAAATTTTCAGTACCTTATTAATATTTTATTACTTTATTAGCAATTCATGAATCAAGGTTTTTTTTTTTAATTCAAAAAGCAAAATGGAGGAATTAGATTCTGAAGTTGAAAAAATGTAGATAGTGAACTTTCTATAAATCCAAAATTATTGTCGGGAAAAAAATTAAGATGTGGTAAAAGTATACTGTCACAGGTTAAAAGATTTGAAAAGTCAAAATTTATTAATACATTCATTATGGGTACGTTCTGTTAAGTAATGATGTTCATTACCCATGGCCGTGAGTATAATTTATTTCTTCACGGTTGTGACCAATAGTAAAAGTGCAAATTATCACATAGACTATGAAGTGTCGACCATACAGCGCAATATTCATATGTCATAATTGATGTGTCTGTGAAAATTTTTTACTAAAATGAAATAATAAATAAATTTACATACTTAGTGAAAATAATGAAATATTTACGTCGTAGGAAAAGTATCGCATCCTACTCACGTGTAATGGTTATTACTCATTGGGTACGAGTCCTAGGCGAGTAGTAGCCATCATTACACTCTCGTTGAGTAATTACTATTCATTTCTGCAAATTTTCCTTCTTCATATAAATATATAAATCACTTTTCTTTCAAACGTGCCTTCATTTACAAAACATTCTATCCTTTTTAATTTTTTTTCCATATTTATTGCTTGAAATTTATCTGCAAAATGACGATTCTAATTAACAATCTTCTCAACCACCCGAAAATAATGTCTTTACTACTTCCAGGCAAACAACACCACTCACAGTTTTTCGATGCAGGTCACGTAGCTATTAAATTGTTCCTCAAATTTTAGTTGAACATTTCTCAGTTTCAAAACCGTCCCTGAAACTTTTCCATAAAGCTATCAGGTGTAACGATCATGTTTCACATAAATACAGGTGTCTTCTTGAAATAAATGGCCGACCGAAGCGGACATAAACAGAATTTATAATAACAGAGGCGTTATAATGATCGGACTTTATGTAACCGTTCTATGCTTGATCGGACCGTTTTTACACATTATTTATTAACGTTAGCGGAGATTATTAGATGGGAGGCTAATGCATTTTAAATGAGGGACAAGATTACAGTCCGAACATGGGACGGGTTGACTTTTTCATGGACTCTGTCATCTAATTGGAATAGATCAATAAGTAAAAAGGAAAAAAGTAGAACAGGAAGAGGCAAATTGCTTGCGTTTTAATTTTTATTTTCAAATTGGTCCAAGAGTGTGTAAAACGTGTTGCCTACAATAAATCCACCGGAACAAATTTCCTGAGATGTTGGTTGCCTACGTCTCTGTCCGTTTCTGATTTGTAAGAAATAGTTTTCGTTTTTGGGCCGAAACAAAAAGCCGAATTCGACGTGCCAATAAATAACAATAACCAAATCAAGGCGGCCTAACCGAGCGTGACGTCGTTAGCGCTCCGGGTATTCAATCAACTCCGGAAAAAAATCGGCACCTTCAAACCCCACACCTTTCCGTCCTAACAAGCGAACCGGTCTGTTTTCGCCTGAAATAAATCAATTCGGCCACGCTTGTCACGATAAGGACGAAGAAATTCGCCGAAGGAATCGTTTCGCAAAAGGGCGAACAAACGAGGGGCACATGTGGCCGAGGCGGACCAATCGCGTTGTTTATGACGAGCTAATTTTTAAAATGCGCACCCCAGTCGTGTATCTAATTACGTGGGGCCCTTAACAGGTAAAAGGCGGAGTTGTGTGCCTCATTTGTCATTATTTCGGTGACAGCCGCAAGGATTTGTCTGATGCACCCTCGGTCAACGGACGAATATGTCGAAACGTCGCCAGTAATTCCAGGGCGGCGGTTAGATGGAGAGATAAGGGCAGGGGCGGAGGCTCACGTGTAATCTCACAAACGGGATGATTTTAATTTTTTGTTTTGATTTAAATGTGTCGTTTTGTGTCATTTGTCGTTGCTGCTTCCTCTCGTTGGGTCTTGTGATGGTTTTAAATTTTTTTCATTCATTTTGACAATATCTGAAAGAATCTTCGGGGCGCCCCTGCGTCGCGTAACCGATACTTTCCGTGTTTTTCCAATTATCTCGTCTGCCAGATTTCGAGATTAATTTCTCAATTAGTCGGCGGGCACCACCTCCAGGTCGCATTTTGCGGTCGCCGCCGACAACTTCGCCAGGCGAGACAGTCCTCGCGTTCTAATTGTCTTAATGACGCCCCACGGACGCTCCCTAAAATATTCACGAGATGTAAAAATGGAAAAAAGTCCGTCCCAAACGTGTGTAATTTATTTGTCGTTATAGAGACATTCCTGGGCACTTGCGCATCAAAATTCGATCGCTCGGGGCGTTGATGTCTTGTAATTCCGTTAAATATTGCCTTTTGGTAGCCGCTACCAGTTCGGGGTTGGCCGTAAAAATCGCATTTTCTCCAGTGCTCACCTTTTCGCTCGAGGCGAGGTGAATTCATTAGCCACCGTCTTGGCTGTTATTATTTCCAAAAACTAGACGTTTATTAATAATACTGTTAGGCTGAGGAATTCGGACAAGAATGTGGAGGGCGCAGTTGTGCAAGAATTTATGGAGAATCGTAAAGGAAAGTGAGCCATTTGTTCTTGCGGATGGTTTATTCGAAGAATTTTATTTCCTGATTTGTACAAAATACGCGTGATTTATGGCCCAAATGCTATAATTTGCCAACAAAAGGACCATTCACTAGTAGCCGGCCGTTTTGAGCCATAAAAATGACAGTTTCCATTGTCACCTAAATTTTTTTTCCCGCTGATTTCGTAAATAATTATAGGAAGCGAATCTGGGTAGGTCAATATAAAAATTAGAATTTGACTTTTTGGTTGAAATTTACATTGTATTTTTTTTTGCTTTGTTTGTAAGTGAAAAATTATCAAAAAATTATGAAATGTACCTTACCAATACCCAGGTAAGTGTGAAAAATTTCAACAATTTTATTTAATTAGAAGTTGCGATTTCTCGTGTGCGCGTATACGATGCCCCACCCTGTACATATTATGTTAAAGTGTGTTTACCGATTTTTTTATTGTTACGTATTTTTAATGTAAATAAAAATAATAACAGGGTTGGATTTAAAAGAAGTGCCATATCGCCATTATGTCAAAAGGTTGGCAACCCCACTACCAGAGGTCGCCTTGATCTTAGTTACTTTCGTGTTTCCGTAAAATAGCATGGGAATTTTTCAGGGTTGCCAAATAATTTTTAATTTCTTGTTCATCTGTTGCAGTAGAAATTCCTTTGAAGGAAAAGAAGAAAGAAAACGAAAACTTACAGAGAATGTGGTAAAAGAAAACGTTTAGAAGTGAAAAGATATTGTTGTAGTGAAAAAGAAGAAAGAGAACAAGGGAAGCAAAAGGAGCAAATATGATACAAAGATTTGAATGAATTTGTAAAAATTAATGTAAAGGATATAGACAGTAGTAAAATAATAATTTTGGATAATGCAGAAGAAATAAATGAAAATAGTGATGAGTAAAAAAAAATGTAGACAATTTCGAAAAATAATAAATGATAATTAATTTCTTCGGAAGTCTAATGTGTATTATGAAATTTGATCCAATGTTCGATGAAATAGGAAGAAAATAATTGGATTAATTAAAACAGACCATTTTCTTCTGAGTATTGCATTACGTAACATTAATTATAAATTTAAAAATAGGTACGACACATGTTTTTTACTGGGAAGTTAATTGTCACCGATCAAATTTATCTCAAATCTGGAAAAAATAAAATAAAATTTTTAATGACAACCATCGACACCTCTGGACGCACTAATTGCCGAAAACCCAAATTTACAAGTCTAATGTCCCTCCGTGTCCCTCTTTGGCACTTGTCCCGCTACCGAAAACCCAACGACATCCTCGCCGCCACACACGTGTTCCTAATAAATTTTTTTCCGTGGAAATAAAACATAACGAGCGCCTTTTTTATTGTTGCATCTTGTACGCGGCGAATCTACATCTGCCCGGTCGTTGTAAATCAGTTTTATTGGTCGACTGGCGCAATCCGAAAACTGGTCAGGTAGATTTTCCCGTCCCTCAACAAGTGAACCAATTACGGAACGATTAGCATTTGTTAGCCGGGCCACCTTATCGGCCCGAGCGGATGCATATTTAGAATGCTTGGCGAGACCGTAAATTCGGTTCGGCGTTTTCGGATTTTTTATCAGCCTAATTTGTTAAGCTACACGAGAAGAGCGTGGCGAAGGTATGCTAATGGGGAGATAATTAACTGGGTAAAAATGGTGCAGCGATAAAATCGGAGGAAATCTGTGTTAATTCTGGGCCAGGTTGTTCGTTGTTTCGTCATTTAGTTTTAGATTTTATCAGTTTTGTAGCCCGACCAGAAAAAATCTCAAATTATAGTACGATTTGTCACAGTGGATTCTTGAAGATTTTACCACATTTCAACGTGTGATTATCGTATTAAATATTACCGACGCAATCAATAACGTAAGAGAGTTGTTGCGCAACTAGTAATTTCGGCTTATAACAAATTCTCTTTGTTTCACATTCGGTGGTGTCCAACGAATTTATTTCGTTTGTTTCCATCATGGGAAGATTCAATCTGAAGAGTCCTCTAACAACCAACATTTTGATACTGAAAGTCGGCGGTTTGTGGCCCTCGGGCGGCAAATACTCGCCGAAAAACATCTACACCGGATATGCACTCATCTGTTTTATCTTCATCGTCATCAGCCACAACTTATCCCAACTCGTTAACGTCTACTTCATTTACGACCAACTGGAAACCCTGACTGCCTCTATAGTGGTGATGCTGAGCGAGGTCACCGGGATGGTAAAATTCTACTTGTTCCACAAGAACATCCGAGTCGTCAAAGACCTGATGACGATGCTCGAGGGCGACTTGTTCCAGCCGAAGACCACCCGACAGAGAGTCATGCTGCGGGGGTCGCTAAACACCTGGAAAAAGATCTACGTGGTTTTTTCGCTCTCCGCAGTGATGACCATTTTCTTGTGGGGGTTGCACCCTCTGGTCGACGGCTCGTACAAGAACCAGGAACTACCCTTCTTGGCTTGGTACCCGTACTGCTATCGAGCCTCGCCGCAGTACCAGCTGACGTACGTCTATCAAGTCGTCGCGAATTTTTTTATCGCGATCACCAATCAAAACATCGACGCTTTTATTTCCGCTTTGTTGATGTACACAGCGACGCAGTGCGAGATGCTGTGCGATGACTTGGCCAATTTGGTGGGAACTGACCGAAGGAATTTTGGCCGTTGCGTGAAACATCACCAAGAGATCTTGAGGTATTGTAATTTTCATATAAATTTGAGAATTGTTGTTCTAGCGCCTCCAGCACAACCACTTGTTCCCACGCAGAGTTTTGCTGTTGCAGGTTTGCCCAAAGTACCAATCAGTTTCTCAGCGTTATGACTTTTGGGCAGTTTGCCAACAGCGTGGTCGCCATTTGCATGACAATGTTTCAACTGTCTGTCGTAAGTGGAATATTTATTTTGGAAATTCAATTTTACTCTCAAAATTGTGCTTTCAAGGTTACTCCGTTTACTCCAGATTTCTACACTCTTGTCTGTTGTCAGTGTGCTTGTTTTACTCAAGTTTTTGTCTATTGTTGGTTCGGTAACGAAGTGATGATCAAGGTTAGACGAAGAAAACATTGAAATCGAAGATAATCGGGACGTTTTCAGAGCAGCAACATTTCCTTTTCTGCGTACGAATCGGGTTTTTGGATTGACAGTTCGATCGCGTTACAGAAAGAGTTGGTTTTTTTCTTGATGAGGTGTTGCAAGCCGATTCAGCTCAGAGCTGTGAATTTTTTCGGCTTGTCTTTGCAAAGCTTCACATCGGTTGAGTCTTCGGGTTCTCTCAATTTTGTAGTAACTGTCGAATTTTTCAGATTTTGAGAACCTCGTGGTCGTATTTTGCTCTGCTCCAACAGATGAACAAGAAATAGATTGGATTTTTTGTTAGAAGGAAAAAGTGACGTTTGTGAAATAAAGCACCTGCATTAATGAATGGCTCAATTTTTTTTACAGTTTGTTGATGCATTTCGAAATTGGCAAAATCTTGTGAAATGCGAAATTATTTTCAAAAATTCTTCATAATCTATACATATATATAAAACTGAATGTCTGTTTGTTTGTATATTTTGTATGCAAATCTACAGTTTTACTCCGATCTTGATAAAATTTTGTACACTTGATCTTCAAAACAAGAAGAAAATTACTGTCTACTTTAATTTTACAAAAACCAACCCCTACTATCATTTTCAACCCTGTTAAGAAAAAAAGACAGTTTTTTCGAGTTGGAAATACCCTCACCTTCGCCGCTTCACCCCTATTTCATCCTCTGAGTATATCGTCACCTTCGCCGCTTGACACCCACAAAAAGCAACCCCTATTATCATTTTTAAGCCTGTTAAGCAAAAAAAAATTTTTCGAGTTGGAAATCGCGTTTGCATGATATGTTCATGTGTCATAGTTACATTTGGTTGTTTATAAAAGTAGCAATTTCGCAAAATGTGTTTGAATGATTGTGTTTTACCGGAAGATGTCTTAAATGAAGCAGAACAAGCTTCAAATAGTTTAATACAGGAAAAATAAAAAGGCAGGTATCTGAAATCAAACAATAGGATCTAAATAAGGTTACAACTGAAAATAAAAGTGTTATGTTGGCGTATTTTCATGAATTGGTAAGTGATAATAGTGTTAGTTTCTTATCGTATTGATTTTTTTGTTTATACCGATATAGTCGAAGAAAAAAGTAGTCTACAGTAAAGTTTTAATTATTCTTCGTAAAAAGACAAACTTCATATTGAAATTGCTGCGTTTATCACAATACATGAAAGTAGAAACATAATTTTAAAACATTCTGAAATTTGCGGGCGAAGCCGCGGGTAAAAGCTAGTATTTTATAATAATAATTGTTCAACAGATAAATAGAATGAGCATTAACAAATGGAACAATCTCTTTTACAATTTTCCAAAAATGTGCATTCTTATTTCGAAACTGGTAAATTCCAGTAAGAATTTTGAATCTTGTGAAATTTGAAATAATTTTGAAAAATCCAGTGAAGTAAATTTAGCTTGTTCGTTTTATAATAATTACAAATTTTCGATTGCACAAAAAATGTTGTATACACCTTGGCCGCGAAATATTTTAACATCCTGGAGATTGCCAGTCTCGACCGCGAGTCGCCTCGGCGACAATTTTTCTTTCGGTACGTTAAAGAATGATTTCGCGGGCTTTCTATATAGGGTGATTCAAGTTTTACCACCCGAGCGACACACACTTCTACTCGATTTAAAATTCTCAAAAAATTCAGGAATGATTGTGTAACGCTGTAGAACATTCTGTAAAAATTTCTAATTTTTTAATGAACTCAGTAAATATGTATTTCGTTTTAATTCAATAACCGCTAGATTAATTTACATAATTTTTCACTGAGTCCTTTCAAACATTTAGTAAAAATTTGATTTCATTGAAATCATGAAAGTATCACCGGTTTTTGAAATATGTAAATGGAATTCGATATTAAAGTGCAAAATTTAACCATGATTTATTATTAAATTGGACGGTCACTTCCACAATAGAGGTTGACATGGGTTATTTATGGTATCTTAAAGGGACTAAAGAATTACTGGAAAAGTTCTCAACAGATGTTTCCTGACAATGAGGTATTTATTTAGGACACTGCAGAAGTTGTAAATCTTGATCATTTTTCGGTGTTAATATTAAAATTGGAATAATTCAAAAACTAATCATTTTTCTTTTGATGCGAATTTCATAAATATGTTCTTTAAATTACATAATTGTGAATTATGAGCGTGCACGGAAAAAATTTTTTTTTGGATAAAAATCAATTTTTTAAATTTTATGGCCATGAATGAAGTGATACGGGAAAATTGATTGCACACGTTTGAAGCCTTATATGAAGGGAATGAAACCCTAACGTTTCGTAATTTTTACTATTTTTTTAATAGGGTTAATCGTGCGGGCGGTAAAACTTGAATCACCCTGTACAATTATGTAACTATTATCAAGAAATAAAATTCTTGAAATTGAAGAAGAATTGAAGATGACTTTAGTTCTTTTGGATAATTGATAATTTTTATTTAATTTACTTTTATTCATCATTTAATACTCTTCTTCAATTATCTTGTATCTGTACTAGTTGTTTCATATTTTTCTTGATTTTTTTCTTTCTTGAATTCTCTTTTCTTCTACAGACTTCATCGCGACCCCAAGCTGCACTTGACTTTTCTAGTTTACACCCAACGTCCGCTAATGGGTGTGTGAGAGTGTTCGCGAAATTTAATAAGGATTTCCTGATGCACACGAGAAAGGCCGGACACGTCCACTTAAAACAAACACTCTGTTTGTGTCGTTTTTTTTCTCGTTCGGACTAAATTTAGATAACGCAATTTCAGCTTAAATTGATTTCGCCCAGTCCTCTTCCACTCTAATTATTTTAATAAAGTGGAACTGTTTGTCCGGTGACGTCAACACCATCCCAGCACGTGGCATCCGCATGAATCAATTTATTGTTGTAATTTGTTTGTCGTCGTTTGAAATTACCCAGATGTGGACTGTCATCCTCGAACGTGAATCACAATGGGAAAGGTCACACACATCACCGATCGAGATTGTTGTCTCGATGGAAAAGTTGCGAAGAGTACTGTTATTTGAGACATGATCACGTCGAATGCCACAAGTGCGTAAATAAGTGTACAGTTGGGGGCCGCATCCGGCGGGAGTTGACCGCCGGAGTCAACTCGTTTTCTTTGTAAGTTTCTGGTATAGGTAGCGGCGTCGCACGTGCTGGATTCTCTGCACATACGTCAGGTCGGTCGTGAAGGTCGTCGTCTAGATAGGCAACAACGTTGGAAACCAGCAGGAAGCTCATGGGAGTCATGCGAGGCGTGGGGTCCGCCACGATCGTGGGACGTGTCGCGCGAGCCTGAAACCTGAGTAGGCACGAGGACAATAGCTTCGTTAAAATCCTCCTCCTCTTGAGACGGCGACGTTCACGATTATGCAAATGTTTGTCTTTCGAATTTCTCCGAAGAGGTGGTGCGGGGAGGACGTCGTCGTCTTGGGCGGCTCTTCCGTCCTGTAATTTCCACCGATCGTTGTTTGACATCGTTAAGGGACATACAATTACGAAACGAATTACGGAATCGTCGTAAATTGAGAAATTAAAGGCGCATTTTGGCCTAATCGGCGCTTCTTGGCGGCGGCTTCGTGGTGGTTCCAACGGAAAAAATCACAACGATGATGAGACGAGAGGAGGTGGGTGGCGGGGTCATCAATCACTGCTGCGTTATGTATTTTGGATCATTTGACATATTTTGAAGGGCTTTGATTTTTTTTCTGTTTGTATTAACATATCCACTCAAAATCTGACTGTTTCTCGCTCCCCCGAACTCACTCGAATCAGCCTTTCACCTCGGAGCGTGAGACGTGACGCGTGACGCGTGACGGTGAAGCATTCACTGCTCGGGAATAACGTCGTGGTGCG
Source organism: Tenebrio molitor (assembly GCF_963966145.1). Lineage (NCBI taxonomy): Eukaryota > Metazoa > Arthropoda > Insecta > Coleoptera > Tenebrionidae > Tenebrio > Tenebrio molitor. The sequence continues at coordinate 46,399,310 of NC_091046.1, forward strand.
CCTAAAGAAGTTTTCACTTTAAAACAGGGTTGAAAATGGTAGTAGGGGGTTGGTTTTTGTAAAATTAAAGTAGACAGTAATTTTCTTCTTGTTTTGAAGATCAAGTGTACAAAATTTCATCAAGATCGGAGTAAAACTGTAGATTTGCGTACAAAATATACAAACAAAGAGACATTCAGTTTTATATATATAGATGACATGAGGCAATTTTCTTCGAATTTTTGCAAATGTTTCGAACCCATTTTGTTTTGACCCACCTCGACGCAATAAAAATTGAGCAATAAAACGATTTTTTCTCGTGTGCGGACACACCGCCAATCATCACCCGATAAAACGTCGCCGCCACACAAATTACCCCGGCCGCACAATTCGTTTCCTTTCATCTCCTAATTGGATGATTAGGAAATCCAATTGGGATCGGTAATGATTCCTTTTAAGGCCTTTCTTCCTCGCAGTGGCTGTCTTGTTTTTGCGACAGCTCTCTAGATTGCCTTTTTAAATTAACCCTATTATTATCCCGGGCCGGATTGATATTATTTTTTGTTTGTCCGCAAATATCAACCACCTGAACAGGATGTGATTAATTTCGTAAAAATGATGGAACCGTTTGTGACGCATCCTCGAAGGAAGTCCAAGAAGGTGTGCAATTTATTGTCGATTTGCGGGCTCCTTTTGACGTCGTTCCACCCTTTGTGACCACCTGTGACGCTAATTGATGCCAATTTCGCGAAGAGTGTCATAAAACCGATCGTTTGTCTCAGACAAGATAATTTGACATTTCTGAAAATGATGCTAGAATTTTGCTCCCTATCGTATCACCTGGGTTCTCCTTGGTACTATTTATCCCTCAACAAGGAGCAACAAATACCAGAAAGGACACGTCGAGACCACCAACTTTACCATCGGCAATTTGCCATCACTCTTTGCATTTGGTTAATTTTTTTAACGTTTGTTTGGATCCAGAATGCAAATGAATAGGTCCATTTGATTAATTAATATGCCGATGTAAAATTTTAATTGGATCATTGGTCGTTCCAACAGATGGCGGCGATCGTGTCCCAGCCTTTTATTAAACTGTTCTGCATTTTAATTAAGCCGTGTACAGAATGTGGAAATCTTGCACTCTACATCATCCAGTGAATTATTATGTACTTGTTTACGACGAAGACGGTCGGGACGTTGTAAGTACCATAATTTGTGACTAATTAGAGCGATTCTGATGTGAATGACGTCTCATCAGACTAATCCTTGAATTATGGCATCTGTCGGACGATAAATTCCTATTTTTAAACTCAAAACGGACGTCTCGAATTGTTGAAATCAACACAGAAATATCCGGTAGAATGCGAATGAAATCTTTATGAGACGCCACTGGATGGTAATAATAATCGTGATAAGTAAAGGCCGGATTTATATGCATTTGCATATTTTTTTGCTAAACGTCTTCGGATTATTTTGCAGTTTTCTTGGCGTTTCAGATAATTCTAAATAAAATGACACCATTCTTATTATGCATATTATTGCATATTTAGCAATAAAAGCATATTTTACAATAAATGCATATTTTTTTGCATTTTACGAACCCAAGGAAAGGCACATCTGGTCTAGCCGCTTCAAGGAAATGCCGCTTTTGATGTGGAAGTTGCAAAAATGTGCCGATACTGCCGACATAGACAGCACAGTAGCACCTGCTGCCGACAAAAGACAAAAGTCGGCAATAAAATAATATAATTTATTTATTGGCATGCACTCTAAATAATATAATATGACTGTTTCTCTCATAATCATAGCGTCTTTCGTATGTTCAACAGCTTACTGGAGATATACTTCTGTTAGATAAGATTTTAGTTTCCAGTGTTGATTTTAGTGTTGTTATTTTCAATATGCCTAAAGTGAAAGCGTGCAGAAGTGAACAAATCCGTGGATGGATATCAAAATCGGAACATCTTACTACTGACGGGAAAGTCATTTTTTGTCAAATATGTTCCAAACACGTAAGTTAAATGAATAATTCGATGTCTGTTACAAAATTAGATTAGGTGTTAAATTCTTATTTAAATATTTATTTTCAAATGAAAGGTATCAAGCGAAAAAAAATATTTAGTCGACCAACACCTAAACACAAATTTACATAAAGAAAATGCAAAAAAACACAAGATGCCTTTAAGACAATTATTTTTGGGCCAAACTCAAGTAGTACAAGATGATTTTACTTTTGATATGTGTGAAGCATTTTTGGCAGCAAATATACCGTGGACGAAAATAGAAAATCCCAAATTTAATTCGTTTTTGGAAAAATATTGCAAACGCAAAATTCCAAACGAATCCTCCTTACGTAAAAATTATTTAAATAAATGCTATGATTCGGTAAGTTTCATAAAGTTGAAGCAGTACCATTATTTAAATTTTCCATTCTCATACACAGCAAATACAGAAGATTCGGGACAATATTGGTATAAGTGACATTTGGATTTCAGTTGACGAAACAACTGATGTAAGGGGAAATGCTGTAGCAAATTGTATTGTTGGGGCACTTAGAGCAAGTGAATTTTGCAAACCGTATCTACTTACATCAAAAGTTTTAGAGAGAACGAATTCTAACACGGTAGCAAGATTTGTTAATGATTCGCTGCGTGAGTTAACTTATTTATTTATTGTATGCATTTTTCTTTCAGTTTTGAATAAAAGCTTAGTCACAACCGCTTAAAACGTATTCATATTAAGAAAAGTTAAAACATAGGTACGATTTCAATGTCTACCCTCTAATTCAGTTAACTGGAGTACGTTAAAGTGGTTGTGATTGCGACGGACCTTTTAAAAATATTGTTTTATTCAGGAGTGCTATGGCCTACGGGAAGTAATGAAGAAAAAGTTAAAATTTTATACACGGATGGAGTCGCCTACATGTTAAAAGCCGGCAAAAATTTGAAAGTGTTTTATCCAGCTATGCTGCACGTTACTTGCCTTGCACATGGGTTAAATTTAGTCGCAGAATTGGTGAGGAATGAATATCCCATGGTAAATAAATTGATATCAAACACCAAAAAGGTATTTTTAAAAGCGCCACTTCGAAGAGAAGTGTACACAGAAAAGTGTCCGAATCTTAAACTACCACCAGAACCAGTTCTAACTCGTTGGGGCACTTGGCTCGAAGCAGCAGTTTTTTACCAAGAAAACTTCACAACCATAAAAGATGTAAGTACGTATGTTATACCTTATATAAAAATAAAAAAAAACGTTCATTTTAGGTTGTTGATAGTTTTAACAGTTCGGACTCAGTAGCAATACAAGAATCACAGCATGCATTTAATAACGCCAGGATACAAAACGAATTAGCGTACATTGCCACTCACTTCAAAATTCTAGTTCAGACAATCAAAGCACTGGAATCAACAGGAGAAACCATCGTCAAGAATATGGAAAGAATAGCGACCATCCGAGATTCTTTTAGAATGGCACCAGGTGTAGTTTGTCAAAAGGCATATACCAAACTTGAAGCTGTTTTAACTAAAAATCCGGGATTTTCCGTTTTATATGAGATATCTCAAGTGCTGAATGGCTTTGGTTCCACTGACTGCACCATAGCAGTAGAAAAGATCCCACAGTTTGAATACGCACCGGTAACATCTTGCGATGTCGAACGATCGTTTTCAAGATATAAAAATATTTTGTCTGACAGAAGACAAAATTTTACTCCAGAAAATTTAGAAAAGTACCTTGTTTGTCATTTTAATAGTAATTAAAGCAACATTGTATTATAATTGTATTATTTTTTAATTCATATAAATTTTAAATTAAAAAAAAACGTGCCTCTTTCGATTTTTTAAAGCATATTTAGGTGCATATTTTGCATACTAAAGTGCATATTTTGTAATCTCGGAAGCATATCTTGCATGCATATTTCGACTTTTTTAGTGCATATAAATCCGGCCCTTAGTGATAAGGAATTGGAACGTGATGGTCAAGGATGTAGCTGTCGTCGTATTTTCGGGAAATGATCATCCAAATACCAGACGTGCCTGAATATATCAGTAGAGGTATTGCACAATTTAATTTCTTATTGCTTAATACAGGGTGTTAATGAAAGTTGTACAGATATTTTAATCACGAGTTACTGACTTCATGTAGAACTCGGAAAAAATATCTAAAAAATTCTATGTCAAAAAATAAAATGACATTTATTTCTTGAGCAACAATTTTTTTTAATTGCTTTTGGTCTTCTACGTTGTCCTACAACCTCGTAGGTAAAATTTCGGCACATTTTAAAAATACACCCTGTATATTATGTTTTATAAAATATACGCCAATACGAAGTAACCTATAGGAAACATGCTTTAAAACAAGGAAACCGCATTGGTGTACGTTTTATAAAAGATGATATACAGGGTGTATTTTTAAAATGTGCCGAAATTTTACCTACGAGGTTGTTTGACAAGGTACAATTTAAAAAAAATTGTAGCTTAAAAAATAAGTCATTTTATTTTTTGACAGAATTTTTTAGATATTTTTTCCGAGTTCTACATGAAGCCAGTAACTCGTGGTAAAAATATCTGTACAACTTTCAATAACACCCTGTATAAATAAGTACATATTTCATTGGCAAATTATTATTATTATTATTTTTCACTTGCTCTCCAAAAGCCATTGATTTGATATGAGATATGTGTTACTCATTCAAAATATGTTGGCACAAAAGGTAGTGTGCTAATCATTTGTCTATTTTTTCCTAATTGTTATTTCTCTAGCTTCACCAATTTTTTTTTTTCATTTTTCATTCCTGGGACCGACTAATTTACAATTCCATTAGAACGTTTCTACGTCTCGTTCTTCGTAATAGTCCGAAATTATGTTAATTTGTTGTAATTGGCGCCCTCGCGAATACTTCCACGATCCTGACCAATCTGCGGCATTTCGAAGAACCGTCTAACGTGTCCGGCTATCGAAACCTCCTCGATTAGTTATGCAAATCTGATCGGGTTGGAATTTTTAAATTGGCGCAAATCGCCTGTCGGGGGCGAGGTGGGCGGCATGGGCGAGATCGGACGTCAAGTTCAAAGGCTACCATAACACCATAGGTGGCGACAAAGCGGGGGCCACGATTTTACAACGGCACTAATAACAATAGATAAGGCCGGCCATGTCTTTTGACAGTGCAGCTCTAAAATTAAATCAAACATTTCACACCCACCTCTTAGAGTGATGGAGGTGCGGCCGTTCTTCACAAGTCGTGATGGTTCCATTAGTACTTGGCCAGATAGGGCACTTACTTTTACGGTCGAGGCGCCACCAGGATTCCCATCAATTCACACCTGATCCAGGACGAGTGGAAGAGGGAAAAAAATAAGACGAGGGACTGGGACATGGATTTTTTTTGTTCGTTTGTTCAGAATTTGGGTTTTTTTGGCACCGTGCGTTTTTTTTGCAGAAATGTCAATAATGAAGTGCCATATTTTTCAATTTTTTATTAATTATTGTCAATATACTTTATAATAATCGGTTAATTTTGAATAAATTTACTTACCGTTCTAGAACACCAAAATTTACTTACCGTCGAGTTTATCGTTAGCAACGAGTAAACACAGCTTACCGTCTTGGAAACAGACAAGCAGAGTACAATCGCGCGAAAAATTACTTTCAATATTTTTTTAAAGCATTACTTAATATAGAACAACTAAAAAATTGCAACGCAAGCTGAGGAAATGTGTTTAATCACGTCTGGTGTTCCTCCTCCTTTCACATGAAATTTATTTTTTGAGACTCGTCTTTTTTGTCTATTTGTCTCATAACCAGATTATTTCATATTCTTTATTTTCTTTTCATCTGTTACCCCTCGAATCGCATTTGTGGCAATCGCTTCGATTTAAACCGATCAATCAGCATTAATAGGAATGACCAGTCCTCCGCAGGGGTCACGTTTTTTCCCAACTTACCAGACCAACCACTCCGAATACTAATGGCGGATTAGTCCTCGACAGCGCCATAATAGCAGAGCAGTAAATATTTGTACCGACACTGAAAAAACCAAATTTGCTCGATCATGTCTGCGATAATTCATCACCGGCAAGAATTTGCTGCAACCGCTTTGTATGGGACACCCGAGAAATCCACTTGGACCGAATCAATCACGTTTTAATCTCCTACATTGGATTTTTCTTCCGGTCGGCTCAAACAACAAGATTTAATTCTGGTCCTTCGAATCGGACAATAGTTACGCACAGTATTGTCTAGATTTGACCCCATGGTCCGCCGTCTCCGGTCTCCCCTACCGCACCTCGCCAACTATTCTAATGAGATCCCGCAGCAGGAATAATTAGCAAACAAGTTGCATCGGAACTTGTGTTCTTGCACACATTGAAAGTCAGCGCCTCGCGTTATCATTTTGTTTGCATTCATTAATTCCTAGACACGTACGTGTGCTCGGACGTGTTTGTTCAATATTAATCGACCGTCTCCTGACGACTCCGAGGGCGTTCGGTCTTTTTATTTTGTGGAATCCCAACATCTGTCATTACCGGTTTCCTGTTTCTCGTCTAAAAGTGGATCGGTATTAATGGGACCGGCCGACAAAAAACTACAGGTGGGACATTCCTGGGTGACCGATTTTTTTCGACCTTTCGGTGTTATTTCAATTTGTTTCGATTCAGATCGGACGAGATAGCGAAATCCGGGCATTCTTGGGAGATTTGGGCGACATCTGGTGCTGGGACGCTCTCCAAATCCAAATATTTTTGTTGGAATTTTATTTTTATTGCGTCAAGACGATCGTTTTCACCTGAAGAGCCACCTGAGGTGTAAACATCTCTGGGTATGCAGATCATCGATTAATCTCGAATTCTCGACAGGTCAGGCCCCATCGCAAAAAAATTTATTTGATTTTTGCCCCCCAATGATCTTTGACAGTGTCCCAATCCCCAACGGCCAATTTCTACTCAAAATAATTATATAGAGGGCACGGCATTCAGGCCGGATTTCTTTTTCTTCTTCATACGACGTTAAGGATTGCAGGCAATATTATTATTATTAGGAGCCTTTTTTCGCAACTGCCTCCCAATGCCCCCCAATTTTCGCATTTCCGACCCACCGAACAATTCCGCGTAAATAACCCATTCCCGGCTACCATTTCCATTAGCCATGGTCTCGGAGGCTTTCAGGAAGCTGAAACAAACGCAGCTGCGACAAACTGCCAATTGTACCATAAAAGTCGCTAACACACCACATGCGCGTATGCAGAACCAGATTCCTGCATGTAAAGTCCCATTGTGCCGCCCAGCCCGACCATCACAATAAACGACCTCCATAAACCTAGCATCGACCACTCGATATAATTCCATTTACGATCGCCATTATCTGAAGTGGCCCGTAAAAATGTTTACGACCTCTAATTGCACCGACCACCACCATTGGTGTGCCCACATAGAGCAAACATGGGAAGGGTGGCGGCGCTAATGACGGGGCAAGATGGCCGGTCTCGTTTGATTTTCGCGGGCGCGTGTTAATTGACGGGGAGGGGAGGCGTGTGCGGTCGCTCCTACCGGAGGTGATTGATAATGGGACGGTGGGTTGTCGAAATGGTCACGTTTCTGGTCAGCTCGGGGCTCTAATCGCTTTTGTTTGGCCACCGAGGGCTGGGTAAACAGGCCATAATTCTTCGTTTGTGTTTACCGTGAAGCTGGTGCGAAGTGATTTTTAGGTTCTTGATAATGAAGGTGTGATATGGCCGCACAGGTCTCACACTCTTCGAGTATTTGCTTAGAGAGGGACGTCGGAATGTAAAAAGTTAGGTGGAAATAATATGCTTGTGGTTGTGGGTTTTTATTTAATGGTAAAGACGTGACGTTACACTGTAAATTTGTTAAGACTCGGTGGTCCAATACACTTAGTACAGAGCTGTGCCAAAAGTGCCCTAAAATTACTCAAAAAAAATTGGCTCTCCTATCAGAAATTACCTATATCTACAGATATACACTATGAGAGTCGCCAGATATCTAAGTGCTCTTCAGAATTTTTTTCAAAAAATTCGCAGTACTTTTTGAGTTTACAAAAACTACTCAAAAAATCGACACTGGATTATCTTAGCTCGTTCCCTTTCGTAATAGCTACGTGCTCTTTGGTGAAATTGTGACGAACTAGAACTAATTTTGCTAGTCTTGGGCGTTGACTTGGCGCAGTACCGCAAAGTACGACCAAGAAGTTCTCAAAATCTGAAAAAAAATCTAGATTTTTGGGTAATTTTTTTTTTCAAACTTACCGTCGTGAATGTGGACAGTGAAAGCGAAAATAGATTGATTGCTGACATTTTGATTGGTTTCTGAGACCTCATTATGAAGATGAGAAGGTTCTTTTTTGCTTCTATTGGGATTCCTGTCCAGTCCGATTCGAAGGCTGAGTACGGAATTTGACTGCTCTGGAAACAAAGACACATTTTGAGTAAAAATTCAAATTGGAAATTTTGAATTTGTACTTTGGTCCAAAGTTTTATTATATGTAATTTATTTTTTATAGCATAAAAAGATTGAAAATCAATGCTTAAATTGTTGTTTTGGTCAAAAATGTGTCCAAAATGCATCTATAGGTTGAGAAAAAAAATATTTTAAGAAAAGAGTATTTCGAAAATTTCAAAAATAAATAAAAAAACGTGTATTCTATATTTTCCAATATATTTTTTGATGATCAATTTGTAGTAAACAGAAGAAACTAAAGAAAAAAATTTAAACACTATTTAAGACGTTAAATTGCGATTTTGACTGGAATTTCTTCAAAAATTTATAAAAAACGCATATTTCTACCTATAAATTGTTTTTTTTTTTAGGTTTTACATTAAACAGGACCCAAAGATGTATATTTTGTATTTTGACATCGTTTATTTCACATTTCGTCAAAAATGTCTCCATATTTTCGATTTCCAAGTTCTCAAAATGGTTTCTCATTAAATTTTATTTAGATTTTGATTACATGCTTGTATTGTTTATCATATTCAACGAGCGGGTAATGATGGCTATTACTCATGAAGATGATTTTGTGTCACGAGTCGAAGGCGAGTGATGTAATTCATTCGACAGAGTAATCGCCATTACCCGCGAGTAGAATACTATACTTTTTCTACGACTATGAAGAGAAATTAATTAATAAGTTTTATTATTACACAAACGGAAACTGACGTTTTACAATCATTACTACTTTGCACACTTTATACCATTGCATTAAAACGTGCGATTGGACTAGTTGCTATGATATATGCCGTGCGTTTTGAAATCATTATTCAACGAGCCGTGGATAATGAACACTGTTACCTAATAAAAACCAGTTTCATAATTACAGTATTATGCAACAAGAGTAGTAAACAATATTTTGTTTGCAAAAATTGCATTCCTCTCACCTTGATGTCAACCTCGTTCCCGAACCAACAGTAGAGAAAAATTTCCGAAGTGGTTGCCCCCAAATAAAACAAAAGCGTGTTACTTTCGCTACTCAAAGGCGCCACCTTGTGGAAGAAAATGAAAATAGTGATTTCGAAAATTGCAACAATCTCACCAAACTCAAGAGAAACATGGCAAGCCCTAGGGCAATCGAGGTGGAAAAGAACTGTCCCAAGACGATGCCGTTATAGAACTTGTTACAATCTCGAGCAAAACTGAAAATTGAAAATCGAAACGTCGTCTAAAATGTGTCGCAAAAGCGAACCTCACGATCAGTTTGTGGTGTTTGATGCACTCGACCAGTTTTCTGTTGAAACTGACGTCTGGAGAGTCTCTGAGGTTTTTTAAATCATCGCACAGAATGGTACATTGGGCGCCTATGTATGTGTTGAGGGCGGCGATAAAAGTGTCCATGCTGACACTGGACAGCCCCCGAAACAGGATGCTGAGGAACTGGTAGAAATACGTCAATTCGTAAAACGGCGACTTGGTGGTGTCGAAAGGGTACCAAGCTTCGACCGGAAGTCGGTGTTGTTTGGTCGATCTGCTCAAGATGGGCAAAGAGATGAAGAGGAACACGGTGTTGCCCACCAGAAGTGCAAACGCGCGATGCACTCGTTTCCAAAAGTGCAGTTCCGGTTCGACCAGTCTGGTTTGTTCGGCGGATTTCGGCTGGAAAGCGTCGCAGTCGAGGGTCCTCATCAGTTCTTTGAGCTTCCTCGAGTTCTTGATGAAGGAGAAGAGTTTTACCATGAGGAGAGTCTCGGTGAGGGACATGTACAATGCGCCGATTATATTCTTCAAGTCTCGTCCCACCATGAATACGTCGACTGTGTGAAAAATCACCTGGCCCGTGATGAACACGTTGACCGACAAGAGGGCGTAGACGGTGTAAAAATCAAATCTGTACGATTCACCCCTCGGCCACAACCCCACGATTCTCATCATGACCAGATTTAATTTGATCGTGGATTTCCAGTCGAATCTCTGCGTATTTTGAAAAATCTTCATCGCTGCAAAGAACCGCTCAACACCCGCCAAGAGACTGATCGGGATTTCCATTTGGACCAATTACTTTTCAGCCATTTCTATTATTTACAATTGTATCGATTGGTCGAGGGCCGTTGTGAAAGAAAAATCGTGTAATTAGAGGGTTTTCCGTAATAATTAATTGAAGGGTTCAAGATGTGAGAAAAACGTCTCTCAGGACTCCAAGGACATCTCGATTAAAACGACAAGACGGATAATAAGTGGTTTTGTCTAATTAAAATGCGTATTGTAATTGGGGGTTTGGGGAATTATTTGGGAAAAAGCCTTGCACCCTATAATTTCATTCCAATTCGATATATTTTTAATCGCTGCTGGAGAAAGGACATGTCGCTTGGGTTCAAGGATGTGTGGGTCTTTGTGTTTTTTAGATGTGCGGAAAAAAATTATTGAAAAATTTAACGTGTGGAAGGAGGGGAGGATAAAAAACTGGCACAGTTTATACTTTGTGTCCACGTAAGAGCTCCAATAATAATTTAGTTGTGCGTAGTTTATCGTTGCTATGGGCGCAGCAAATGTAGAAGGACATTTTGAAAATTGTAGTAAAGAAAAAATTAACATGTCGAGAGAAAACTGTTAACAGAAATGTTAAGAAAAAAATTTGTTTAGTGCAAATGGAGGCTTGATTGAAGATTTGTTCGCAAATCGGCAAAACACGAATAAATTACTACAAGACTACCAATATGAGGAAATTGGACTTTGGACTATTTTTTTAGTGATTAGGTAATTAACTTAAACCCATAAAATAAATAGTTGTTGCTAAAATACCAAAGAAAATAAAGAAGAAAAGAAAAAGCTTTATTTGCTTTTGCAAGATGAATAAATGTCTACTGAATTCTATTTTTCAGCCAAAGTGTAATAAATGAAAAAAATTCTTGGAGTATAAACGGATGAAAGTAACAATGAAGTAAAAATATCGCGTATTTTTTTTTTAATATGATTTAATAAAAAGTATGTTTTTATTGAACATTTCTAGGGAAATAGAGTTTAGGACTTTTCACATAAATCCAGCAAGAATAAAATCTAAGAACAAATACAGTGTTATCACACATTTTTCTAACATTATGGTGTTAGAATGACCACCTGTTGATATGTCTTGGTCAAACAATAAATATTCCTTTAATCCTACATCGTAACTGAAGACGCAACAAGTTGGTACAACATACGATAGTTTACTTTTACCAAGTTAACGTAATATCGTGAAAACAAGAGAACTTGGCTTAACAAAAAAGAAAAATATAAAAATTGCCAATATCGTGTGAATGTTTAACCTAACTTTTCATTTTCCCCTAGATCAAAGTTCAGTATTCACACGACAATGTGATCAAAAAGAAAACAAATCAGATCAGGCGTTGCAAATTATCCGTAATGTCGCAGCGGAATTCTATGCAAATAAGCGTTGCGTGCAATGGCGTAGAGAATATGTGCGCTCCTTTATAATAAATCATTATTATTATTATCTCTCCCATAATGGAGAAAATTTATAACATAAACAACATTTTACAGTTGAAAGATTGAGTAATTTACCAGCTTTATTGCCAAAGGTAACGTCACTGGTCAGATTTTTCACTGAAACGTCAAAGAAACGTCAACGATGTGCTGTTATTAACCTCGAAAACAACTTTTCGGGTGCTACAAAGTTTACAGACGTTTACTGTAATTTTAAGCAACAATTATCCCAGAATAAGTGGTAAAATGGATTTTACCATTGAAGATAAAGCATTAGTTATTGATAACTAATTAATTAATAATATATTTTTCGAGGTAGGCAACTAATAAAACGACTGTGCATAGCGAGTATATTTATGGTATGACTCAAACTAAGACAAACGTTTTGATAAAACAAAAGATGAGGTAGCATTCTTGATTTGTTTTCTTTTTGATCGCTCGGTATAATGTACAGACCTACTCCATTTAAAAAAATATGTGATTCATTAGTTGCTTAAAAACAAGGAGCTTGTAGATAAATGTAATTTACAATTAAAAAAAAATGTCACAAACAATAATAACAATCAGTGCTCTGCAAAAAGATATTCTATTGTTGCTTTAGCTAACTCAGAACGTCGTTACTTACATTTTAAATGTCAAATCTGCAAATACAGAGAGGCTGCAAAATCTATGATAAATTTGTTAAATAATTTAAATAAATTACTGTATTAATAATAATAATAACTAATAATTAAAAGAAAAATCTTGTTTATGTTTGTCCATCAAAAATGCAAGAAAAAATTGATATACAGTCGCGGACAGAAAAAAGTAGGACAAGTCTTATTAATAAATTTAGCTAAAATTGCGTTGAGTAAACCGGGCTTACTATAATAAGTAAATATTTAATAATAACCATAGAAAAAGGAAACGGACTTACATAAGCGAAAAAACGTTGTCCTACTTTTTTCTGTCCGTGACTGTAGTTCACTTGTTTGTATTTTGAATTTAGCGTAGATTTAATTTTGGCTTTGAACCAAAATTTTTAAAATATTCGAAGCGAAAAATAATTTTCAAAGTACAAATTATGAATTGTTCAATTTTATTTATTGGCTTTATATTAAAATAAATTGTTTGTTTTTTAAAATTTGTTGAAACCGTAATATTCGATATTATACACCAATTCCAAACAATATTAGTACCATAATATGTAGTCAGCGCTTTTTTCCAGTGTTTTATTTTTTAAATTTTCTTGTGTTATTTAAAATAATTGTTTTAAAAGCTTATAGAGTGATAATAATAGTAGCATGAAAAACTTCAACGTGGATTTCGCGTAAAAAGTGGACATAATTCATAATAAATGATAAATAATGTGTAATATAAAAATAAAATAAATAGTGATTTCAAAGGAATTATTATTACTTAATATGTACAGGGTGTTTCAGGAGTGATAATGAGCCTGACGGAATTGAAAATGCAACCCACAATACATTTGCAACGTTAACGTGGATATTTCATTGATATTTGTTTTTTGATTTAAAAAACATAAAACACAGTTAGCTGTGCAGTAAATTTTGACATAAACGTCAAACGAATACATTTTAATCGTAGTATTTTTACTTTTGCGTAAATGTCAGTCGTGACAAGTAAAATTGTTGGAAGCAAAGCCCTCATGGATTCATAATTTCATTTTAAAACAATACGATATTTAAAATAGCCACGTTAATTTAGAAAATGTATTATGGGTTGCATTTTCAATTCCGCCGGACTTATTATCACTCGTGAAATACCCTGCATAAATATTCGTAATGATCTCCTTTAATAGTACCATTATTTTGAATTTTTAAGCATTCAAGTAATAAAAAGTATGGTTATTTATTGTTTCCTTTTTTCTGTGCTTTGAGCTAACTACCATAAACGATTTTTGAAATTGCTGCAAGCAAGCCTAAAGTAGTTCTTCAAAAATTCTATATTAACAGCTCTACCGATGTGATATTAAAAAAAAATTCGTAATAGTTATTTACATAATTAGTGGGATAAAAGCAATATTACAGGACTCGAGTGTGAAGATTGCAGATGACTTTATGCTTTAGCCCACGTGTTATGCACAATATTTTATCTAAGACCGCCCCAAATTAAAATGAAAGGGTAAATCTTATTGATTTTCGCCAGTGGGATAAATGAGTTTCATTACCGCACTCAGTGGGATAAGAATTTACTTATCCCATTGAGTGAGGTAATGAAACTCATTTATCCCACTGAGTGCGGTAATGAAACTCATTTATCCCACTGAGTGAGGTAATGAAAATGCGTGTGGTAATGAAGTTCTTATCCCACTCAAAATTAGTGGGATAAGTATTATTTATTCCACGGAATTAGATAAAAGAGTTTTTGTGCTAGATCTGTATTCTCACCTTGATTTCAACTTCGTTTCCAAACCAGCAATAGAGAAATATCTCCGACGTAACAGTACCAAAATAAAACAAGAGCGAGTGGCTTTCGTTACTAAGAGGATCCACCTTTGAGAAAACTTGCGTTACTGGAGACTACATTTGGAAGAAAATCCTCTTACCAAACTCAACAAAAACATTGTTAATCCAATCGCAACAGAACTGGAAAAGAACTGGCACAGTACGATCCAGTTGAAAAACTTGTTGCTGTTTTCAGCAAAACTAAAACTTCAAAATTCAAATTTTTGTAAAGACGAGTTACTACCACTCAGACCTCACGATTTCTTTGTGGTGGTCAATACATCGTTTCAACTTTCTAACAGTGACCTCTTCGCTGTGACCTTTGATATTTTTCAAATTATCGCACAAAATCATACACTGCGTCCCAACAAATGTGTTGAGAGCCGCGATAAAAGTATCCACATTAATACTGGTCACGCCACGAAACGTAATGGCAAGAAACTGATAAACATAAGTGATTTCGTAAAACGGCGATTTTTTTGTGTCGTACGGGTACCACGCTTCGAACGGTAGAACATGGTCCTTCGTCATTTTGGTCAAAATTGGTACCGCCATGAAGAGGAACGCCGTGGACAGCACCAACACCGAAAACGACCGGTGGACAGTTTTCCAAGTGTTCAGATCTGGCTGTATCAGTTCTCTTTGCTCGACGGTTTCCGGTTGAAACAAGTCGCTCTCTAAGCAAACCATCAAGTGTTTCAGCATTTTGATGTTTTTTATGATAAAACAGGCCTTGATGAAGGCAAGAATCTGCGTCAGTCCGATGAAGAGGACACGGATTAAGAGTTTTAGGTCGCTTCCCACCAAAAGTAATATTTCCGCAGTGTGGAAAATGACATGACCGAAGAGCAAGACACTTATTGCGACCACCGAGTATAGTGTGTACAACTCGAATTTGTAGTTTTCACCAGGGGGCCACAATCCCACGAGTTTGAACATGACGATGTTCAGTTTTATCGTCGATTTCCAACTAAATTTTTCCATTTTTAGTTGTCACAAGATTTCAATGAATCTGCACCACTCTGTATCTTTCTGTGTCTTAACTCGACTGGAGGTAGCGACTTACTGATGCCATCCAACGAATTCGGATAATTAATTTTTGTGATTAATAATTTACGCTAATTGATAGTCTAGAGCCGTTTGGTTCGTTCAAAAAACATTAATAAGCGGTTTTCTCTAATTAATATCGACTTAATTGGAGGTTTTGTGGATGAAAAATATTTGTTTCTCTAAATTATGAACACAATAAGTGCTTTCGTTCGGTTTGGAGGGTTGGGGGCGGCGTATTTGTAGAAAACTTGCACCCTGTAATTTAAATTTGATTTTTTTCTCGACAAATGTCAAAGTCGAGGTCAATAAAAGAAGAATTAAAGTGTCTGGGCCAGGTGTGGAAACAAATACAGAGTGTTTCTTTATTAGATGAGAAATGTGATTTTTGATAGCTGTTAAAATTTAAAAAAATTACTGAGGGCCGTGACTGCAGCTCAAACGTGAGCCGCTAAATATTCCAATTTCGCGTGACCTACACATTCGGTCCTTCGAGCCGGACAAAGTAGGATACTAAAATGTTATGTTTAATTGGTATTAAAAATTAAAAATAGATTTTTTTTAATTTGAAAAGTGAATTCTTTTTTCTATTAAATCATCCTCAAAACTTTTTACAAAAACTTCATTAATTAATATAAATTTTCCTGAATAGTAAAATGGAAAATTGGATTATTTCAATAATGACTGTAAATAGAGGGGTTCATAGATTCCAATTATTGTGTGAATAATACAAAAAAAAAGACTCACCCTGTATACAGTGTTTCTTTATTAGATGAGAAATGTGATTTTTGATAGCTGTTAGTACAATCAAATTAAAATGTAAAAAAATCGCGAATGGCCGTGATCTATATTTTGCAGTGTAAACGTGAGCCGCTAAATATTCCAATTACGCCCGACTTACAAATTCGGTCCTTCGAGCCTTATTTTAATATAAGAATAATATTATTGCAATAAGTAGGATACGCCAGACGTACGAGTATTTCGCAGTTTAGTAAAAAATGTAAACTAAAATGTTGTTTTTCAGTGTTCAGAAAATTAAAAATTATTGATAATCAGATTTAAAGCGCATCAAAATTTTTTTCACAGTATTTAGACACTGGAAATGTTTTTCAAATTTTTGAAAATTTGTTTTTCTTTAATTTGAAAAGAGAATTTCTTTTTCTATTAAATCATTGTCAAAACTTTTTACAAAACTTCAAAATATACATTTTATTGGAAAGGATAATGCAAAATTGAGTTGTTTCAATAATGCTTGTAAACAGACGGTTCTTAGATGGCAATTATTGTGTGAATAATACAAAAAAATTACTCACCCTGTATATTAAATTTTTTTACCAAAGTGTAAATTTCATTTCTATTAAGTCTTGGGTTCACATTTTTGGACCATTCGCCACACAAAATAAATTTTCTTGTAATCCTCACCTTATACTCGACTTCATTACCAAACCAGCAGTACAAGAAAATTTGCACAGTGGCCGAACCGACGTAGAACAAGAGCGAATAGCACTCGCTTGTGAAGGGTGCCACCTTTTTCAAAAAATCACACCCTGTACAAAAGAAAAAATCCAAAACCACCCTCACCAGAGTCAGCTGGAACATGGCCAAGCCGATCGAAACCGAACTGGTGAAAAACTGTCCCAGAACAATCATATCGAAAAACTTGTTGCTGTTTTCAGCGAAACTGAAAGAAACGTTTTAACTGTGAAACTGACCGGTTCGATGCAAACCTGAGAATTGCGTTGTGGTGGCGAATGCAAGCAACGATTTGTTTGCTGAAGTTGGCACGCTTGAGATCTTTCAGATTGTCGCAGAGGATGTCGCATTGGCCCCCAGTGTACATCATGAGGGCGGGGATTATAGTGTCCATGTTGAGATTGGCGGTGGCGAGGAACCAGATACTGACAGTTTGGTAGCAATATGTGAGTTCGTAAAGGGGTGATTTTGCGGTGTCGAAGGGGTACCAAGCGGCGAAGGGTAGTTTGCGCCCTTCGTCCAGAACCGGAAACATGACGAACAAGAGCAAAGTGGCACCGACCAGCACGGTGAAAGCTTTGTAAATCGTCCTCCAAACACCCAAATCAAATCCGACCAAATCTCTTTGTGCGTCGTTCCTCGGCTGAAACTCCTCACAATTCAGCGCCGTCAACAACTCCTTCAGGATTTTTATGTTTTGTACGAAGCAGTACACTTTGACAGACGCCAGCATCTGGGTCAGCGTGATGAAAATTGTCCCGGTCAAGGCTTCCAAGTCTTTGTACACCGAAAATATGTGCATGGTTTGGAAGAAGACGTGGCCGTTGATGAAGAGATTTATCGAGATGATCGCGTAGAGGGTGTAGAGGTCGCTGTGGAAATCGTCCCCTTCGGGCCACAAACCCACCACCCTCAACATCATCACGTTGGTCTTGATCGTGACTCTCCAATCGAATTTTTGCATTTCACCACAAGAACTGGACACTCTCGACTGTGAATACTTTGTAGTGGTGGCTCGAGGAAGAGAGAGATTTTATAGGGGGCGGACTGGGGCGGGTGGTTTTTCACATTAATAATGGATGGTTTAATTTTCCACCTGATCGGTTTCTCGGGAAAAATTTCTCTAAATGGTCGCTGGGTAATGAAAGAAAGATGATAATGAGGTGGGCTGTGTAATTAATGGCCGGTTTAATTGAAGGGTTGCAACGAAAATTTTATATTGTGGGAGTGGATTTAAAGAAATAGTTTAATAAGTAGGTTAGAGGGTGACATCCCGCGGACGTTACAGTTTTCTATTTTTTATTTCGTCAGGATAGATTTTTGTTCGGCGTTTAAGAATTTAGTCGGTTTTTGTACATCAGAGACGTCATTTCAGTAAAATTTGTTCAAGTGTATGAATAAGATGCCTAGAGCATTTTGTAAAATTGTTAAAGATGTTACAACGAAAATAATGTATTAAAAAAATTATTAGGAAAAGTATACTTGTGAAGAATACACAGGATTATTATAAATGATTGTAGTCCAAGTAGGCGTAAAAACTGAATGTATAATTTATGGTTGCCGCTCCATATAAAAAACATCAAAATGATGTGAATAAGTGAGTACACATCGTTCACCCACAGGAGTTAAATTGGGTGCAAAAAAACTCAATATTTTTGGATTCAATCGTTACTTTAAAAAAAAAATAAATAAATAAAAATCTCATCACCGCACTTTTCACCTAAAAAATGACAGTGACAGCCACAAAAATTAACAGTTTACATGAAAGCGGCAAAAATTTCATAATGCTTCGACTACAATCATTTATAATAACCCTGTATTAATTAGTTTGATTGTTTATAATTAATTTTGGTTTTTAGGATTCAGCAAATAAATACAAATTTGGGATTTTCGATGCACTCAAATCGTGTAAAGTGAAGGATTTTGATGAATAATAAATTTTACGCCAAATAAAGGGCTATTTACTACTTTTTATCTAGTCATAGCACTTAGTTTATTGCCAAATAAAGCTAAAAGAAGAAATGTATTAAACTAATTTATTATTTAATTAATTATTTCCTTAACTAAGGTAACAAAGTTACTGAATTCCAAACCTGGAGCAATTGTACCACAGGAAATACAATTTTGTACTGCAGGTTGGTTTGTTTTGAATAAAATTAAAATAAATCAAATTCTGATTAAAAAAATATTTGTAAGTAAAGTGCTAATTATTTTAGACTTCATTCAAGAGAATAGCAATTTTATTCATTCATTTTCTTCACATATTAAAATATACCTTCTATACATATGCGTTTATGGTAATGCCGTTCATAACCTGCGACTTTAAGTAATGACTCATTACTCCACGTGTGTATTTGCAAATCATCGCACAGACTGTAAAGTAATTTACCATTCTCTGTCCGTTTATTATTAACGAAGTAATAAGTGAGCTCCGACAGTGAAAATAATAAAATTTGTACGTCGTGGAAAAGTACTATGCCATATTCGCGTGTAATGGATATTCCCCACATGAAATACTACACTACTCAGCTAAACTCGTGCAGCAAATTTTATCATTTTATGAACATCAGAGGGCAACTTCTTGGGGACCTGCATCGTAGAATATTTTTTGAATTGTGTCAGTTTGGTAAATGTAACTAAATAAAAGAATCAAAATTAGAAGTTATCAATTTTGTTTTGAACTTCATACTATTGAGTAGTATTTAATATTTTAACAAATAAGCTGATTAAAAGAAATGAAATTAACAAAAAATAATTAATAAAATAAAATATTGTGGATTTAAAAAAGCGAAATATCGAAATAATTACCCAATATTTATGTGTGCGGATGACAGAAATGTCAAAATCAAAAATAGCAAGCTGTCCGTTCTACGTTAAAAACGAAACTTTAGACTAGTAGATTTTATTAATATTATTGAACCTTCAAGGACTAATAAATATTGCAAAAAAAGAACTAGGATATACTGGTGCTTTAAAATTTTAAAATTGTCATTTTACTGTAACTGCAGCAACAGAAAATAAATGAATTCATGTCCGATTTTTTTTTGTGATCCGTTTGAAGATAAAATAGTATACAGGGTGTCTCAAAATTCGCGAATTCCAAATTCAGAGCGTTGTAGGGAATCACTTCAGTAGTCCAAATATGGAAATTAAAAAAAAAAATCGGAACTCCCCCAACAAAGATACATTGGTCTGAAGGTGTACTCTTTGAAGTGCATTTTCTTCAAATACAGGCTGAAAAGTTCAGTGTTTATTGTTATTTATGGTGTAGATGATTGTGGAAAATAATAACGTAAAACAGTTTTTTGAAGAATAGCTTTACTTTGGAGTAAAAAAATCTTAAATTTTTGTAATTTTTCTTAAAAATCGAACGCCAACGTAGCTAGAATAGTATTTTGTCACTGTGAATATGAAGGCTGCTATATACTGAACAAAATTAAAGCGCTCATATCTTCTTCAGGAAGAGCGAATTTTTTTTTCTAAGTATTTTTCGAGCTCTACTGGGCCCTTCCCTATCACGCTCTGAATTCGGAATTCGCGAATTTTGAGACACCCTGTATATCATTCAGAGTAGGTCTTTTTGTGCTTCACCCAGTTGCCGACCTCGATTTCGTCTCGGTCTTCAATCTTTGGGCTTAGTACAAAAAGACCCACTTCTACTCTTAGTGACATAATCTACTATTCTTTTCTGTTTTCTTATGATGTTGATTTTTCAAAATTTTATTAGGCGATTATAAAGTACAGTTACTTCAAATACACAAAGGTATTTATCACACAGAAAGAAATGGACATATTTTCTGAATTAATTAATATGTATTTTTAAAATATTTTGACTTCTTAATTGTCATAATTGATTTCATATTCAAAAATTCTAAGCACACATGCAAATATTTTTAAACTGATCTCACCTTCAACTCCACTTGATTCCCAAACCAACAATACATAAAAATCTGCGTGGCAGCTGCAGCTGCATAAGCCAAGATCGTATAAACATCGCTACTTGACGGGACAACCTTTGCAAAATTTTGAAAATAATCATCCACACTGTAAAGTGTTACAAAACTCACCAGAGTCAACTGGAACATAGTTAGTGCAAGAGTTAGCGAACTGTTGGACAACTGCCACAAGAACAACATTTGGTAGCAATCATTACTGCTCTCAGCCAGACTAAAACAATTTGGAAAATCATTTTTTGAAAAAGTTTTGCCAGTCTACAACCTCACGATTTCTTTGTGGTGCTGGATGCATTCTATTAACTTTTGTCCAAAAGCGAAACCGTCTCTGTCTGAATGTGTCAAGTTGCGCAAATTATCGCACAAAATCTCACATTGCACGCTCACAATCATCATCATGTTCATCACGAAAAGGTCAATATTGATGACGGCTGCGACTATGACAGAAATGCCAAAAGACTGGTAGACGTAAGTTATTTCGTAATTTGGAGATGTTTTGGTGTTGTAAGGAAACCACGCGTGGATTGGCAACTGGTAGGTTTTGACAGAACCGTTCAGAACTGGCGCCAGTAGCATAAAAATCACCGTGGACCAGCAAGACACCCAAAATCCGAAATACGCGATTTTCCACTCTTTGATCTGCGGCTGGATCAATCTGACCTGCTCGACTGTTCTCGGAGGGCAAAATTTTTCGCTGTCCAAGCTTTTTGTCAGTTTGTTGAGTCTTGTGACGTTTTTGATCAAAAAATAAGCCTTGATCGAAGTGAGAATTTCCGACGAACTCATAAAGATCCGTGCGGTCAGATCTTCGAGATTTTCGGACGCCAGCACGATGCCCATTATTATGAAGAAGTTGTGGAAGTGGATGAACACAATGATGGAAAGTGCGGCGTAAAATGTGTACAGATTGCATCCGTAGCGACCCTCGTCTGGCCACAGTGCTACAAATCGCAACATCTTTATGTTTATCTTGATGGTGGATAACCAGTCGAAGTTTTGCATTGTTAGGAACACTTTACACTAGCTTGGTCGACGGTTCTTTATCTACTGGTCATTTTTTAAGTCTTCAGAGTTCATTATTACCCATCCACGCGTTTCATAAAAAAGTATCCACGAAAGACAGTGTCATAAATAAACAATATTATTATAATTAATTAATAAATAAGCACGGTTTGTTTGGTAAAATTGTTAATTAGAGAGGGACGTATTTTTAGTGTTTTGCTGGACAGGAGTAGGTCTTCAGGTGACATTTTCCCACGAGAAATTACTCTAAATGTTTGTTCAATATGAAAATAAGAAGATAATAAGCAGTTTGGTACAATTAATCGGCGTTATAATTGCAGGGTTTGGAGAAGAGAATATTTTCTTTTGGGGATAAATTATTTTTTCAATTTTTTGATATTCAACCAGTTTCGGTCTATAATTTCATTTCATAAATTAAATTGATTGGGACAGTTCTTGTCTGGTGTCCGGATGTAAGATTTCTCATTAAGCGACGTCAGTGTCGATGAAAACAAATTGGAATTAAAATAAATGAAACCTTTTCAGATCATTAAATTACCATCAAAAGTAAGAAGTAAAGTGTAAAGTACTGTAGAAAGAATACGAGTTTTTTACATCAGACGTAGATATTTGTTAATTAAATTTATGTTTAAGATGATTCCAGTGACTTCATCTTTACTCTGAGGAGACATCGTGATCCCACTTCACACTCTTGTCTTGTCGACAGCTCTTTATCTACTGATTGCGTCCAAGGTTCAATCAAGAAATGTCAATTTTAGGGTTTATGATGCTTCATAAAAAATAATTGTTGAAGGTTCGAGTCATAAAAGAAAAATATTTTAATGACCACTTAATTTCTGAGCGATCCGTAACAGTGTTGATTTACAGATGGGCGTAGAACAAAGAGAGTGATAATATATTTTTAATATTTTGATAAAAAGGACGTGGCGCTTTCCCACGAGAAATTATTTTAAATACTTGTTGACGATGAAAATAAGAAGATAAAAAGCAGTTTGGCCCAATTAATCGGTGCTTTAATTTATCCTGTTAAAAGAGTGCAGTGTCGTATTTCCAGTTGTTGGAGGAAAATAATTTTTTTATTTTTTCTAGAAGCGCAAGATGTCGAGGAAAATGGGAAAAGTGTAAAAAATGTTGCAAGACAAGAAGTGGTCGATGGGTATAAGAGAATGTTTACATTTTGTGTGTATTACGTTTGGTATTATTATTTCAAAATACAACGAAAACACGAATAAGTTGTTAACGTTCGATTTTTAAAAGCTTCAGTTAAAAAAAGCTTGTAAAAAAGCGAAATAACGAAATTAGTATTCATTCAACGTTAAAAAGTAAACTTTAGACTTTAGTCTAAAATTTGAAAATTGTACTGTAACTGCAGCAAAATAAAATAAATGAGCTCATGTTCGATTTTTTTTTGTAATCCGCTTGAAGATAAAATAGTATACAGGGTGTCCCAGAGTTGCGAAAAAGCTCCATAACTTGTTTGTTATTAAAGATATCAACTTTTACTTTTTTCTAGATGATACCTACGCTTCTACTGCACATTCGGAAAATATTGCGGTATATATACAGTGTGTCTCAATATTATAAAAACACTAAAGTTATGTTTTTTTTTAAACGGAACCTACAGAGTTTGATTTTATTTTTGAATTATATGCTAAATTACGAATCAAATTTATACAGGTCGTTTTTACTTATCTGCCATCGTTTTTGATCAGTGGCGCTTTTTTTACCAGAATTTTCACTGATTTTAAGACAGCACCCTAGATTTTCACATTCGACTATACAAACGCTATACCGTTGGAAAGCTTGTCAAAAAAGCTTTCGACCAGTGCAATAATAAATGCAGGGTGCCATTTGAAAAAAATGAGTTTTTTACATTTTTAGTTTGTTATATTTAAAAAATCGCAGTAGGCATATGCGACTAAGCACGTTATTGAGTAAACACAGATGCGGCAAACATTCAGGAATCAAACAGCCTCAATTATTTTAATTTATGTGCAACTATTTGGAAGGTACGAATTTTCGAAGGGACCCCTGCAATTCAAAATTCTGGTAAAAAAAGCGCTACTGATCAAAAACGATGGCAGATAAGTAAAAACGACCTGTGCAGATTTGATTCACAATTTAGCTTAGAATCCAAAAATGAAATAAAACTGGGTAGGTTCCATTTTAAAAAACATAACTTTAGTGTTTTTATAATATTGGAACACGCTGTATATATACCGCAATATTTTCAGAATATGGAGTAGAAGCGTAGCTATCATCTAGAAAAAAGAAAATGTTGATATCTTTAATAACAAACAAGTTATGGAGCTTTTTCGCAACTCAGCGACACCTGTATATCATTCAGAGTAGAAGTTCTTTTTGTGCTTCGCCCATTTGCGACTTCGACTTCGTCTTGGTTTTCAATCTCTGAGCTTAGCACAAAAAGACTCACTTCAGCTCTTAATGATATAATCTACTATTTTGTTATATTACATTAAGTGTAATTACAACAAATAGATCAAACTTGCGATGTTCAAAGGAATAATCTTGCCTAAAAATAATTTCACATAAATAGGGAAGTTTTGAAAATACAAAACTGACCACTACCAGCTGGCTTATCTTCAAATTAAAATAGTGAAAATGTTGCATCTTCTGAAATATGACTTTTTAAAATCAAAGACTGTTCCTATTTGTCCAAACTTATACTGAAGGAGTCGCAATAAGCATTTTTTACAGTTTGTCAATTAAAATATATAATTTTAATTTAATTACAGGTGTGCATATTTTCGTTCACGCTGTTTTACCTCACCTTAAATTCCACCTCGTTCCCAAACCAACAGTACAGGAAAATCTGTGCAGTTATCGCTGTCACGTATGACAAATAACTTAAGCTTGCACTGCTAAATGGGTCAACCTTGTCAAAAATAACTTCAGATAAAAAAAAATCACGAAATTTGCGCACAACTCACCAAAGTCAGTTGAAACATTGTCAGTGCAATAACTACGGTACTAGTAAAAAACTGGCCCAGAATAATCATACTGAAGAATTTATTGCAATTTTCAGTGAAACTAGAAACAAATCGAATTTCAGTAAACGAGAACTGAATTCTCTCAGTACTACCACGTACCGTACGATTTCTCGGTGGTGGTTCACACATTTTACGATATTTTTAGTGTCAGATAAATCGTGTAAATTTCTCAAATCGTCGCACAAAATGTCGCATTGAGTACCAACATACATCATCAAGGCGGCGATCAAAGTGTCCATGTTTACATTGGCTACGGTCAAGTACCACATACCGACTGCCTGGTACAAATAAGCTACTTCGTAAAACGGTGATTTTTTGGTACTGAATGGGTACCAAGCTGCGAACGGTAATTGTTTTTCTTGGAGCGAATTGTTAAAGAAAGGAAAAACCAACATCAGTGTCGTTGTGGCACCGACCATGACCCAGAAAGTGACGTATGTCATTTTCCATATGGTCAGACCCGGTCGTACCAAATCAATCTGTCGCCTCGTCTTGGGCTGAAAGATTTCGCAGTTGAGCGTCATCATGAGCTCTTTGAGCAATCCAATGTTTTGTACGAAAAAATACATCTTCACGGACGCGAGGAGATCCGTAACTGTTATGAAAAAGGTACCAGCCAAAGCTTCCAGGTCGTTGTAGACGAAGAAAATGTTCATCGCTTGGAAAAAATTGTGCCCACCCATTATCAATACCGTGGAAGTGATAGCGTAAAGCGTGTAGAGATTTCGCCTGTAGATTTCATCCCCTTTGGGCCACAACCCCACCAGTTGCAACATGAGAATGTTTACGCGGATTGTTAACTTCCAGTCGAATTTTTCCATGTTAGACTTGGGTTGTGCACTCGTTGGGAGTTTTTGGCTGACTGAGTCGCAAGACAGAAATGTTAAGTCGGTAGTTGCGCAAGATTTTTCATTATTCAAACGGTCACTTATTTTTTAATGAAAAGTGGACAGAAAAGGGTTGGCGACTATCAAGGAGAGATGTTAATAACAATCTCTTGTAGTAAATACTAATAAATAATTGCTGTAATTGATGAGGAAATGGTTTGAGAAAAGTGTAAATTTTCCACGTGACGTTTTCTCATGAAAATTATACGAAGATGGCTATTAATGAACGGAAATTTAATAACGGGGTAAGGCACAATTATAAAAATTGTAATTGGGGGTTTGGGATCGCTACGTTTTGGGGAAAATTAATTTTTCATTAAAATGTTTTTCCTCTTTCACTAATAATCGCTTCGGTCAGAATAAGTGCACAAGTGGCTAGATTTTGTGCATTTTGTAAAATGTGCTAAAAAGCTTTCAGTCGAGAGAATATTCGAATTATAAACAAAATATATTTTTGGACAATAATGATAATAATAACAATTTTACAAGTTACAAGAATTAAAAGGTAAAATTGTACAAAATAATAAGATCTACTTGTAATTTCTCATATTAAAAATATGAGTTTAGTTTTACAGTTGCAAAAACACAAAGAATAAAAAATATTTCGAAAAATTAAAATTTTATTCTATTGTCATCGTTGGATTGTAATAAATATAATAACAAATTAGAATAATGGAAATTATTTGCCGGAAAATTTTCAAGAACAAGCACACTTGCTTGACTACAATGTATCGGGTGTTCATTTAAATTGCCCGTCAAAGTTGGCGTTGAAGTATCGGTTGTGAACGCACCACTCGTGTAAAAACGTAATATTTAAACAGCAGATCCGTGATCTCTAATCCGTAGTGCGTTCACAATCGACTCTTCAACGCCAACTTTGACCGGAAATTTAATTGAACACCCGATACTATTTCTAATTTGAATAATAACTTAAACTTTTTGTGTTATTAAAGTTTACTGGAGATGGTTCAATAAAAATAAAAACAACAAGGTAAGAGTACTATAAATGATAATGTGATTTATTTCTAAATATTTAACAATATTTTCTTTTTAGTTTACAGTTGGAAACAAAAATAAGCAATAAGATATTTTCAAAATTTAAATTTGATTAAGCCAATTGTAAAAATATAACAGCCATAGATATTTTAATAGTTCTGAATGTTAGCAATAAATTGAATTGACGAAAAATAGAAATGGGAATTTTTACTCATCGTTTTCAAAGACAAGCAGACCTTGAGTTTTGAACATCTAAAACCACAAGAATCGAAGTTTCTCTTTGGTAGAAAAATTAAGCTAAGTCTGGAGTGTACTAAGAAAAATAGTTTCAAATACTTAGAAAAGGAGAGCTTCCATAAAAGAGGTATTTTGAGGAAATCTTTGTGACCAAAAGTTGGCCAGTGACAGCTCCGGGCTCCCAGGGGGTTTTTCGGGGCAGAGGGCGTGGGTTCGGATTTTTAAAAAATGGGCGCCAGGCAGCTATTGTCTTGAGCTGGTTGTTGCTTGTCCAGCTGCCGGGACAAGTGCTCAGATCTTACTCGTCGAAGGTAAGTAAAAGCAAACGCTTTCTGATCGTTAAACAAATTTTGGTTTATTCGGTTACTGCAAAATTATCCACAGAACAGTATTTGGTGGTTCGGTACTGGTTCACACGAATGCGATAATGGTTCGCTTGTAACTACTAGATGAAAATTGAAAGATGCGGAACCAGTACTTTTTGGTGGCCTTAATATCTACTTTGGTCGTAACCAGAAAAGCTTTTCTTTCACATGTGACCGAATCTTAAACTAAACATGATATTCTTCGACGAAATAAAAGATGTTTTGATTCCTGATGAGGAACCTCCCGAACTTAGACTTCCTTCTGATCGAGCTAATTATTAAATGTAAACTTAATGAAACCCAAGGTCAAGATTGGGGTGTCACCTTGACAAAAAATTAAAATTGATCCTGATAGGAAAGTTTAAATCGGTGAAGTTCCGAAACGTTAAATTTGACTGAAATTTCTTTAAGTTGACACTGGAGATTGAATGAAAAGGTTCTTACAAAAAAATTCTAAACATTTGCAAAGTTTCAAAAAAATTTAGTGAACATACAAAAATTATGAAAGCGAGAAGCGAGAAATTCGAGGCGTTCCTAAATTTTGCAATGCCGCGGTAAAAAAATATGGCGACTTAGCTTTATGACGGGTCTGTTGTCTCCTCGAATAGCGTCCTTTTGACTTGCGGTGTGACCTTGGCGATACGGTGCTCAAAATAAACGATCGCCTCTGCGAACGATGTTCTCCAAAATGGTCGCCTCTGCGAACGATCTGGCTACGAATCGCCCTGCGAACGATCTGGCTACGAATCGCCCTGCGAACGATCTGGCAACGAATCGCCCTGCGAACGATCTGGCTACGAATCGCCCTGCGAACGATCCCTTTCAGCGAAAAAGGGGGTTCTTGGCGCTAAATCGAAGTCCTTCCGGCACTCCTTTACTCAAAAATTTTCGGTACTCTAAAGTTGCGATACGGTACTGGATCAATTCATCCAAACGGGATTGACTCTAAACTGGATCGAACCACCCCTAATACATGGTCTTAGTGAAATGAATTCAAAATTGAACGATAATTACCTCTATAGTGCGAGGGGTCACTCGACCACGAACTCTAAAAGGCGCTTCGCTGGCGTCGCTTCGACGGCTCTCGACGAAGTGTCCGACTTCCGCATTTTTAATCTCGGTACCGCAGTCCCATAAATCGCGAAAATCGTCACGCGCGCGATTCTCGACCTTATTCAGTTGTGCTATAAGGCGGGCTGCGCTTGCGTGGTACTGCGCAATCAAAAATGTGCATTTCCGGTGGTACTACACGTGCGCGTGTCATGACAGGTGGACCGTCATGGCGTCGGTTTGTTTACCTCGAAATTATACCGAGCGGGAGAATTCAGATTTTGGACGGTATTGTGTCGGTAAGTCGTGCACGTCTATCCTGATGTTAATTGCCGTAACTCGCAGGTCAAAAAAAGGACAGGAAGAAAGATGGGGTTGAAAAGAAGGAGATGACTTTCCGGCAAGTTACTAAAGAGGAAAAGGGACCCAACATTGCCGTACGGTCACCTATCGCTGAGAAGAGAAGAAGAGAAAGTGAAGAGAAAGAGAAAGTGAAAGTGGGGTTCTGAAAGATAGGTTGCAGCTCGCCAACCTAGAGGCGTGAGGCCACCTCAGCCTGACATTTGCGGGGGTAACATGTGTTCTTCCAGCCCCCCCCGTGGTGGCTGGCACAAATGACTCTAAATTGAAACTTTCCGCTTCCGGAATGAGCGACGTAAAAAACTTGAAGGCAGGGTGGGCGCGTCGCGTTGCCAAATGCCGTGCGTTAACTGCTAGTTCCGGGTCTTCGAACTGCGATCTATTAGCCCCGCGAGCATAAGTAGGACCTCGTGGCCTCCTACTCCGGCCAATCGCCATTGTGGCGTTTCGTAACGCTACACTACCCCCCTCCTCAAAAAGAAAAAGGAAAAGGTAACTCAGTTGCCTTTTACTTTTTACAAAAAAACGAAGATGAAGTCTTCACAAAAAAAAACGTCAAAATTTGATCACTGGAAAAGTTTTGGTTTCGCCACGAAAATGGCTTGTCGATATCTGCGCGTATCAAACGATTGAAAACTGAATCTCAATGTCAATTAGTACTTGAGTACTGCGGTATGATGTAAGTCAAGTCCGGTTAAATGTCATAATTTGGGGTTCTTAAATAAACTTTTCCTGAACAAACTCCACGGTAAAATTTTACTGTCGTCAACATTCCAAAGGAGGACAAAAGAATTAATCGAAAAATTGAACGGTACGAAAAAGTGAAATGCAAAGCTCGCTACGGTTCTTCGGCTTCT
This sequence comes from Tenebrio molitor, assembly GCF_963966145.1. Classification (NCBI taxonomy): domain Eukaryota; kingdom Metazoa; phylum Arthropoda; class Insecta; order Coleoptera; family Tenebrionidae; genus Tenebrio; species Tenebrio molitor. The sequence goes on from NC_091046.1 coordinate 46,428,928, forward strand.
GCCAGAGATCCTCTGAATTCTTTCAAATCTTTCATGTGCCAAACACCTAGATCTGCGCGGTTCTCATCTTCGAGAGCGTACGCGAGTTTCGATAGTTTTCTCGTTATCGTGCACAGCACGTAGCGTGGCGCTAATTTTTGCGCAAAGTCTTTCGCAGCGCTGGAAAGTACTTTGTTGCGTTTCCAAACTTTGTCGCCTACAAAAAATTCAGCGTCGCGCTTCCGAAGATTGTACGAGCGTTCGTTGCGTTCGTGCGCTTTGTGAAGGTGCTGGGTTACATCCTGCAAGATGGTCTTGAGGTGTTCTAAATTTTTCGCGTGATCTTCGCGATCAGCTGTCGTCAAGGTTTCCGGATTTTCCGCTACTTTGCCGTAAAATTCACCGGTACAGGGTACTACCCTACCAAAATTGAGAAATGCTGGACTGAATCCGGTTACTTCGTTGACCGCTGTGCGAATCGCGTACCCGATCTTTGCCACCTCGGCATCCCACTTTTTGTGAGCGCCTTTGACGTAACTTCGTATGGCAGTGCCAACTGTGCGGTTGTATCGCTCCACAGGGTTGCTCTGAGGGTGATACTTGGCTGTGAACCAGATCTTTTGAACTTTGTAGTTCTCGCAAGTCTTTACAAATTCGTTTCCGACAAACTGCTTGCCGTTGTCGACCAAAATGAATTGCGGTACACCATACACAAGAAAAATTCCGTTCTCGATACATTCTGTAACTTTTGAGCTCGTAGCTTTTCGTAACGGAAATAGTACAACGTACTTCGTGAACCAATCCACGATCACTAAGAGATACGAATATCCTTTCGTGGACGTCGGTAATGGACCAATCAAATCAACGGAAATCATTTGCCACGGAAACTGAACCTTTTTTTCTTTTCCCATAAGCCCTGCGCGAGCGGTGTTCGGTGCTTTTTGCTCATTGCAAACCTTGCAGTTTCGAACGTAACGAATGACGGAACGACGCATTTTCGGCCAAAAGTGATTGATGGATAACCTTGAAAGTGTCTTGTAGTACCCGAAATGAGCTGATGTCGGTGCATCATGACATGATTCTAAAATTTTTGTTCTTTGATTTCGCGGTACTAAAAGCTTCCACTCCGGGACGTTGCCGGGTAGTACAATTTTGTTCGGTACGAATCGATACACGAAACCGTTCTCGACTTTCCATGATGGATTTCTTTGAGGATTGGCGATTATGTTGTCGCGAAGTCGCGTGTACGACTCGTCCAAATCATTCAAGTTCACGCCGAGAAAGCTGTCAATGTCTACCGCAGCAATTTCTGCAGGTAGTCTCGATAGTGCGTCCGGTACTACATTGAGCTTGCCCTTACGATGGACCAAATCGAATGAAAATTGATTGAGCTTGACACTCCATCGCGCTAACTTGCCTGCTGGGTCCTTCATTCGGTTTAACCAGAGCAATGAATAATGGTCCGTCACGATCGTGAAATGGGTGCCCTCAACGTAAGGTCTGAACTTTTCCAACGCGAACAAAACGGCTAAACATTCTCGTTCCGTAACGCTATAATTTCGCTCGGCTTTTGTTAGCGAACGGCTGGCGTACGCGATCACTCTCTCATCTCCGTCTAAATCTTGCGTTAAAACTGCTCCTAGACCGGTGTTTGAAGCGTCAGTTTGGATCACGAAAGGTTTCGAGAAATCAGGACTTGACAATACGGGTGCTGAAACAAGTGCATCCTTGATTTTCTGAAAAGCTTCCTGAGCTTCAGGAGTCCACTCCGTTTTCTGTCGCTTTCGCTTTCCGGTAAGTAACGCGTTTATCGGGGACATGAGGGTCGAAAAATGAGGGATGAAACGCCTATACCAAGAACACATGCCTACGAAACGTTTGATTTCGGTACTAGTCTTCGGGACTGGATAGCTCACCATGGCCGCTACTTTGTCTGGATCGGTACCTAGACCATGTTCATCGACAGTGAAACCCAAATATTTCAAACTTGAGCGGAAAAGTTGACACTTTTTCGCATTCACGGTGAGTTTCGCGTCTCGAAGACGTCGTATCACCTCCCTCAAAACTTGTACGTGTTTCTCGAATGTCGGGGCGATAATGATTAGATCGTCCAGGTAAACAAAGACGTGAGGTTCTAGTTCAGGTCCGAAAATTCTGTCCATGAGACACTGCTGCCTCTGGGCTGCGTTTGTCAGTCCGAACGGTAATACGTTAAAATGAAAAAGACCTCTGCCGGGAATCGCAAAAGCTGTCTTCGGTCTAGACTCTGAATCTAACGGGATTTGCCAAAAAGCGTTCTTGAGATCGATCGAACTGATGTACTTTGCTCCTCGCAACATACTGAGAATCCTGTCGACACGCGGTAATGGGTAACTGTCACGTTTTGTCACGGCATTGAGCCTGCGACCGTCAAAGCAAAGTCGGTATTCACCGGAAGATTTCTTTACTAACAAAATTGGAGAAGACCACGGACTGTCAGAAGGCGATATGACATTGTTCTCGAGCATGCGGTCAATTTCTTTGTTGACTTCCGCAAGCATGTACGGAGACCACCAATACGGACGTTGTTTGATCGGCAATGCTTCTCCCGTGTCGATTGTGACTGTCATTTTGTGTGTCCTCCCTAACTTTCCGTCGTTGCTCAACAAATCTAAATTTTTCCGGATGATCTCGGTGATCTCATGCCGATCCGCGCCACACTCCGTCACCGCGTCACATTCTGGTACTCTTACGATATCCGACGCTACTTCAATTTTGTGACCCGCGAAATCTATCTTGAGTCCGAATAATCTACAAAAGTCGCACCCTAATATGACGCTATGCTGAAGATCTGGCACGTAGTAGACACGAATTCGCCGTCTCGACGAGTCTAACACTGCTTCTAGTTCGATAGCTTTGGTTACCGGATGTTGTTTTCCGTCGGCAGTTCTGATGGTTTTTAGCCGAGATGGGAAAGTTTTTCCACCTGCGCGAAAATGAATTAAATCGGCTCCTTTTCCACCAACTATAGTGCAATTCGAACCGGAATCCACGAGTCCTTCAGTTTCCTTATTGTTTAGACGCAGTCTGATAAATGGCCTATTGTCATTGGTTTTGCTGACGAAAATGGAAGCGGAATTTGCCCGAGAAGGCTTGCAAAACTCTTTGACTTCGTCTAACCAAGCGTTCCACTGGGTGTCCGTACGTTTCGCGATGATCGATGCGTTTACATCGGCCTTGGGATGTTTTAGGAACGTAGCACGGCCGCAAGTCTGCCGCGTCCCTACTGCGCGTTTCCCGACGGATTACACTTTTTGCAGGTCGCCAAGGTGACGTCTGGCTCCCCACAACGGTAGCAAAACTGCTTTCTTTTCAGTCGACAGTTCATGAACGAATGATTCGGCTGTTGACAATTCCAGCACTTGAACGACCTGGAGGACGAACTCGCGGGTTCACTCCGTCTGGCTGAATTGCCTGAGGGTTCCTTCACGACGATGGCGCGTGGACTCGCTTTCGCGGGTTCGCTCGCCCGAACATATGCCAACTCTGGCTCCAACACGCAAGATGACTTGGGTGCAGCGCGATGTTTCTGCCGCAAAGCCGATAACTCCTCCACTTTTTTGCACAACTTAATCAACTCCGGTACGGTGACAACTTCGGTGATGCTAAGCTGGTTAAGGTAACATGGAAGCAAATTCCTCCGAATCGTCTTTACCTTGGTTATCTCCGCCGGTGGTCGACTAAGTCTAGCAAAAAGCGTCTCCATAACCGCAACGTAAATGGTTATCGACTCGCTTTTGCCCTGAAGCCTGCCCTTGATTTCGTCCCACAACAATTCATCGAAATCCGGTGGAAGAAATTCCTGTTTCAACAACTGAACCACTTCGTCCCAATCGCTCAATCTGCTCCGAACAGAACGATACCAAATCAGCGCTTTGCCGCTAAAGAGATCAATGGCCGCGTTAAAAAGGTCCCTGTTGGTTGCGTTTCGCGCTACCGACAGTTCCTCTACCCGTTCCAAGAACTGGTTCACCGTCATTCCATTTTCCTCCCCGTTGAAAGATACGCCCCAGGTGTGAATTGGCACTAGTTTCGGTTCCGGAGATCTCGCGTGAGGGTGCACGTAAATGGGAGTAGTCGCGACGACTGGTGGCGCTTCCACCGTAACCGGGCTCGCTTCTGCTGCCTTGTCGTGAAGATCAGCTTCGAGCAACAAACATGTCGCGTACGCCTCATTTCTATACTCCGCATCTCGCTCGCGTCTCATTCGCCGAATGCGAAATGAAAGGTGCGTTAGACGGGTCTTCAACCGTTTGAAGATCATGTCTTCCGCCGTTCCTTCAAATTCTGTCAAAATCGTGCGTATGCTCTCAAGGGTGTCCTCAATGGCCTGGACCTCGGTGTCGTGATCATACTCTGCGTCATGGAGTGACAGAAAGTATTCGTCCGGTCGACCTAGTTCTTTGGACAGAGCTCTCGCTAACAGTTTCCTCTTATCGTCCTGGTTTCGGCTAGTCGTGATGCCGCGTATACGCAATTCATACGTCAGCTCGTCAGCTAGTAAATGCTTGACCTTGAATTGTTCGTCCATTTTGACGAAGACTCACCGCGATTCCACGGGTCGGTAACGCAATAAAAACGCCGGTCAAAACACTACCAAAAAACAGCGCGCAACACGATAGTCGATTCCGAGAAAAGGTTTTTGTCGTCGAGGGTACAAGATAAGACCGCTACTCAAACAATGAATTCGCCGCTAAATTTCCGCTTCTCATTAACACACAATCAAAAAATTCAACTTTCAATAAACCTTTACCAACTCCCTTTGCTCCGATTGAAAAAAGTGACTGAGCCTCAATGAAGATGAACGATAAACGAAAATTTGTGGTTGCTCCAAAAAATCGAGCCCCACGTTCTGGGCGTCAAAATTTGTGTGACCAAAAGTTGGCCAGTGACAGCTCCGGGCTCCCAGGGGGTTTTTCGGGGCAGAGGGCGTGGGTTCGGATTTTTAAAAAATGGGCGCCAGGCAGCTATTGTCTTGAGCTGGTTGTTGCTTGTCCAGCTGCCGGGACAAGTGCTCAGATCTTACTCGTCGAAGGTAAGTAAAAGCAAACGCTTTCTGATCGTTAAACAAATTTTGGTTTATTCGGTTACTGCAAAATTATCCACAGAACAGTATTTGGTGGTTCGGTACTGGTTCACACGAATGCGATAATGGTTCGCTTGTAACTACTAGATGAAAATTGAAAGATGCGGAACCAGTACTTTTTGGTGGCCTTAATATCTACTTTGGTCGTAACCAGAAAAGCTTTTCTTTCACATGTGACCGAATCTTAAACTAAACATGATATTCTTCGACGAAATAAAAGATGTTTTGATTCCTGATGAGGAACCTCCCGAACTTAGACTTCCTTCTGATCGAGCTAATTATTAAATGTAAACTTAATGAAACCCAAGGTCAAGATTGGGGTGTCACCTTGACAAAAAATTAAAATTGATCCTGATAGGAAAGTTTAAATCGGTGAAGTTCCGAAACGTTAAATTTGACTGAAATTTCTTTAAGTTGACACTGGAGATTGAATGAAAAGGTTCTTACAAAAAAATTCTAAACATTTGCAAAGTTTCAAAAAAATTTAGTGAACATACAAAAATTATGAAAGCGAGAAGCGAGAAATTCGAGGCGTTCCTAAATTTTGCAATGCCGCGGTAAAAAAATATGGCGACTTAGCTTTATGACGGGTCTGTTGTCTCCTCGAATAGCGTCCTTTTGACTTGCGGTGTGACCTTGGCGATACGGTGCTCAAAATAAACGATCGCCTCTGCGAACGATGTTCTCCAAAATGGTCGCCTCTGCGAACGATCTGGCTACGAATCGCCCTGCGAACGATCTGGCTACGAATCGCCCTGCGAACGATCTGGCAACGAATCGCCCTGCGAACGATCTGGCTACGAATCGCCCTGCGAACGATCCCTTTCAGCGAAAAAGGGGGTTCTTGGCGCTAAATCGAAGTCCTTCCGGCACTCCTTTACTCAAAAATTTTCGGTACTCTAAAGTTGCGATACGGTACTGGATCAATTCATCCAAACGGGATTGACTCTAAACTGGATCGAACCACCCCTAATACATGGTCTTAGTGAAATGAATTCAAAATTGAACGATAATTACCTCTATAGTGCGAGGGGTCACTCGACCACGAACTCTAAAAGGCGCTTCGCTGGCGTCGCTTCGACGGCTCTCGACGAAGTGTCCGACTTCCGCATTTTTAATCTCGGTACCGCAGTCCCATAAATCGCGAAAATCGTCACGCGCGCGATTCTCGACCTTATTCAGTTGTGCTATAAGGCGGGCTGCGCTTGCGTGGTACTGCGCAATCAAAAATGTGCATTTCCGGTGGTACTACACGTGCGCGTGTCATGACAGGTGGACCGTCATGGCGTCGGTTTGTTTACCTCGAAATTATACCGAGCGGGAGAATTCAGATTTTGGACGGTATTGTGTCGGTAAGTCGTGCACGTCTATCCTGATGTTAATTGCCGTAACTCGCAGGTCAAAAAAAGGACAGGAAGAAAGATGGGGTTGAAAAGAAGGAGATGACTTTCCGGCAAGTTACTAAAGAGGAAAAGGGACCCAACATTGCCGTACGGTCACCTATCGCTGAGAAGAGAAGAAGAGAAAGTGAAGAGAAAGAGAAAGTGAAAGTGGGGTTCTGAAAGATAGGTTGCAGCTCGCCAACCTAGAGGCGTGAGGCCACCTCAGCCTGACATTTGCGGGGGTAACATGTGTTCTTCCAGCCCCCCCGTGGTGGCTGGCACAAATGACTCTAAATTGAAACTTTCCGCTTCCGGAATGAGCGACGTAAAAAACTTGAAGGCAGGGTGGGCGCGTCGCGTTGCCAAATGCCGTGCGTTAACTGCTAGTTCCGGGTCTTCGAACTGCGATCTATTAGCCCCGCGAGCATAAGTAGGACCTCGTGGCCTCCTACTCCGGCCAATCGCCATTGTGGCGTTTCGTAACGCTACATCTTCCAAAAATGTTATAATTATTGCAATATCAATTGGATACAAAAAAATCCAAGAGTGGTAAATAAATGAAGATAAATAACTTTTGCCAAAATAACTTTTCCAGAAGTGGAGAATATTATATCAGTGAGAAATCTATGGAGAAATTTGAGGAGAAAGCGTTTGTACGGGTCGTTTCTAGAAAAGGAAATATTTCAAAGTTGGTGTAAAAATTTTTCCAAGACGATTTCCACTGTGAAAGTGAAGTAAACAAAAGTTCTCTTTTTGTCATTTTTTTTAATTTTAGCAGAAAGCGTCTCTCTATTGGAAAATAGATGGTGCCAGCTGCTGGATACAACGTGTATTGTTTTTACAAAATGATTTTTGTCTTCTTTTATGAAATACAAAATTCATTACAAGAGTTTACTGTCAAGAAATGCTATTCGTTATTCCACGGATTGTGACTAATCGAAAAACTGCATTTACAAATCATTCCCTAGCTGTAAAAAGCTCCTAGGTATATCATAATTATTTTGAAATATTATAATTTGTAGGTCTGTGTACGTTTCTTATGAATTAGAAGTAAGAATGAAGTGTAATAATGAAAATGGACATTTTTTACGCAGTAGAGGTATTGTATTATACTCGCGTGTAATGGCTATTACCCACTCGCTTACGGCTCGTGCCGCAGACTTCATCCTCTTGGGTAGTAGTCATCTTTATACACTCGTTGAATATCACAGTATACTTATTTTTATAAAACATTACCACCAAAAAACTATTCTATTCTTAAAATAGTAACACGCACGAGTGTAGGGCACGACGAGCTTGCGAGGAGTAAGTGCTATACAATGCCTTATAAACAAGGTATCATATACTATTTTTTCTATTTTGAGCCTTTTTATGCGAAAAATGGCAGTTTTAAAATTTGGGGAATTTTATGGTGGTTGGTAACACAAATTTGAAAGTTCAATTTGAAGTTATTGTTATATCATTTGTTTAGCGCAATTTGGCGTTTAGCATTTGATGTTTGACATTAAAAGTTACCAACGTTGAAAATATAAATTGTACTGGTCTATTACAGCACTCAAATTAGCTATTACCGCACTCTGTTGAGTGCTGTAATAGCTTTGTTATAAACGCAAAATAGAAAAAAATATTTTTCAACAACAACGAAAGAGAAAGATGTTGGTTTGCAATATCATTGTACAAATTATTTTTTTTTCAATTTTATATTACACAAATAATGTTAAATTTGGGGAAAGTAGGTATGCCTCACCTTAATTTCTGCATCGTTTCCGAACCAACAGTAGAGAAAAATTTGCAACGCCATCCCAAAAGCGTAAGACAAAAGCGGAAAACTCTCGATACTCAAAGGATCGACCTTTTTGAAAAAGTCATTAATAAAAATACAATTTTTGAAAGTGGTAACTTACCAAGGTCAACTGAAACATACTAAGAGCAATAGCTAACGAACTAGTAAAAAATTGCGCTAATATAATATAGTTGTATGACTCGTTACTTTCTTGAGCAAAACTGAAATTTTCCAAAACGTTAAAAAACGAACTCTTCCTTTTCGTTACCTCATACCGCAAAATCTCCTTATGGTGGGTGATACAACCTGTCAAGCTTCTATTAAAATCAGTCTCGTTGTCTCTCGGCTTGTGGGTTTTGGGCAGATTTTTCAAATCATCACACAAAATATCACACTGGGTTCCAACGTACATCATCAAAGCAGCGATCAAAGAGTCCATATTCATATTAGCCGTGGCCAAGAACCACATACTGATCACCTGGCAAACGTAAGTAATCTCGTAGTAGGGTGAGATCGTGGTATTGTAAGGGTACCAAGCAGGAAGCGGTAGTTGTCTGTCTTTCCCAGAACTGTCTATCAACGGTGAAATTGTCCACATCAGCAAAGACATGAACACCAACGCCCAAAACATCAAATACGTGAATTTCCACTCGCTCAAACCTCTCTTGGCCAAATCTTTCTGGCCCATGGTTTTGGGTTGGAAGCGGTCACAGTTGATCGTCACAGTCAGTTGTTTGAGTGTCCTCACGTTGCGTATGAAGAGACAAGATTTGACCAAGACTGTGACGTCTGTGACCGTCAGGTAGATGGTCGCTGTCAGGACTTTTAGGTCAGTGTAGACGTAGAAGATGTTCATCACTCGGAAAAAATTGTAGACTCCCATTACGAAGATTGTGACCACGAGGGTGTACAGTCTGTAGAAGTCGTGCTCGTCGATGGGCCACAGTCCTACCAGTTTTAGGAATAAGATGTTGGGTCTGATGGTCAGTTTGAAGTCGAATCTTTCCATGATTTTTGAGTAGTAGAGATAAAAAGTCTTGGTGGTCCAATTTTATGACCCCTTTGGTACTGGTTTTCTGAATAGTTGAGACAATTGGTCCTTTGTACGATTTTCAAAATTTTGTTAAAATGTGACTGTCAAGATTAATCCAAGAATTACGCTACGATGAAACTATTTCATTCAAAAACATAATCATGATCAAAAGCAAAATAAGAAGGAAGTTGAAAGAAAAGCATTGTCTTCCTACTCGTGAGTCTTTTGACATTTTTTTAAAGCTTTACGAGTATGTTCTAAAATTTTCTAAAATAGAAGATACAAACAAGTGAAATAAAAGTTTTTTGGAATTCATTTTTTTCCTAAATTTCAAAACTACATATTTAGAAATTTTCAATGATAATTATGACGGGTTTAACTGGTTTAACCAGTTTAAACGATTAACTTAAATTAATTTATTACTCATTTGAATAAAAGGCAGTAGTTAAAAGCAGTTCATATTTTAACAAATTCTTCTTGTTGAAAATAACTAATTAACAAAGTTAACCTAACTGGTTTAACCATGAGCTAATTAGCCTGGTTGAACAAGTTAACTGGCCTAACAAATTATCTAGATAGTTTTTTAGGCTGTTTAACTAATTTAACTGTCAGATAATTAACCAAGTTAACCATCTTTAGTTGTTAAACGGTACAGCTCTAATTGAAATTTTTATTTTATGGTTAATAAATATTAATTTTTAAATTGAAGAAAGAAATTAATCGTACCTAAAGAAATGAATTTCTATTGGTAAATTTTGGATCAGAAAATTGCAATTGCAAATAATTTAATGGAAAAAATTAATTTAAACAATACAATTTAGCGTAGTAAAATAATTTAGTAGCGTAATCTTGTTGCTCGACATAAAGTGAATGTAATTAAAGCGTAAAACAAATATTGCTTACTGTTTCTTACACTGGGTCGAAATTATTACTTGCGTAAGTCATACATTTGTCTGAAACTATGAAGATCTCTCATATCTCGAAGAAGCAAGGAAAACATTATTCCCCGAAAAACTATTAAGAGTTTACGAACTTCAGGTTAAGACGAAGTAGTTAAATTGTCTAACATAATATTTACACAAGAAACTGATTTTTAAACACCTCTTCGTTGACTCTCCAACGACCAGACTGAAATGCTCCTTCCGAGACCAAGTTACCACTGCCCAATAATAATTTTTTATTGATGGAAAAAATATTCACCCAATAATTTTGAATAGTTTTTTCATTATTCATAATGCGTCTGTACCGTCCATCTGACTGTTTTCTCACGAAAAGCAGCTCCAGATGATCGTAAAGTAATAATGAAGAAGTTTAAGCTAATTAATTATGACTTTAATTGAAGGGTAGGTCTGGAAAAAACATTGTTTTAGGAAATTGTTCTGTTTCAGATCTTTTCGGTGAGCAATTAAAGTGAAATTTAATAAGAGGGTTGGGTCCTAATTATCAGGAAAATTAAGGGTTTATTCGATGAAATGTATTTCAAGAAAAATGTGAGCACGCTAGGTATTAAATGCGTATCAGTTGATAATTCAATCTCACGTTAGATAAAAATGAAATCAAAATCTTAACAAGTTATTACAACAGAATAATAGTTTTTTTCTAGGACTCTCAAGAAACTGTACTGTATTTCACTATTTTTATTGCATAAAACATTTTTTATGGTATTGGTGAAAAAGTAAGAAGTGTGAAAGAAAGTGATGTAGCGTCTCGTTATTTCACTTTGGCAAGTATGGGCACCGAAATAGTCGCATTATAAGAGTGCATTGAAAACAATCGAAATCGTCTCGCGATTGTTTTTTTTAATTATAATTAAAATTACATTGTATGGAACTGATGTACAAAGTGTCTCTTCACTCATGGGATTGCCGCACATTTCTCATTCGTCAAAAAATACTACTTTATGCATTTGTTGCATAAATTACGTTTAAGTTTTGTGGATTATTTATTAAATGAATAAAGTGAGTGATTCTGTGTAAAAGCCACATACAGGGTGTTTCTGAAATAGGTACATTAATTTTAACTGGTAATAGAACTCGTCAAAAGGAACAACTTTTCCATCTACCATTTTGCCGAAAAACGATGTTTAATTTAAAAAAAAAAAAAAAATGGAGAGATTTTTCACTAAAATAGCCCTACGCCACTAAATACTGCAATGGCTAATTGAGATCAGCGCTAATATGAAAAAAACATCCATTTTCATCCAGAGAACGTGTTTTAACGCAGAAATCGAAATTCAAATAAATCTACCCGTATAGCAAAAAATCCACTTTGTAAGAATCTGGTTGTTTCAGGTTTTTAGGTAACTTAGTTTTGGAGATATGAACGGTTTTAGGAAAATCTTTCCTATTTTTTTAAGTCATTACGCAACGTTTTTCGCCAAAATGGCAGAGAGAAAAGTTGTTCCTTTTGATGAGTTCTATTACCAGTTAAAATTAATGCACTTATTTCAGAAACACCCTGTATACAAGGTGATCAAAAAGACAACAAATCAAGAGTGCTACCTCATCTTTTGTTTCATCGAAACGTTTGTCTTAGATTGATCGTACGCATATGTATCCTTGCTATGCACAGTCGTTTTGTTGGTTGCCTAACTTCTCGAAAATCTATTATTATTAATAGATTTTTAATGCTTTATCTTCAATGGTAAAGCCCATTTTACCACTTATTCTGGAATAATTGTTGCTTACAATTACAGTTACATCTGTAAACTTTGCCGAAATCGAAAATTTATTTTCTAGGTTAGTTAACACCAGTACATCGTTGACGTTTCTTTGACATTTCCGCGAAAAATCTTTGTTTTCTTTTTGATCACTTTGTGTGGTCCTTATAGAATTACATTCTTTGTAAACACTGTTATGATATTTTTTCTATTGATATAAAAATGTTTTGCACTGTGCTGGTTGTACAACATTGTACTGTTGGTTTCAGAAGTAAAATGAGTTCCGTTGTCTGTCTACAGATTTTTTTCCTTTACGAAAACTTTTTTACAAATTTTTTGGTACCGACATGACAGGACCAGTGACTTTGGAAATTGTGCAATTTGGGCATTTTTCTTTCGTTTTAAATAACTTTTACTTCGTTTACGATAACTTTTGCAAAAGTACACCGATTTCAAGATTTCTTCCTGGAAAATATTTTGTACTAGCGAGGAGTTCAGGTTTGTTGATTTTAGTGCAAATGGGATCAGGGGTTTTAGGACGCGTGGGACTACAACAAGCGCTGCGCTCGGGCGTGTAAACTTCCCACTTGTAAAAAAATAGTGCATAAATAAGTATTGTAATTAAAAAAAAACAACTCGTAAACAATGAAATGGAGAATAGTTGAAAATATATTTATACAAATTGGATGTTTCCGTTTTGTTTGTTTAAAAATATATTTAGAAAATATAATATATTTTCCTCACCTTAATCTCTGCTTCGTTTCCGAACCGACAGTAGAAAAAAATTTGCAGCGTCATCGCAAAAGCGTAGGATAAAATCGGAATACTGTCAATACTCAAAGGATCGACCTTATCAAAAGAAACCTATCAAGAAAAACATTTTTTTTCAAAGTAGTTACTCACCAAAGTCATTTGAAACATAGTAAGAGCAATGGCTAAAGAACTAGTAAAGAATTGCGCTAATATGATAAAGTTGTATGATTCGTTACTATCTTGAGCAAAACTAAAAATTTCCAAAACGTTAAATAACCAACTCTTCCGTTTTCGTACGTCATACCGTAAAATCTTCTTATGGTGGATGATACAATCGGTCAAGCTTCTCTTAAAATCAGTCTCGTTGTCTCTCGATTTGGGAAGTTTCTTCAAATCGTCACACAAAATATCACACTGGCTTCCAATGTACATCATCAACGCAGCAATCAAGGAATCTATGTTCGTATTAGCCGTGGCCAAAACCCACATACTTATCACTTGACACACGTAGGTGATCTCATAATAGGGTGAAGTAGTAGTGTTGTAAGGGTACCAAGAAGGAAGTGGGAGTTGTCTGTGCCCACCGGAATTGTTTATCAACGGCGAGATGGTCCACATGGACAAAGTTGTCACCACCAGTCCGCAAAACACCACATACGTGACCTTCCACTCGTTCAAACTCTTCTTCGCCAAGTCTTTCTGCTCGGCGGTTTTGGGCTGGAAGAGGTCACAGTTGATCGTCACCGTGAGCTGTTTAAGCGTCTGGACGTTGTAAATGAAGAGAATTGATTTGACCATGACTGCTAGGTCTGTGACGGTCAGGTAGATGGTGGCTGTCAGTACTTGTAGGTCTGTGTAGACGTAGAAGATGTTTATTACTCGGAAAACGTTGTAGAGTCCCATTACGAGAACTGTGATCACGAGGGTGTACAGCCTGTAGAAGTCGTGTTCGTCGATGGGCCACAGTCCCACCAGTTTTAGGAACAAGATGTTGGGTCTGATGGTTAGTTTGAAGTCGAATTTTTCCATCATTTCCAATGGCCAGAGTGTTCGAAATAGAATCTTTTGGCAATTATAAATGATTTTAACAACAACAAAAAAATTGTTGGCAAGATAAATGCAGTAGTTGTGCCAACGTAAGATTTTCCGGTTTACACTTATTATTGTTAGTATTATCCTGAAAATTATTAAAAGCTTTGGCAATAACCACGTCTTGCAGCACAGGATATTACACAAGAAACTGACTGGCACTTCTTACTCATAAGCTGTTGCCGACCAACTGGAGTGAAGTGCTGTTTCGGAGACAAATAATAATTTGTTATCGATGGGAAAAATTTTCACTCGATAATTTTGAACAGGTTTTTTCATTATTCATAATCCATCTGACCGTTTTCTCACGAAAAGCAGCTCCAGATGACCGTAAAGTAAAAGCGAAGAAATTTTAGCTAATTAATAATGACTTTAATTGAAGGGTACGTCTGAGAAAAACATCATTTTGGGAAATTCTACTGTTTATAAGCAATTAAAGTTAAACTTAATGAGAGGGTTCGGTTCGAATTGTCGAGGCAAATTAAGGGTTTATTTGGAAAAATGTATTTGAATAAAAATCTAAGCACTCTAGATGCGTTTCAATGCAATATCAGGTTTAAATCGTGAAAGGATAAAAAACACACGTGTTAAGAATGGCGAATGGAAACGCAGTAAATGTTTTAGTGCAGTGGATTGTTGTAGGATTTATTAAATAAATAAAGTGTCGAGTAATTTAATGCAAAACTGTCACATATTTTTCTTATGATAAATAAAATAAAAATAAGTAAATTATATTTATTTCCGTATTTATCAACTTATGAAATACTCAAATCTCACTTTTTAAAGGATTACTCTTACAAATTGTTCTCTTTCTTGGTAACAACGATATGGAATTTATTTTTGTTTTGCTTTTGTTGCAAATATTTTTTTGCATATGGTAATGAAAATAGCACTTTTTAAACGAAAAATCGTAGTGAAAGTAGCACTTTTTTAAACAAATAATCGTGGTGAAAATAATATTTTTTTGTATCATTTTATTCCGTCTCCTTGGAGATGATTGTCAAAGCATACCTACTTTTTTTAAATTTTTCATAAATTCTTTTAGGCCAAATTTCTCAACTTATAACGATATGCAAAAAAATTGCGTTATGAAAGTCTCTTTTTTCACTCATTTGCTAGATTAACTCGGGCTACACCTTCGTTACTCAAACTGAAAATTCATGAAAAAAAGTATGACTTTCATAATTAGTTGTACAAATAACTATAACACGTTAATCTAGACTAAAAAGTGGACGTACGCGTATTTCAAAAATAAATAAAATAGTGCTTTCAAAAGAATTATCATTATCCGTAATGATAAAATAAAATCCTTTCAATTATACAGGGTGTCCCAAAAAAAAAGACGAGTCCATAGCTCCCTTATTTATCGGAGGATTTTAATTATCTATACACCAAATTAAATGGTTGTTAATAAGCTACAAAACGGCTCAATAAATTTACGTATAGCTCCAAGGGCTTCAAGACTAAACTGTCAAAATATTTTTTTTCAAATGGGATTACATACTTTTTTTTAGTAATTCTGATAGAGATTTTAATTCTGAAAGCAACAATGTATCACAAGTATAACTTCACATCAAAAAATAACACTAACTTTTGAAACAAATGACGAACAGCAAGCGAGAAGCTATCAAAATGCATTGCGTTACAATGTAATAACCAAATTAAGGTAGCTGGAAAAACAAATGATAAATAATAACATGTGGGATTGCGCAGATATGCCGCCAATGTTTAGCGCAAAATGGAACATAGACGATAGTAGCGTTTTTTTACATTTTTTTTTTGTGAATTTTTGGTATTTAAGTGTATATTTGTGATACATTGTTGTTTTCAGAATAAAAATCTCTATCAGAATTATTAAAAAAATATATGTAATCCTATTTGAAAAAAAATATTTTGACAGTTTACCCTTGAAGCCCATGGGGCTATACTTGAATTTATTAGACCACTTTGTAGCCTATTAACAACCATTTAATTTGGTGTACAGATAATTAAAATCTTCTGATAAATAACGGAGTTATGGACTCGTCTTCTTTTTTGGGCACACTCTGTATAATCACTTATAATACCACGAGTAATCAAAGTTATGTCGATTATTTTTGTGGTGCTGTCACGAATGTCACCCAGGCTTGAATTTGAATATCGCGAGTGCGAAGCACGAGTGGTATTCTCAAGCGTGGGGGACATGAGTGAGAACACAACAAAAATAGTTCACTTAACTTTCGACTAAGAGTGGTATTCGAGGGACTATTCAACGAACAACATTTATAATAAATTTTCCTGATAATCATCACTAGTGAAAATAACCGATAATTTTCTGATTGGACCAGAAATGACAAATCGTGCATTTTTATTGGAGAATTTGTGTCACATGACATGTGACTTGAATAGTCAGGAATGATTTCAAAATGTGAAAATTGTTCTATAGTCTAGTCACTGCATGAAGGCACCCATTCACAAAAATATCGAGAAATTATATGCCATTAATATTTAGCGTAAAATAATTCACAACGAAAATCAGTGGACAAAAAATATGCAATTGCAAAAGAATTATAATTTTGCGATAATAATACACGGCAAGGCAGTACTTAAAAATTAAGTATTAAAAAGTTGAAAATTATTGGAAATTATCTCTAATCACAATTAAAAATTTATTGGTAGTATCTACACAGCGAAATATATGTCACGCGAAACTGGAATATTTCGCGGCGCTCTTTTGAACCTATCTCTCACGTCGAAACAAATAATTACAATTTCGTTGTGATTTTTCTGTAGAAAATGTTGTGCTCCACAAAAGACCTGTATAATTTTGCTTTACCTGCTGTAGTTTTCGCTACGGAGGAGAATAAAGTCGAAAAAACGTAATTTTCAAAATTTTGAAATTGTTTCAAAAACTTCCCGAGTGTTTCCTCCTGTGCAAATGCGAACTAGAGGCTAACAAACCGATCTGTACGTCATATACAGGGTGATCAACAAGAAAACAAATCAAGGGAGGGTCTGTCTTAGCTTAATCGTGCACATATTTATACTTGCTATACACAGTCGTTTCATTGGTTGTCTACTACGAGTACCTCTGAAAAAACTTTTTCAAGGTTAACATTGTTTTAAAACTGAGATTTCTTTGACACTTGACCGAAAAATCTGCTTACCAGTGGCGTCACGTTTGGCAATAATGCTGGTAAATTATAATTCCAACGTCTAAAATTCATGAGGTATGATTGTAAAGTAGCGTTTGAGACCACAGAATGTCTTGAACGCTTATTTGCATAGGATTCCGCTACGACATGACCGATAATTTGCAACGCCTACTCTGATTTGTCTTCTTTTTGATCGCTTTTTATTTCTTATTCTTACAAGCAAAATAGAATTTGACTGATCTACTAAAATTCTCACCTTAATTTCCGCTTCATTTCCAAACCAGCAATACAAAAGAAGTTGTGTGGTGATGGCGAAAACATACAATATATGAGTATAACTTTCGTTACTAAACGGAGCGACCTATTCAGAAAAGTGTCACAACTTTACAACTGAAACATTGTTATCTCAAACTTACTAAACTCAGCCGAAACATGGCCAATCCCACCGTGACAGACGTCGTAAAGAACTGCCCCAAAACTATCCCGCTGAAAAACTCATTGGTATTTTCGGCAAAACTGAAACATTTTTCCGTTGCTTCCTCTCTATTTTGTATCCACCTCATACCTTAAAATTTTCTTGTGGTGCTCAACGCATCGAATCAACATCACATTGTATTCCGATTTAGTCGCCGACGAGTCTTCGAGATTTCTTAAATTATCGCACAAAATATCACACTGTGCGCCGGTGTATACCATCAAAGCGGCCATCAAAGTGTCGACGTTTAGACCAGCTACGGCCACCAAGAACAAGCCGATGACTTGGTGCAAATAAGAAATTTCGTAAAAAGGGGTCTCGGTGGTATCGTAGGGGTACATGGCCGGGATGGGTAGTTGACGCTTGTGGAAGGACTTGTCCAGAAGTGGGTAAAACAACCAGAGGAAAACAGTGACAATGACTAAGAACCAGTAGGTCCCGTAAATTTTTCTCCATATGTTTAGAGCTGGCGAAACCAGATTTATTTGTTCTGCAGTTGTTGGTTGAAAGAGATCATCAGTCAGAGCTCTCATCAGTTGTTTAATAATCCTGCGATTTCTTATAAAGTACAAGACTTTGATGGAGCCCAGCAGGGCGGTCCAGACAATGAAAATGGGTTGCACCAAAGCTTCCAAATCAAAGTGGGCGAAGACTAGATATGCTATTTGGAACAAAAGCGACCCATCGATGAACACGAACACGCAGATCAAAGCGTACACGGTGTACAAATCAAATTGGAAAACTCCTTCGTTCCTGGGCCACAGCCCCACTACTTTCAGTGTTAAAATGTTCATTTTGATCGCGAGGGTCCAGTCGAATCTGGTCATTTTGCACACTTGACAGCTTCAAGACTTGTTACTGAATGCGGAGAGAGAGTGGCTCCGGTTGAAACGAGGGAAGCGTTATTTTTTATTAATGCCGGAGAAGAAAGAAATTTTCATTTGGGCTAATTACTTGTCGCCATTGTATTATTCATGATTTGTTTTACCGCCCTGACGAGAAATAACTTGAGAAGATGATTTCTCTAATTTATTAAGGCTATAATTGAAGGGTTGCTACATAAAAGATTGAATATTTTTAATATTTTGGGAAATGTGAGTCCGTTTGTTTTTGTTGGTCAAGGGATTAGGATGCTAATTAGCGGTTTGGTTCTAATTAGAGGAGTAGCGTAATTGGGGGTTTTGTGAAAAAATGTTTTAGGAAAACGGTCGTGTTTCATTATTTAACGATAAAATCTTCGATGGGAAGGGAAAGAATTTGTTGGATCAGTTTAGAGACTGCGTGTCAATCAGGTATTATAAAAAAAATTATTGTTTACTGGTCTGGTAAATGGAACAAAAAATTGACATGAAGTGTTGTCAGATGTGGCAAAAGATGTTAAATTAACACGAAAGAAGGTATTGAAGTGCAAGTGTTATGTAAGTGTTTTTATTATTTTAGCGCCGTCGAAACCTTTTGAAAAAAAATTAACCAGCAACAAATTGAAAAAGAACTTTTTTGTCAACATTTATTTCTATAAAGTTGGCGCGGAAGAAAATTACCAAATTGCGAAAGAAACATCCGCAGGATTGGAAGTGATATGCGTTAAGGTCCTTACTGTGAAATAATTTGAAAATAATTTTTCCTGGGATTTTTCAGTTTTGTTAAATCTGATGTGTTCGATGTAATTATTTAAAACGCAAAACATTCATCACGACGAGTCATCTGAGGCGTGAGGTGTGTGTATCAATTAGGTTATCGGATGGTTTTTATTAAATAATACATTTTATTTCTTAAACCATCAAGTGAATAAAGTGTTCTTTTTTTTCTAGTTATATCCCGTTAATTATTGCTAAATAAAGCCAACAGAAGAAATATATAAAATGCAATTGTTATTTCATTATTTGTTTAATTTAAGATAATAAAATGATACAATCCCAAATTTGAAGCTATTTTCTCGGTGGAACTTTAATTTTGGAGCAAAACATGTTTTCTAATCCTTGTCATTCATATAATGTGACTGTATTAAATTATACCTTCACTGTATATGTATTTACTGTTACGTAAAACTATTCATTACACACCACAGTGAGTAATGACTCTTTTGTCCACGGATTCTGATTATAGAAAATCCAGAGCTCTGTGTTACTTTTATCAAAAGGTAGGAGTATTACCACACAAGCTTTCTAGTTGATTAATGCCCACATACTCGTACATCAAACGGGCGTGTTCAGCCAATTAAAGCGCTTGCTTTCATCCAATCAAAAATGTTTATCGCGATAAAAACGTCCTGTCATGTGTCAACAGTGATTAAAATTGCATGCTACTCCTGTTAGATTCTCAAATTGTTTTTAATAATTGTGTTTTTAATAACTGTATTATAAATAAATAATTGCCTAACGTTAAAGTTTGTTTTCTGGAATTAATCTTGCCAAAAATAACACGACCTAATATTTTATATCTGATAAATTTCCCAATTTTCACTTAAATATTTTTACTCGTTGATATTTGGGCATTTTAATTCCCCTCGAGCTAAAGCTCTCGGGCCTAACCAGAATAAAAATCCCCAAATTTAACTCGTAACATTGCCAAAGAAAAAAGTTTTCGTGAAATTGAAAAATTTATCCGATAAAAAAATTAGCTCTTCTTATTTTATCTTCGATTAAATCATTCTTCTTCCGCTAAATAATACAGGGTTATTATGAATGATTGTCCCATCGCAGTTGGCGTTGAATGTACCGCAAGACATCGCCGATAGGTGGCGATACTGGCGGTAGCTTTTACTAGCTTTTACCGCCGGAAATCTGTCTAATAGTCTGTCTCATGTTGCGAGGCTGGCGGCACATCCAAAATTTGTGTGGTTTAAAAAGCCAACTGCAATGGGACAAACCCTGCACAACCATCATAATATGCGTTTACTGTCGACTAATGCTGTTCATTATCCACGGTCATGAGTATAGTGACTTATTACTCCACAGGTCGTGACCAGTCACCAAATTGCATTTGCAAATTATTCTACAGACTATACAGGGTCATTCACGTAGCTCGTTCGTTAGAAACTTTCTGATTTCGCAAAATCGTATTAATATGAAAATTGGTAACTGCCCCACGTTGAAATAAAATATTTTCAAAACGGCGCGACTTCCGGAAATCGGTGGAAAGTCCCCATTGTGATTTCAAATTTGAATTCTAGGTTAAATTTTCTTTTGTCAACACTTATCTGTCATCGTTTTTGACCTGTCATTTTTTTCGAAAAAAAAACGGGGTTGAAGGGCTTCATTAAAAAATTTCTGAACCATTGAAAATAAATAATTGATTTTAAAAAAATTGAATTCCAAAGGGTTTGGCCGATCTTCTGCCCTATTAGCAATATTTTTTAATGTTTCGTACACTACTGCAATTTTTCAAAATTGATAATTAAAAAATATCGAAAACTTCATTTTCTTAAATGGCAACTACCATTTTTGACATCAGATATAAATGTAAAATTTAATTTCAAAACCACTTTTATTAACATTGTGTATGCCTATTTCCAGCCGTTCTGGCGTAATTTCAATTTTTTTAACAAAATATTCTTTTTTTTTATCAAGCAATTGCTTTATTTGAGTCTTTATTCAAAAATCGCATTGTAATAAATAGTATTTCCGGAAGTGTCGCCATTTTGAAAATATTTTATTTAAACTTAGAGCAGTCGATAATAGTCGACTACCAATTTTCATATTAATACGATTTTGGTAAATCAGAACGAGCTACGTGAATCACCCTGTATGGTTGCTGATACAACCCTATATTCATTTGTCATTATTTTTTTGAAAATATCGTAATTCGCGAGTCAGTGTACGTTTTTTTAATAAAAAGCATTCTAGCAATGAAAATGAAAATTTTTAGAGTCGTAGAGAAAGTATCCTATTGTATTGGGTGTTCATTTAAATTTCTTCTCAAAGTTGGTGTTGAACAGTGCATTGTGAACACACCACGGATTACAGATCACGGATCAGCTATTTAAATCTAACCTCACTTGTTGTTGTTGTTGTTTGTGTTTTTACTCTCCAGATCCGTTCACAATCGACTCTTCAACGCCAACTGTGCGGAGATATTTCAATGAACACCCGATACTAGCGTGCAATAGCTATTACGCACTCTGCGTCTTATGTAGTAAACTTCATCTTCGTGTGTAATAGCCGTCATTACAGACTCGCTGAATTACACTATAGGTAAACTTACAAAAAAATGGTTAATTTTCTCACCTTCATTTCCGCCTCATTTCCGAACCAACAATACAGAAGAAGTTGTACGGTGACAGCGCTCACGTAAAACAGAAGAGAATAACTTTCGCTACTTAAAGGATCCACCTATTTAGAAAAACGTCAAATCTGCACAACACGAACCCTCCAAACTTACTAAACTTAGCCGAAACATGGCCAATCCTATCGAAACAGACGTCGTAAAATATTGTCCCAAAACGATCCCACTGAAAAACTGATTGCTATTCACGGCAAAACTGAAACATCTTTCTGTTGTTTTCTCTCTACTTTGTATCCACCTCATACCTTATAATTTTCTTGTGGTGTTCAATGCATCGAATCAACATCACATTGTATTCCGATTTCGTCGCCGACGAGTCTTTCAGAGTTCTTAAATTATCGCACAAAATATCACTCTGTGCACCAGTATATACCAGCAAAGCGGCCATCAAAGTGTCCACGTTTAGACCACCCACGGCCACCAGGAACAAGCCGATGACTTGGTGCAAATAGGAAATCTCGTACAATGGAACGGTTTTGGCATCGTAGGGGTAGCGAGCCGGGAAGGGTAGCTGGTACTTGAGGAAAGACTTGTCTAGGAGTGGATAGATCGACCAGAGGAAAGCCGTGGTACTGACCAGGACAAAATAAGTCACGTACGTCTTCCTCCATATATTTAGAGCCGGCGAGACCAGATTTATCTGTTCTGCAGTTCTCGGTTGAAAAAGATCGTCAGTCAAAGCTCTCATCAGTTGTTTAATGATTTTGATATTTTTTATGAAGTATAAAGTCTTGATTGAGCCCAGAACCTCGGTCATGACTATGAACATGGGTCCCGTGATTGCTTCCAGATCGGAATGGGCGAAGACGAGATGTGCTATTTGGAATAAAATCGACCCATCGACGAACACGATCACGCAGATCAAGGCGTACACTGTGTACAAGTCAAATTTGTAAACTTCGTCGTTTTTGGGCCACAGTCCCACCACTTTCAGTGTTAAAATGTTCATTTTGATCGCGAGGGTCCAGTCGAATCTGGTCATCTTGACAGCTTCAAGACTGGTTACTGAATGCAGAGAACGAGAGTGGCTCCGGTTAAAGCGAGGGAAGCGTTATTTTTTATTAATGCAGGAGAAGAAAGAAATTTTTATTTGGGCTAATTACTTGCCGCGGTTGCATTATTCATGATTTGTTTCACCGAGACGATGGTAGAAAAGCTTTCTCTAATTCATTAAGATTGTAATTGAGGGGTTGCTCCATGAAAAATTTAATATTTTCAATATTTTGAGAAATTTAACCCCTTTTGTTGTTGGTCAAGGAATTGGGACGCTAATTAATGGTTTGGTTGAATTAGATGAGTAGAGTAATTGGGGGTTTTGTGAAAAAATGTTTTAGGAAAACTGGAGTGTTTTATTATTTAAAAATTAAATCTTTGTGGGAAAAGGAAATAGGGCCGTTAGATCAGAACTGCATTTGTACTAGTCTGGATGTTGTGGTGTTAATAGGATAATAAAATGGCAAAGAAAGGAAAATCTGAAATAATCTGCGACAACACTCAAGCTAAAAAGGAATCGCGAAGATAATAAGTGTTAAATGTGACAAAGGACGATTAATTAACAAAGATGAGGAGGTAATCGAGTATGGTCTTTAATTGTTTTATTTTAGCCTGACAGATTTTTTAGAAAATAAAACAGAATTTTACCCAATATGTCAAACAAGAAGTTTTGAAGGAATTTACAAATTACCAAAAAGAATACTGTTTTTAGAAGAGACTTTTTGTATTTTTAATTTAAGAATTAAGTAGAAATGAAAAGAAATTTGTTTTGGGCAGTGCAGTGTCTAAAATTTTGAAAAATGTGTTGCAATAAGGTTAATTTAAATTCAGGAAAAGTTAGTATTAAACCAAGTGTCACTAAGAAGTGTTAATATTTTCCAAACGAGCTTTTTGGTTGTTTGTTTATTTTGTCTGATTGTGTAAATGATTATGTAAAAACGATTGAAAAAATAATCAATAGTTGCGTCTCAAGTGCATTCACACACTCAACAATAGTTATTTGGATCACTAGTCCAGAAAATGATATTTTGCGAGTGTGAGTGGTATTGCGTAGCCAAGGCGCTTAGCCGAGGCGCAACACGAGCACTCGTAAAACATTTTCTGGACGTGTAATCCACAAAATTTCAAGCCGACAAATTTAAATCATTGTTAAAAAGTAAAAAATTAATATTAATGAATTCAACCAAAGTAACTTCTATGTCAAACTTTGTTGACATTTAAGAATCATGCCAGCTCATTCTCTAGCGAATTTTTAACCAAGGTCACTTTTATAAGTACTAGGCCGGGAATTTAACGTTCCCGGCGGATTCTGAATCATGCAAAACCGTCGACAACGGCCGGCGGCTTGAAAAATTATTAACAACTTGACATACACGAGAGATATTTTGGTAGATTATTTTCCACAAGAAATGTAAAACACAGAATAATAAAATCATGAATACGAGAATACTATAGGTAGTATATTTTATTTTACATAAAAAAAAATAGAAGAAAACAACGTGTTCTGAAGATAAACCACAAACTAACACCCGATATATTTTTGAATATTCATGTAAATATGTCTTTTTTTCTTTGATTTAATTTATTTTTTAATATTGTATTTTTTAAACCCTTTCGTTTCCATCAGCATTTAATAAATACAGTTTAAGAATTTAATTTCTTTATTGATATAGTGGTTATAGGGCAAGATACCTACTTTTTTAGCTCCCATTAAGTAATGCATTCGTTATATTTGTAATTACTACTAAATAATGCCATTCATTACCCACGATCGTGAATAATGACTCGTTACTGCACAGATTGCGACCAATCGCAAGATTGCATTTGTAAATCAGTGTATAGGGTGTAAAAGTGTCTCTAATACATTGCAATATTCACTTCTCATAATTATCTGGAGTTATTAGAATTCGCGAATTAGTATACGTTTATTTATTAAAAAGAAGTAATACATTAAGGAGAATAAAAAAGCAGAAAAAGTTTCGTCGTCTATTCGCGCGTAATCGCTATTACCTACTCGGGTGACCCCAGATTTAACACTAGTGAGTAATAGCGACCACTACACGCTCGCTAAATAATATACTGTTACTATTATACTATTATAAAAAAAAATTCTGTTACAAATGCGCAAGAACAAAAGTGTGCAATTGTTTCCCTTTATACAGTTTTTTTTTTGTTTTTGTTTTATCAGGCAGAAATAATCTGTTGGATGTTGAAATTCAAAATGGAATTCAATTTTAACCATTTAGAAATGCAAAAAATCAAATATGTCCAGTTTTAACATACTTAAATTATATTTCAAATCTCTTTGTTGAAAAATAATAAATATTTAAAAACAAAAATATGTTACGCGGTTTCTTTTTTAATTTGCAAACATTTTCGACTGCAATATTTAAAGTGATAAGGATTATCTCACCTTGATTTCTGCCTCATTTCCAAACCAGCAGTACAAGAAGAGTTGTACAGTAACGGCACTAATGTAAAATATCAACGAGTAACTTTCACCTGTCAAGCCAGTAATCTAGTAAAATAAAAAGTTGTAAAGGAATTCATATAGGCACGAATCAAACTCACCAGAGTCAGTTGAAACATGGCTAGTCCAATCGTAGCGGAACTAGTAACAAATTGTCCGAAAACTATCGTCGTGAAAGAATTATTACTACTTTGGGCAAAACTAGAAATTTGTAAGACCTTGCAAAATCAATTTTTAAGTTTGTTTGTCCTGTTTTTACCTCAAAATTTTCTTGTGACGTTTTAAACACCGGACAAACATCCGACTGAAATCATATTGACGATCTTGAAAACTTCGCAAGTTGTCAGACAAGATGTCGCACTGGGCCCCAATATACACCATCAAAGCGGCCATCAAAGTGTCTATATTTAAGCTAGCAATGGCCACCAAATAAATCCCAGCGACTTGGTGCAAATACGCGATTTCATAAAACGGAGAGACTCCAGTATCGCAAGGATAACGCGCCAGAAACGGCAACCTGCAATCCTTGTACGACTTGTCCAAAATTGGAAACACCGACCAGAGAGTGACGGTGCTACTGACCAGGACCCAAAATGTGACGTAGGTTTTGGACCAAATGCTCAAACCAGGCGAAACCAAATCTATCTGTGTCGTGGATTTCGGTTGGAACAATTCGTCGTTCAAATCGTCTATCAGTCCTTTGATCGTTCGGATGTTTCGCATGAAGCAAAAAATCTTCATGGAACCAAGACTTTGGGTAACGATTATGAAAATGGGACCTGTCACAGACTCCAGGTTCAGATTGTCGAAGACGATGTGCATCACTTGGAATAAGATTGAACCGTCGATTAGTAAAACCATCGAGATTAAGGCGTACAGGGTGTAAAAATCGAATTTGTACCCTTGACTAGGCCACAGTCCTACAGTTTTCAGTGTCAAGAGGTTCATTCTGATCGTCAAAGTCCAGTCGAATTTTTCCATTTTACTATAGTAAATATTTACTTGCACTTGTTACTAGCTTGGCGACTTCCAACAAACTGACTGGTTTGTTCTGGGGCGAAAGAGAACCAAGGTACACTTTATTTTTTATTAATGCTACCCGAGAAAAGAAATTTGTGTTTCTCTTGATTACCGCTCGGTTTTTTCATTATTCATGTTTCCGTTCGGATGAATGTTGTCTCACGAGATTATCGTCGAGAATAATAAGGTTTTGTCTAATTAATTAGGGATGTAATTGAAGGGTTCAAATAGAAATAAATGGCGTTTTGAATATTTTACATGACCCCTTTTTCGTTTTGTAATAATTATGAGCTTAATTGGCGGTTGCATTTGTAGTGAAATGAAGAAAATTATTAAGGTCAAAATGTTTCGAAGGGAACGTTTTGTCGGTCAGTTTTCTTTCTGTGTCAGTCTTGAGTTAAATTAAATTCATGAGGAAAATCTTAGCCAAATGATTCTATTTTGTTGCACAAATTGAAGAACACAATACAATTTACATTATTAGGTATATTTAATTGCAATAATTGGGTAAGTTCTGTATTAACCCAGGTTTTGTATCTTTCTTTCTCCTAACTTGTACAATTTTTAGTACCAGCGTGGGAATTAAATTGTAATTTTACCAAATCGTAGTGTATCAATCTTCTACTAACAATACAACAAAGTCCAAATTGAGAAAAATAAATCAATACTGTGCGTCTAAAGAGAATTTTTTTCCGCACCGTGAAACAAATTACTTGTTCTACTCATATTGTACAATACTGTAATTATTAAACTGTTTTTTATTACATAACAGGGTTCATTACCCACGACCCGTTGAATAATAATTTCAAAACTCACGGAAAATATCGTAACAACACAAATTTTAATGCAATTGTATCAAGTGTGCCAAGTAATAATTGTAAAACGTCTGTTTCAAACGTGAGTTTGTCTAATAATGAAACTTGTTTATCAATTTCTCTTCATAGTCTAAAATAAGTATAGTATTCTACTCGCGGGTAATGGTCATTACTCACTCGGATCAATTCCGTCACTCGCCTTCGGTTCGTGTCACAAAATCATCTCATGAGTAATAGTTCTTATTACCCGCTCGTTGAATAATATGATAGTATCTTACAGACCGGCGAACTCTGTAGTAAAATTTGTAGTAAAAAGTATCGCATTTACTCACGTGTGATGGCTACTATACACTCGGATGAATACATCACTCGCCTACGATTTGTGTCACAAACTTTATCTTCTTGGAAAATAGCCAGCATTACACGCTCGTTAAATAATGTACTATATCTTGTTCAATAACAACTTTATATAGAGTGAGGTTATACTTTGTTAAAACACTGCTATTGTTTTGCTCTTATGTCTTTTATAGATTCTGTGATCGCCTTATAAATTCAAATAATAAATAAATCCTGCACGAGGGATATCTTGGCAGACTATTTCTTGAAAAATATTTAAAACTTACACAAAAATAAATTTATGAATGCATCATTTCAAACATTTTTCTGTAATGTTTTTCATCTGTGCCTTTCAAAAAATGTAGATCGATCCAGCCAATGACAACAGTAATTATTGCACTAGTGCGATTATAAAATATTACACTTGTGCACTAATATTTGCTGTCAAGTGCAATCCGATTGGATTAATTTTTTTAAAGGAAATAATCACACTTATTTAGCAGCCAGTACACGAGACAATTATTTTTCGTAACAACATGATGCGCTGTCCCGGTAACATTTATAATATCTGCGAAAAATTTCCGTTAACGTATGGCGTAGCTTCATTAGCGGTGAAATTATACAGGGTGTCGCAAAATTAACGTATTCCAAGTCGGGGGTCTTTTACGAAAAAATCTCAGGAATCTCGAAAAAATAAAATAAAAAATATAGGGGGGGTCTTTACAAAGATATATGGGTCTGAAGGTTCAAACGTTTCATCATGTTTTCTTCAAATAAAAAATATAAATGGTTGACATTCATTTTGAAATATGGTGAGGATGATTATGTAAAATATTAAAATATAAATGAAAAGAGATTTCTTGAAAAAACAGCTTTATCTTGAAAAAATAAAAGTTTTATTTTTCCAATTTTTGTTCAAAAGTACAACATAGCTAGAATATTAATCAGGTACTTTTGAACAAATATTTGCAACCTTGATATTTTTTTCAAAGTGACAGCAATTTTTTTTTTACATTTTTACTTGGTCAACAGGATGTCCCCTACTAAGCCCCGAACTCGGAATACGATAATTTTAAGACACCCTGTATATGTCAGACGCGATTTAAGTGAGGTTAGATATCCGAAGGAAATATCGAAGCTTTCGTTTGCGAGAAGAGAGAGAAAGCCACGGCCTACTTGACCACATATTTTTTTGAACGCTCGTTACACTATAAGATTAGTGCAGAAATAAATATCATCCCGTTTAAACATTTTTATTTAGTTATGTCTATAGAAATGCCTGAATCATGAGTTTTTAAGAAATATTGCTGAGATATTTTTGAAGTGAACCACCCCAGAGGATGTTCTAGATGGTCATGGTTTTGGTTCAGGAAATTAAAAAAAAATACAACTCTCACCTTAAATTCTGCCTCATTTCCGAACCAACAGTACAAGAAATTTTGCGTCGTCACAGAACTGACGAAGAACAAGAGAGAATAAAATTCGCTACTGAACGGCTCCACCTTGGAAAATATCACGTCAAAGAAAATTTCCAAATTTGCACAACTCACCACAGTCAATCGAAACATCGACAGTCCACTCGAAATGGCACTCGTGAGAAACTGCCCCAAAATCATCATCGCAAAAAATTCGTTACAATCTGTGGCAAAACTGAAACCGTCACAAATGAAAACAAACCAAGACAAACTCCTCTTGGTACCTCACAATAGCCCTGTATCGCTTCACGCATTCTACCAGTTCCTCGCCAGTGCAGATTTTCTTTAAATCATCGCTCAAAACATCACACTGTGCTCCTATAAAAGTGAGCAGAGCGCTTATCAAAGTGTCTATATTGACATGTGCCACCGCCATGAACCAAATACTGACCACTTGGTACACATACGTCAGTTCGTAAACCGGCGAGCTTTTGGTGTCGAAAGGGTACCACGCCGAAAAGGGCAGTTGGTACTCTTTGGACTTGTCCAAAATGGGAAACACCGACCAGAGAGTCACAGTGATCAGAGTCGACACCGAAAAAGTGTAATATATGATGGTGTAAGATCGCAGATTCGGTCCTACCAGAGCGACCTGGTCGGTGTCTTTTGGTTGCGGTACTTCAGTGCGCAACTCTACCATCAGTCTCTTCAGCACTGCGATTTTCTTTTGGTACACCGAGATTTTCAACGTCGCCAGCAGTTCTGAAGACGTCACAAACAATATCGCTATCACGGCTTCTATGTCCACATAGACGTAGAATATTTCCATTAGTTGGAAAAAGGTGTGGGCGTAGATGAACAAAAATGTGGAGAGCGTGGTATACAGTGTGTACAAATTAAATCCGTAGATGTTGTCGTTTTTTGGCCACAACCCCACAAGCTTCAACATCAAGATGTTCACTCTTGCACTGAAACTCCAGTCGAATTTTTCCATTTTATTCTTGTTAGCAAATAGTGTATCACACTTGACAGTCTTCTAGTTACTGACGAGTTTCTGGCTTTGTCTGGATTGATTTTTTATTGGTGCATCGAGCTAATCAGGTGGTTTTTCATTATTAATTTTGTCTCATCTCACGGAAGGAAAATATTCTACCTGGTAGTTATTAATAACGGTAATTGAAGGGTTGGTAGAAAAATCTTACGCTGACCGAATTTTGAGAACTGTCCCTGTGCCCACGTGTCGGGTTTCTCATGGAAAAATTGCTAATTAGGGGGTTCAAATTTAGGTGAAAAAATAACTTAAGGGAATAAATATTTAAGATATTTGTTGGTCCTAGCCTATAATTAGAATATTAATTTAGTGTTTTCACGAATGGACGTAAGACCTGGCTACCGTTTAGATTAGTTGGGTTGTTGTGTTGTCGATGAGATACATTTAAAATTGTAAATTAAATTTTTTGAAAGTTTAGAATAACTATGCAGAAAGTGTGTAATATGAATACTGATGAGTGATGACTGATGACATATTTGAAATATTTATTTCGTGAAGAATAAAAATTGTAGAAACAACAAGAGAGAGGTAAAAGAAATATGTTTGGATTGTTGAGCAAATGGAGAATTCAGTGTTAATGAATTAGTTATTTATTTAGTTATCTTTTGGCAAAAATTGGAAACGAGAGAAGATACAATTTGGTAGGTAAAGAGAATTAGAATTTTTCGGATAAAAATGGAAAAGAAATTAAAAAAACAAGAATGGGGAAAGTGGTTACGCAAAATGCAATCGTGTAAGTCAGAGTCTTTAAGACAGACATTTCTTTAGTAAAATATGTTTTTTATTTTTAGTAACAGAGTTAAAAATGTAAATAGAAAAAAACGGTCTAAATAATTTTTTTAAATTTTCATTAAACCATAAACATATTCTTCGGTGAAGCTGCGAATTACTTAACTCAAAATTTAGAGGACAATAATCCAGAACAAATAATAATAGATACATAATTATTTATTATACAAGACGATAAAATTGTATTTTATCTTCGAGAGGGTTTTTTAGCGTCGAGACGCTAATTACGCTCGAGAAAATAATTAAATTTTATCGTCGTGTATAATATTCTATTTTTTTTTCTATAGCATTTATACTTTATTATTAAAACATTTTTTAAAAATCATTACTACTAATCGTGTCAGGCTTCAAAATCTCGTTGCAATGAGCGTTGTTAGGGTAATAAGAAAAATAAATTACATTTTAAAATCTCGGTAGTGTGAACGTTGTAAGGGTAATAAAAAAATAAATCACTTTATCTACCCTTGCTGTTAAAGTAGCACTTTATCTACCCTTTGGGGCTAAAATGCTACTTAAAAAGAAAACTGCATTGTAATATACTTTAATACGTATTTAATTTGTAAGTTTACCCCAGCGAGGAGAATAATTACATGAGGGATCAAAAAAACACTTTAGTCGGTTGATATTTAGCACTGTGTAATGCATTTAATCATAGTCGTAGAAGAAATTTGTGCAAAAATATATCAAAATAGAGTAGGCTAGATATTTCTTCTTGATGATATCATGGGTGAAAGCGTATAACTGTCAATGTAACATTATTCAGTACAGGGTGTCTCAGCTAAGACTTTAGAGCCTAATAACACAGTTATTTTCCAGCGGATTTTTGTGAAATTTAAAATGCAGATATTTTAGACGCTGAAGAATAAAATCCCATTAATGCAATCACCCAAGTCTTAAAAACGTAATTTTTACATGCCTTTTAAAAATGTTGAATCAATTAAGATTTACATAAAAAATTGATCGTCAATAAAAAATACTGTAGGGAAAAACTCGTCCTTGAAAGACGTCTGGTTTGCAAAAAAAAGCAAAAAACTGTGTTAAACGTGTCTGCAAATGCAAAAACGTAGACGCGTATGAAACAAACGCGCAATTTTGCAGAATTTTGGTCATTCCTTTTCGCAGAAGCGCTGGTGACATATTTGACGTTTATCTCTAAGTCTTAGCTGAGACAGCCTGTATAAGTGAATACAATAATTGTAAGATAAATGTAAATATTAATAAGAAATATACGAGTAGATATCACTTTACACAAACGTCGTGCAAAAATAGTTAGTCACTGGTGCCCGTGTGGCGTGGCTTTTACTAACGACTGGCGGATATTGACGGATTTGGCCATTTTCTCAAGTAATTATTATTGTTTTATTTCTTCTTACCTTAATTTCTATCTGATTCCCGAACCAAGAATGAATAAATAGCTGGAACGATGTCCAACTGACGTAGAGTACCAGAGAATAAGATTCACTAGTGAAGGACTTGACCTGACCCAAAAAGTGTGACCACACCAAGAAAATAAATCAAACTGAACAACTCACCACAGTTAGACGAAACAACGACACACCGTTAGACAACGTTGCTATTGAAAACAGAGCGAAAATAACAACTGTGAAAAATTTGTTACAATCTTCAGAAAAACTAAAAATTCAAAAATGTTACGTCGACACTTTCAGACACTCTGCTGATTTCTACCTGATTATCTCTTGGTGGTGTTGTACGCAGCTTATCAATTTCTCATTGTAATCTTTGTCGTTGTTGAGATGTTTCAAATTGTCGCAGAGGACGTCGCACTGAGCCCCAAAGAACATCGTCAGAGATGTTACGAATAAGTCGGTGTTGATGTCAGCGATGGACAACGAGTAAATACAGATAATTTGGAACAAATAGGTGATTTCGTACATCGGCGATTGTTCCACATCGAAGGGAAACCAAGACGGAAACGGCAGTCGTCTCTCATTGGTGGATTTGTCCAGAATTGGATAGATGGACCAGAAAAACAACGTACCAACAGATACAATACAATTCGTCCAGTATAATCTTTTCCATAGAGTTAAATCAGACCGAAACAGTCCAATCTGTCTGAAATTTGTCGGCTGGAATATTTCCCCGTTCATCTTCGTCACAAATCGCTTAATTGTGGTGATTTTAAATTTGAAATAAATGATTTTGGTAGAGACGTATATTATTGGCACTGACACAAAAATCGATTCTGTGAAGTCTTCAAGAGTGGCGTGGGCGTAGTAGATGTTCGTGCATTGCAAAATTGTGTGCCCCACGATGAAAACATAGATCAAAATGTGGGCGTACAGATTGTACCAATCAAATCTATAAGTGTCACTGCTGGGCCAAAGCCCCACAAGCTTCAACATGAAGATGTTGATTTTTGTGTTGACCGTCCAGTCAAACTTTCGCATCTTCAATGACCGAAGGCACTGCGGCGTGGGACTAGTAGAGTGATTAATTTTTTATTGATGGCCCCAGATAAATTTTAATTAAAGAAAAACTTCCGGTTCGGAGCTTTTAATTAAAGGAAATGATAATAATTTGTGGGTTTGGGCAGAAACAGAGACGTTGCAGTTTCAATGTTTTGAGAGGAGTTGCATATTTTATGACTTTGGTTGCAAAGGGAATTGGTAATCAGTCGATTTAAACAAGTCGTGAAAAGTTTAATTGGGGGGAAATACATTTTTAATTTGTCTGGGATACGCGTGGCAAGTGAAGCGTTCAAGCAGTTCTCAGAGAGATTCAGCACCATTGACATAATTTAAAATGTTATTTAAAATGATTTGCACAAGAATATTTTTAAGACAGACGAAGGAAGTATTGATCATGTGTGAGGTAGTAATGTATAAATTTAAAATGGGAAAAATAATCACAAGGAATGGGAGGTTTATCGAAGTGTTAGATTTTGGAATGTGTCAAGGACAAGTACATCTAAACAAACAATCGAAGAATAAGCAAATAAACTTGAAACAGCATGATTCCCCTTTGTAGAATATATGAAATTTGTAGAAAAAATAAAGAGAAATAGTTGAGCAAATGAAAAATTAAATGATAATTAATTAGTTATTTATTTAATTATCTTTTAGCAGAAATTGGAAACAATGAAAGATCCACTTTGGGAAGCAATAACATCGAACGAGAATGAAATAAAAGTGGCAAAGAAATTAAAAGAAACAAGAATGGAAGAAGTGTTTTCAGAAAATGCAATCAGTATAAGTCAGTCTTTAAGCTAAACATCTCTTTAGTAGAATACATAAATAGTCTCAATTACATATTTTTAAAACTGTCACTAAACCATAAACATGTTCTTCAGTGAATTATTTAGGGAATTATTTAACTCCCAATTTAGAAGACAATAATAATTCAGAATAATGAATAATATAATAGTATATTAGTTATATTACAGAACGAGTTTTATAAGGGTTGATTTGGCGCACGAGTCCCAAGTGTAGAAAAGGAGCCGTAGGGGAGTTTTCTACGGGACGAGTGCACCAATGCCCTTATAAAACGAGTTTTTTGTTATTTTTTCGAATCTGCACCCTTGTTTTAATTTTTAAATAAAAAAATTAAATTTTCAAATTCTAGGGAATTTTGTATTAATTGGTAATTCAAGGTAACGAATAGAACTACATCTGCAACAGATGTTAAAAAGTAGAGTTTGAACATTAATATTGGAAGTTTTTTGGCGTAAATGACAATAATGCACTGAAATATTGATAAAAAATTTCTTAGAGATCTATTAAACTACGAGAGTTGTAATAGATAGCCATAAACGACTCCAAATTGAATACAATAATAGACCTATTAGAGACGCAAATTCTAAAAATTATCTTCAAAGGGTCTAAAATCGCACCCTTGTGTATCTCTATAGAAACGGTTGAAATAGTTTTTTTTTTTTTTGGTAACCGGACTTGAAACACTTTAAATCCAAGGAGTTGAAATGTCCACAAGCGACTGGACCGAGTCAAATGTAAGGTCATTGGAACCATTTGAAACCAGACGTCTTTCAAGGAAGTTTCTCCTTACAACATTTTTTATTGACGAACAATTTTTTGATATAAATCTTAAGTGACTCAAGATTTTAAAAAGGCATGCAAAAATTACGTTTTTTAAGATTTGGGTTATTGCATTAATGGGATTTTACTCTTCACCGTCTAAAATATCTGCATTTTAAAGTTCACAAAAATCGGTTAGAAAATAACCGAGATATTAGGCTCGACACTCTTAGCTGAGACATCCTGTATATCATTCAGAGTAGAAGGTCTTTTTGTGCTTCGCCCAGCTGCCGACCTCGATTTGGTCTCGCCCTTCAATCTCTGGGCTTAACACAAAAAGACTCACTTCAGCTCTTAATAATAAAATCTACTATAAAATCACTTTATACAGACGCCGTGCAAAAAATAATTAGTCACCGTGGTGCCCTGTGTGGCGTGGCCTTAACTAACGACTCTCGGATATTGATGATTTTGACCTATTGGTGCAAGTTTTTTCTTCATTTCTCTCTCCCAAAAAATAAGCGAGATATAATACGATATTAACGTTACCTTTGTATCCGTCCCAGATAGACGTTGTTAACGTCAAAGATAGAAAACTAACCGACAAATTAAGTGGTCTGTCAAGTGTCAAGTGATTTCATAATAACAATAGTTTACTTCTTCTCACCTTAACCTGCATCTGATTCCCGAACCAAGAATGAATAAATATCTGGAACGATGTCCAACTGACGTAGAGTACCAGAGCATAAGATTCACTGGTGAAAGACTCGACCTGACCCAAAAAGTGTGACCACACCAAGAAAATAAATCACACTGAACAACTCACCACTGTTAGACGAAACAACGACACACCGTTAGTCAGCGTTGTCATTGAAAATATAGCGAAAATAATAACGGTGAAGAATTTGTTACAGTCTTCAGAAAAACTAAAAACGCAAAAACGTTACGTCGACACTTTGAGACACTCTGCTGATTTCTACCTGATTATCTCTTGGTGGTGTTGTACGCATCTTATTAATTTCTCATTGTAATTTTTGTCGTTGTTGAGATGTTTCAAATTGTCACAGAGGACGTCGCACTGAGCCCCAAAGAACATGGTTAGAGATGTTACGAATAGGTCGGTGTTGACGTCAGCGATGGACAACGAGTAAATACAGACAATTTGGAACAAGTAGGTGATTTCGTACATCGGCGATTGTTCCACATCGAAGGGAAACCAAGACGGAAACGGCAGTCGTCGCTCGTTGGTGGATTTGTCCAGAATTGGATAGATGGACCAGAAGAACAACGTACCAACAGATACAATACAATTCGTCCAGTACAGTATTTTCCATAGAGTTAAATCAGACCGAAACAATCCAACCTGTCTGAAGTTTGTCGGCTGGAATACTTCCGCGTTCATATTCTTGACAAATCGCTTAATTGTGGTGATTTTAGACTTGAAATAAATTATTTTGATCGAGAGGTATATTATTGGCACCGACAAAAAAATGGATTCCGCGAAGTCTTCAAGAGTGGCGTGGGCATAGTAGATGTTCATGGATTGCAAAATTGTGTGACCCACGATGAAAACATAGATCAAAATGTGGGCGTACAGATTGTACCAATCAAATCTATAAGTGTCACTGCTGGGCCAAAGCCCCACAAGCTTCAACATGAAGATGTTGATTTTTGTGTTAACCGTCCAGTCAAACTTTCGCATCTTCAAAGACCGAGGACACTGCGGCGTGGGACTAGTAAAGCGGGTAATTTCTTATTGATGGCCACAGATAAATTTTAATTAAAGAAAAACTTCCCTTTCGGAGCTTTTAATTAAAGGAAATGATAATTTATAGGTTTGGGCAGAAACAGGGACGCTGCAGTTTCAATATTTTGAGAGGAGTTGCATATTTTATGAGTTTCGTCGCAAAGAGAATTGATAATCAGTGGATTTACACAAGTCGTGAAAAGTTTAATTGGGGGGAAATACATTTTTAATTTCTCTGGGATACGCGTGGCAAGTGAAGCTTTCAAGCAGTTCCAAGAGAGCTCCAGCACGAGTGACATAATTTAAGGTTTTATTTAAAATGATTTTAGGACAGACGAGTGGCAATTTTTGTTTAAAAGAATGATGGAAATATTGATAAGGTGTCAAGTCCCAAGAAAAAAGGACCACAAGCAATAGGAGCGATCAGCAAATTATGTTGGAACGTGCCAAGGATGACACAGAGAATTTGTATCTATTGGGTGAAGATTTACCAGCAAATTAATTAGACCTGTACATCTCAAAGAAGAAATTGAGTTATTATTACCAAAAAACTTGGCACAGGAAGATTTAGCAATCGAAGAGAACGGAAGAAAATTAAAATGACAATTAAATAATGTGTTTTCTGCCACGAAGAAACTGCAACATAGACACATTTGCAGTTCGCTGTTCAGCCAAGACGAAGAAAGTTTTTCCTCATTGGAGATGCTTCAAAAGGTGCAAAACGGGTCCATCGCCAGAAGAAACAGCAAATTTGCTAAAACAATTGTTCTTGTAAATGAAAAAACTGTTATACTGCAGCAAGATAATGCACGACCTCACAAGACCACAGGCACTCAGCAACAGCTTGTGGTACTTGGTTAGGAATTTGGCCCCAAGTGATTTATTTATTGTTCAAATTGTTTGGGAGAAATGGAGAAGATCAAAAGAATCCAAAGTTTAGAAGAAAGTTGTAGAACAAAATGTTAAATTTTTAAAAAGTTCAAAGTTTGTAAAAATATAATGTTTTAATTCGATAAATTTATTAAATATAATATTTAATTCCATTGTCAATAAATAAATTATATTGCCGTATGTTAAAATAACAAGACCTAATTTTTGTTGGATTTAGGTATTTTTATTCTGGTTAGGTCCGAGAGCTTTAGCTTGAGGATTTAACCTTTGAATAAAAATGCCAAAATATCAACGAGTAAAATTGTCTAAAGCGAAAATGTTTAAGTAAAAATTGGGAAAATTATCAGATATAAAAATTAGCTCGTGTTATTTTTGGCAATATTAATTCCAGAATACAAACTTTAACGTTAGGTAATTATTTTTTTATAATACAGTTATTAAAAACACAATTATTAAAACAATTTGAGAATCTGACATGAGTAGCATGCAATTTTAACCACTTTTGACAGAAGACAGAGTAGTAGGACGTTTTTATCGCGATAAACATTTTTGATTGGATGAAAGCAAGCGCTCTGGTTGGCTGAACACGCACGTTTGATGTACGTGGGAATTAATCTATCATAGAGATTTTCAATTTATTAAAAAAATTATCAAGAACATATTAAAGTTAATATAAATTCACATAAAGATTATAGCAAGCCAAAAAAAAAATTCTTAAACTGAGAAAAAATTGGCGTGGTGCGACGGTGCCCGTGTGGCGTGGCGTCAACTAACGTTTTTCTCATATAGACAAATGTTGCAACTGATTATAACCATTTTTGTGTCACTACTTCTTGCAAAAATGTTCTTGAGCGCGCCATTTCTCCGACACTGACCAAGCCACGTCAAATATTTTTACATATTCTTCAAAACGAGCATCTTGAGAGTTTTTTATGTAGATTAATTTTTTCGAACATTAAAGCCTAAGTAAAACGTGAAAACCCTCACCTTAACCTCCACCTCATTTCCGAACCAACAGTAGAGAAATATTTGCGTGGTGATCGACCCCACGAAAAACAAGAGGGAGTAGGACTCGCTACTCAAGGGCTGTACCTAATTCGAAAACCACAGTGTAATCTTCGTTGCGAATAAAAATGTAAAAACTTACCAAAGTTAACCGAAACATGGACAGTCCATTGGACAAGGCGCTCGTAAAAAACTGCCCCAAAGCCATCAAATTAAAAAACTCGTTACAGTTTTTGGCAAAACTGAAAATTGTCAAACAGTAGAGTGGCAACAACCTGGCATGACCCTTTTCTACCTCACAATTAGTCGATGGTGCTCCACACATTTGATCAACTTTGCATTAAAACTAGTTTTGTCGCTGTTGAGATTTTTCAAATTGTCGCAAAGAATGTCGCACTGGGTACCTGTGTACATCATCAAAGCGCTGATAAGCGTGTCTATATTTAGATTGGCAGTCGCCATGAACCATATCCCAGCGACTTGGTACAAATACGTGATTTCATAAAGCGGCGATGTTTTGGTATCGTGGGGGTACCACGCGGAAAACGGGAGTCGGTACTCGCTGACGGAGCCGTCCAATACGGGAAAGATGGACCACAGGAGTAGAGTGAGGGCCCCGGGAACCCAAAACCCGAAGTACGTCCTCCTCCACAGTCGCAAACTAGGTGTGACTAGTTTAATCTGGTTCGAGCTTTCAGGCTGGAACAATTCGTTCTCGAGCGTCGACACGAGTCGTTTCAGAATGGCGAGGTTTTTGATGTAGCACAAGACTTTGAGTGCGGCCAGGATTTCAGAGGATGTCACAAATATTGTCGCCGTTAGCGCTTCGAGATCCGAATACACGAAAAATATGTTCATTGCTTGGAAAAAAGTGTGACCGTTGATGAAGACGTTGATGGCGATTGTGGCGTACACTGTGTACAAATTTAATTTGTAAAGTTGGTCACCTTCGGGCCAGAGCCCCACCATTTTCAGCATTACAATGTTTATTTTTGTTGTCAGCTTCCAATCGAATTTTTCCATTTGGACCACTAAGTGTACGCACTCGAGGGTTCTTGCTTTGGACTGACAAACTGCGACCCGAAAAGTGGTTAAATGAGGGCGGAAAGGGTGATTTTTTATTGATGCTTTGTATTTTCACCGGAGGTAATTACTCTTGAAGATTTTTCATTATTAATAATTGTTTGCCTTTTCACGTGACCGTTTTCTCACGGACTCTGGAGGCTTGTTCGGGAATAAAAGAAGGAATTAATAACTGGTTTTATCTGAGTAACGAAAATGATAATTGAAGGGTTTGTACGATAATGCCGAATACAATTAAAATGCAAAATAAAAAATCTCATTTATCAGCTGCAAGTTTCTCATGAGTCTGGTCAAAAAGAACGATTGATAAATAAGTTTAGTTTGGATTAGAAGGGTCGAACATTAAATTAAAATTTTATTCTGGGTTTTATAATCTCTTGTAAATTCAGTAAGTTCAGTTCCTTTGTGGGAAATCGTTTGGTAACTGTGGCGATTCTTTTCTTTTAATGGGTGTGTAAAAATTTTGTTGTAAATTTAGGTAATAAGAGACAATTTTCAGATATTTCAGGAGATGACAATATTTCGTAGGGTAAATACTAAGTCAGGGTTTTAAGCCCTAGATAAAAATTGTCAAGGTGGACAAGATGAATTCATTTGCGAATCTTTTCTCTTTCTAGTGTAAATAAAAGAACGGCGACAAATATGTTGGTAAATATAGTCAGGAAGGTCAAAAACCTTAGCAAATACTACGAAACAACGAGAGAAATTGTCAGTGGTGATTCTGATAAATTTTATCTTTATGAGCATTAATTCATAGAATTTGATATTATTTTTCAGTTTCGCTTTTTGAAACGTTGGAAACAGTTTGAAACTTTGGTTGTAATTTCGCAAACTTGTTGAAAAGTGAAACGAAGAGATGATAAACGATTTGGATGAAAATGCATTACACATATTTAAATCTGTTTTATTATTGTTTATTAATTAAACTAGCCAAAAATGAATAGGGAATTTTTCCATTTTGGAATTTTTTATAAATACAATTTAAATATTGTAATGAAATATGTTAGAAATATGTATCTATACACATTAAATGTAACGTTTCAAGTACTTGTAACGTTTTAAATGTATTTAGTGTTTAAGAATACGTGGGAGGATTGGGGTAATTATTTTGCTTTTCAAGAAAAATTGTGGAATTCCCTATTCATTTTTGCCTAGTTTATTAATAATTAGTAAATAAATCATTTTTTACTGTTTCCAAAATGGTGGATGCGCTGGGACAGTGAATTTTAAGTACAGGATGTTTTTGAAATGCGTGCACAAATTTTAATCACGAGCTACTGGCTTCAAGTAGAACTCGGAAAAAATATTTAAAAAATTTTGTCAAAAAATAAAATGACATTTATTTTTTAAACTACAATTTTTTTAAATTGCTTTTAGTTTTCTATGTTGTCCTACAACCTCCTAGGTAATATTTCGGCACATTTAAAAAATACACCCTGTATATCATGTTTTATAAAATGTACGCCAATGCGAAGTAACCTATAGGAAGTATGCTTTAAAACAAGGATATACATGGTGTATTTTTAAAATGTGCCGAAATGTTACCTACGAGGTTGTTTGACCGAATTTTTAAGATATTTTTTACGAGTTCTACATGAAGCCAGTAGCTCGTGGTTAAAATTTGTGCACGCATTTCAAAAACACCCTGTACAACAATCCAAAG
Organism: Tenebrio molitor; assembly: GCF_963966145.1. NCBI lineage: Eukaryota > Metazoa > Arthropoda > Insecta > Coleoptera > Tenebrionidae > Tenebrio > Tenebrio molitor. The sequence goes on from NC_091046.1 coordinate 46,469,894, forward strand.
AATTGTTTTTAAATATTGTGAAAGACCAAGAAATTAACAATTAATTCATTTATTGAAGTTCAAGTCCTTTTTGATACCTGTTAAAATGAGAAATGCTACGGTGCCCGTGTGGCGTGCAGTTAACTAATGTCTTTCAGATATTGAAGGTGTTGAAGGTGGCAATATTGATATCTATTAATAATTATTATTCATTGCAATATCATAAAAAATACAAAAAGAGAAGAGGAATGAGAAGACAAGAAGAAAAGTTTTTGTTGACAACAAAACGAAATTAAATTTGAAATCTATTTTATATTCAAATCAATTGATCCATTGAAAGGTGGAAGAGGTAAATTTATTTAAGAATATTTTTTCTTTCCAGTGTAAACAAAATAATATCACGAACTATTATTACTACCTTAACAGTAGTAAGATTTGTTGGTAAACATTGTCAGAAGACAAAAGAAAACAACACATAAAGCAGCAAAAGAAATTTTCATTGGCAAATCTGATAAATTTTATCTTAATAAATATTACAAGTTCATAGAATTTTTAGGCAATATATGTTTTGAAATTATGTACAAGTTTCTTAACTAACCTTATTTATTCACTTCAGCTTTCAATATTCTGATCAGAAACGAATTTCAAATAATTTAGCCAGTTTACTTTATCTGCCGCTCGTCACAGGAGATAATAACTTTATTTGCCGCTCGTCAGCTTGTCTGATGGCATGGCAATGAAATGACACTTGAGCAGCAGTATAATGTCATATTTTACTGACGTTTGAGGAAAAAACACATTTTAAAATCAACGTGGACGTTAGATAATGAATCCTGGAGTTACCAGGATAAGTTACCTTTCCATTTCTCCCAGTTTTATTGTATAATTGGAATAAAAAATGTCTTATTTGTTTTTATAGCATTAAAATCTTAAAATCAGTGAGAATTTGCTTTACCTACTTGATTTTCTTACTTTCATTTGTGAAAACTGTGAATACAAAATTTTTAGTTTATTAGAAAAATACGAAAAGTCCTTTATGAATGTCGAAGGAAGAAGTGGAGGAAGACCTTATAATTAAATTTTTTATTCTGGTTTTTGTTGATTTTTTTTCATCTATTCGCTTTTATAAAATCATAATCCAAACAACATTTTCTTCTAAAGATTCCCTTAACACTTAAAAGAATTCTTTGTTGTCTAAATTTTGTATTTTTTAACAAATACCGGGTGAGTGAAGTTTTACCGCCCCCACGATTAACCCTACTAAAAAATTAGTAAAAATTACGAAACTTTAGGGTTACATTCCTTTGATATAAGACTTCAAATATGTGTAATCAATTTTCCCTTATCACTTAATTCAGTCATAAAATTAAAAAAATCGATTTTAGTAAAAAAAATATTTTTTTCGTACACGCTTATAATTCACAATTAATTCAAAGAACATTTATGAAATTCGCATCAAAATATAATTATTCGTTTTTAAATTATTCTAATTTTAACATTAAAAGCGAAAAATGACCAAGATTTACAACTGCAGTGTCATAAATAAATATCTCATTGTTGGGAAACATCTGTTGACCACTTTCCTAGTAATTCTTAAGTCCCTAAAGGGTACCATAAACAACCTATGTCAACTTCTTTTGTGGAACTGACTGCTCAATTTAATAATAAATCATAGCTAAATTTTGCACTTTAATATCAAATCCCATTTATTTCAAAAACCGGTGATGTTTTCATGATTTCAATGACACCAAATTTTCCTCAATGTTTGAAAGGACTCTCATTGAAAAATTATGTAAATTAATGAATTAAAACAAAATCTTTACCTGTTTCATTAAAAATTTTGGAATTTTGTAGATTGTTCTACAGTAATATCTACACAATCATTCCTGAATTTTTTGAGAATTTTAAATTGATTAGAAGTGGGTGTTTTCGCTCGGGCGATAAAACTTCACTCACCCGGTACAAGGCAAAAGAAAAGCAATTTGATTTTCTGGCAACTTACAGAGATAAATTTGCATTCTCTCAACTATAAAACTGAACTGAAACTAACTTTTATCAATTTGATCCTACCTTCACCTCGACTTGATTCCCAAACCAGCAATACTGAAAAATCTGCACGGAAATGGTGGCCACGTAGAAGAACAACGAACAAAACTCGCTACTGAGAGGAACAACCTGATCGAAAAAATACAAAACTAGAGAAAAGAAAAATACAATCTTGGACTCACCAAAGTCATCTGGAACATCGCCAGTCCTATACACACCGAACTGGTGAAAAATTGCCCGAAAATTACCATTTCAAAACATTTACCGCAATTTTCACCAAAGCTAAAATTAAAAATTTGCATGATAAAATTGGAATCTCGGTTTAAAATTTCCCTCCTACCGGATGATGTCTTTGTGGTGTTGCAAATAACACAACAGTCTCTGTTCGAACCCTGAACCAGTAAGATTTTTGGTGTGTCTTAAATTGTCACAGAGGAGGTCGCATTGCGCCCCCAGATACATCACCAGAGCCGCAATGAACATGTCAATGTTGACAGCTGCACCAGCCATAAATGCAACACTCATTATCTGGTGTATGTACGTCATTTCATAAATGGGTGATTTCTTGAAGTCGAAGAAGTACCAAGCGACGAAAGGAAGTCGTTTCTGCTTTACAAACCCGTCAAAGATGGGGGAAAATGCCCAAAAAAACACAGTCATCACGCAAGAAGAACAAAATACCATGTACGTCAACGTCCACTCCTTCTGACACGACTTAGCCAAAACCACTTGCTTGCGAGTTTTGGGCTGGAACAGTTCGCTGTCCAGCTGCACCATCAGCTCTTTGATCATGCCCATATTTTTCAAAAACGAGTACAACTTCACCAAACAGATCAGTTCAATTCCGTACACGAATATCAGTTCAGTCAACACTTCCAAATCTGTGTAAACGTGAAAGAGACTCACTGTCTGGAGCGAGGTGTGAGCAATCGCCAACAGATTTATGGCAAGCAGCGAGTACAAAGTGTACCAGTCGGATTTGTAGTTTTCGTTGCCCTTAGGCCACAGCCCCATCAGTCTTAATACGAAGATGTTGGTTTTGATTGTTACTTTCCAGTCGAATCTTTCCATGACTGTGCGACTTCACAGACTTGAACTTACTGAATGTGGCTGTCGAGACTCGAGGAGCTTCCTTATTTTTTATTAATCGAAGAGTAATTGGGGGTTGAAGCTTTTTGTAAAAAATGTTCATCCGACTGTTCCCAAGAAAATGGGTGAGCGGCCAGAAAACAGATAATAAGCGGGTTTGGGAGTATTTTTAATTACAGGTTTGACCGGAAAATGGATGCATCGTCATTTTGAGAAATATTAATTTTTAATCTTTTGTGTTTCGACACTGTAATTAGAGGGCAATTTCAGTAAATTTTAGTTGAGGTGGATGGAAGCAACTTCATAAATTAACCATCACGAGGGTGGTACAGTTTTTCAAAATTAATTGTTGCGGGTTTGTTGCAGCTTCAGATGGATTTAAAAATATTTGATTTTGTTGTGGACACTGAATAATTAGATAATTTGATGTCAATGCAATTGGCAAGGTGCTGTGTAGATTTGTCGTGGTTGGAAATTACTTAAACATTATTTTTTTCTAGTGTAAATGGAAGAATATTTTGTTTTATTTTGCTACGCAAGTGGCGACAAGATTTGTGGACAAAGAAAAAAAAGGAAAGGAAATAAAACAACAGACATGCAAGAATAGAATGTACGATGAGAATAACCAAAGACATTTATTTTAACGGCAAAGCTATCGAAATTTGTAATTTTACTAACCCGGTGAAAAATTCAATAAAGGAAAGTAATAAATAATTGGAATCAAAATGGATGAAAAGAATGTTTTTATTTATTTTGGTTCTTAAAAAATAAAATGTATTTTACTGCACTGTACTGTGGAATGGTGGAGGCGCCGGGATAGACAGGTCAGGGCGTTGGTGATGGAATGTTTTAAAACATGAACTGATCGATCACAGTTTCTTCAAGGCGATCAGTTTTATGAAAATTCTCCCAGTTCTATTTAAGAAGCGAATTGCGAAGAAAAAATAATGCGACCTCATTAAATTCCTGATGTAAGAATCTCTTGGCGGGAGTAGACAAGAAAATCAAATCCTATGTGGTGGATAAGGGTATAAAAGATGCTTTTGTAAGGGTAAATTAATGTACATTAAAAAAATGTTGTTGCAAAAATAATAGTAAACTATGTGACTCAAAATGCCATAACAGTTCATCTTGCGACAACAACTAATTAATTTTCGAAAACTAAGAGACTTCGGGGGTGACTGTTATACAGCAAAAGAAGCACTTTGACTAGAGGAATCCAACAGTGTAAAGTACAAGGGAATAGGCAACTTAATAAGGGAGCAATGGTCAATCGAATCCGCAAATTTAAACACAAAGTAAGAGTTTTTTTTTAAGTTTTCTTGATTTTTTTCGAAACTAGTGGCGCTACTGGGCGACTTTTTACATTAAAAAAAACGTCTTGAGGAGGAGAATCCAACAGTGTAATGTTCAATGGAATACGATACTTAGTAAGGAAGCAATGCCCAATCGAATCCGGAAATTTAAACACAAAGAGTTTTTTAAAGTTTTTCTCATTTTTCTAGAAATCTAAGATAGTTGCGGGGTAACTGTTATACAACAAAAGAAGCGTCTTGAGGGGAGGAATCCAGCAGTGTAAATTTCAAAGGAATATGATACTTAGTAAGGGAGAAATGGTCAATCGAATCCGAAAATTTAAACACAAAGTAAGATTTTTTAAAAAGTTTTCTTAATTTTTCTCAAAAACTAAGAAGGCCACGAGGCGACTGTTTTACAACAAAAGAAGAGTCTTGATGAGGGGAATCCAACAGTGTAAAACTCAATGAAATGCGATACTTAGTAAGCGAGCAATACCCAATCGAATCAGAAAATTTAAACACAAAAAGTTTTAAAAAGTTTTTTTCATTTTTCTCGAAAACTAAGAGAGCTGCGGTGTGACTGACATACAACAAAAGAAGCGTCTTATGGGGAGGAATCCAGCAGTGTAAATTTTAAAGAAATACGATACTTAGTAAGGGAGGAATAATCAATCGAATCCTCTAATTTAAACACAAAGTAAATTTTTTTTTTTGGTTTTCTTAATTTTTCTCGAAAAATAAGAGGGCTACGGGGCGACTGTTATAAAACAAAAGAAGCGTCTTGACAAAGGGAATCCAACAGTCTAAAGCTCAATGGAATACGATACTTAGTAAGGGAGCAATGCCCAATCGAATTCGCAAATTCAAACACAAAGAGTTTTTTTCATTTTTCTCGAAAACTAAGAGAGTTGCGGGATGACTGTTATACAACAAAAGAAGCGTCTTATGGGCAGGAATCCAGCAGTGTAAATTTTAAAGTAATACGATACTTAGTAAGGGAGAAATGGTCAATCGAATCCGCAAATTTCAACACAAAGTAAGATTTTTTAAAAAGTATTCTTAATTTTTCTCGAAAACTAAGAGGGCTACGAGGTAACTGTTATACAACAAAAGAAGCGTCTTGACAAGGGGAATCCAACAGTGTAAAGCTCAATGCAATACGATACTTAGTATGGTCAATCGAATCCGGAAATTTTAACACAGAGTAAGATTTTTTTTTCAAGTTTTCTTAATTTTTCTCAAAAACTACAGGAGTTACAGGGTGACAGTTAGCAAACGAAAGAACTGTCTTGATGAGAGTAATCCAACAGTGTAAAGTACAAGGGAATAGGCTACTTAATAAGGGAGCAATGGTCAATCGAATCCGCAAATTTTTATTTTTTTTTATCACTTTAAAGAAAAATGATGTTGGGTTTATTTTCTTGTTTAAAACAATAAAACCTTTTTGGAAGATGTGACTTTACAATTTCTTATTAAAAAAAACCAATGGGCACTGGGGATTATGAATAATCGCCGGCAAATTTAAAAAAATGCAAGATATTAATTATAATAAGCAATCTTGTTGGGTATTATGTATAATCTCCGGTTATTATTCATAATGACTAAGGGCCGGATTTATATGCACTAAAAAGTCGAAATATGCATGCAAGATATGCTTCCGAGAACACAAAATATGCACTTAAGTATACAAAATATGCACCTAAATATGCTTTAAAAAATCAAAAGAGGCAAGTTTTTTTAATTTATATGTATTAAAAAATAATACAATTACAATACAATGTTGATTTTATTACTATTAAAATGGCAAACAAGATACTTTTCTAAATTTTCTGGAGTAAAATGTCAGACAAAATATTTTTTGTGTTTGGAACATGTTTGACAAAAAATGACTTTCCCGCCAGCAGTAATATGTTCCGATTTTGATATCCATTCACGAATTTGTTGACTTCTGCACACTTTCACTTTAGGCATTTTGGAAAACTCATATTTTCGATTCGCCACAAAAAAATTTTCAAAATTTCTCGAAATGACAATTTTAATACACTGAAAATCAACGGTAAAAAATTACCACCACTGGAAACTAAATCTTATTTAACAAGAATATATCTCCAGTAAGCTGTTGAACATACGAAAGACGTGATTATGAGAGAAATTGTCATATTTAGACCAAATTGCCAATGCATACATTATATCATTTTATTGCAGAATTGTATCGGCACACGGTGGCAAGTGCTCCCCTCTCACTAAACTATACCTATAAACCTGACCAGTCGGCAGTGTCGGCACATTTTTGCAACTTCCATATCAAAGGCGGCCTTTTCTTGAAGTGGCTAGACCAGATGTGCGTTTTCCTGGGTTATATGCAAATAAATATGCATTTATTGTAAAATATGCTTTTATTGATAAATATGCAATAATATGCATAATAAGAATGATGTTATTTTATTTAGAATCATCTGAAACGCCAAGAAATCTTCAAAGTAATCCGAAGCTGTTTAGCAAAAAAATATGCAAATGCATATAAATCCGGCCTTTAATAATGACCGGTTAAAGTTGATTTGAATTTTAGATTTTTTTTTCTGGAGAGCCAATTATTAATCTGGTGTGTTAACAAATAGAGTGATTGTCCAAAAAAAAAAAACAGATTAATAGTAAAACAAACCACGTTAATTTAATATCGAATATTCTCTAGTATAGTGTTGTCTCGAAAATTATTTTGTAAACTATTACGAACTAGTTTTTAATTTTGTAGTCGTTATAAGCAACAAATACAATTTTTCACAATCACACAAGTGTTAAAAATTATTTGTGTATAATTATTTAAAGTAAATATGCAGAGAGAACGTTTAAATATAGTAAAAAGTAGGAAAATGGAGAACTTTATAAACATAGAAATGGTGGATGCGCCGGACAAAAGATACAGAATTTTTTCGTAAAAAACGGAACAAAATTCTTACCTTTGATTCCACTTGATTTCCGAACCAACAATACTGGAAAATTTGCAGCAAGATGGAATTGATGTAAAACAACAACGAGTAAAACTCACTGCTCAGCGGGACAACCTAACTCACAAAAAAACTTCCAAAACTGCCAAGACATTTTTTTTAACTCACCAAAGTCAAATGAAACATTGCCAGCCCTATCGACATCGCACTAGTGAGCAGCTGTCCCATTATTATCAAACTAAAGAATCTACTGAAATGATCAACAACACTGCAAAACACCACAATCAGACAGTTTCTTCAAATAGCGAGCTTTACGTACCGGAGTATAGTCTTGTGGTGACGAACACACCTCAAAAACTCTCTACTAAAATCGCATCCCTCAATGTTCCTCAAATTGTCACAGAGAAGCCTACACTGAGCCCCTACGAGCGTCATCAGAGCCCCCAGAAACATGTCCATATTGATGGCAGCGACCGACATCAAACCCACACTGACAATTTGGTGCAAATAAGTGAGCTCGTAAAACGGAGATTTTTTGAAATCGTAGGGGTATCTGGCCAAAAACGGCAACCTTCGCTCCTTCACGGAACCATCCAGAATGGGATAGAAAGTCCAGAAGAAAATATTCGAGACCATGGACGTCGAAAACACGGTATAAGTGAGTGTCCACTCTTTCAAGCCCGGTCTGACTAGAGCGACCTGCTCTAAGCTCTTCGGCTGGAAAAGCTCGCACTTCATCTCGGCCATGATCTCTTTGATCACGCTCATGTTTCGGACGAAGCAGTAAGCTTTGAACAGGAGCAAAGTCTCGAGACCGTACCTGAATATCACTTCTGTCACAGCTTCCAGGTCTGTGTACACCGCGAAGAGAGTCCCCGTGAGGACCACCGTGTGCATGGCCATGAACAACAACAACAAAATGGCGGAGTACAAAGTGTAAAAGTCGAATTGGTACTTTCCGGTTCCTCTGGGCCACAACCCTACGAGTTTCAGCACGAGGATGTTCACTCTGACTGTGTCTTTCCACCGGAAGTTTTCCATTATTGTCGAACAGTACAAGCGAGACTAAGACACTGGGATCTCTCCAACGGGTAAAAATACTTGGAGACATTTTAATGTTTTATGAGTTGTGGTTTGGTAGAAACGAGCAAGAGATTGGTTCTATCTAATTAATTACGATGGTAATTAGGGGGTAGAAAGTGGATGTTGCGTTTTGTAAAAATGGAGCGGTCCATCTGGACGCATTCTCACGAAAAATAACAGATTGTTTGCTGCTGGAGAAAGAACGGAGTAGATAATAAGTGGTTTCGTTCGGGTAATCGTAAAATTAATTGAGGGTTGCGAGAGTCCTAAAGATTAATTTTTTAGTGTTTTTCAATTTTTGGGTTGTTTATTTTATCGTTGGTTCGGACAGCGCTGTCACTTTTTCTCAATGATGTGCAAAGTAAAGATGCATTTGTATTTTTTCTTCAAGAAAATGTTGATGAAAAGAGAGTGTTGTTTAAGTGAATTTATTTGAAGTGTTATTTCAGGACTGGTGTTGAACAGTGTTGCAGAAATAAAAATCTACGTTGACATCCACAGGTAGAATTTGTGTGGAAAAATGTACTCTAAATATTCAGAAGAGGAAATATACAGAAGTAAAAACTGCGATTCTAATTTTTTTCAGGGAAATAATTTACCTCAAGTAATTTCCATTTCGACGCTATAGCACGTACATGGTTAATTTACTTTGGTGTTTACCAAGTTCACAAGTTTTGTAAACAATTTCTGATATTAAATAAATATATAAAAAGATTCAGTAGTTGGTTATGAAAGAAAGTTTCATCCAATTCGTTCTTGAAAAAATATATCTGAAAAATGTTAAAAGTGTGCCAACACAATTCCAATAATAATTAAAAGTTATTTTGTCGTGTTTTAAAGCAGTTGAGATACTCGTAGCATTATTAGAGTAAAATCGTATGACTGTAGTTCTGAAATCTGCATTTAAATATTTTATAGAAAGGAGGAAGTTTAAATATAAACACGGATATGTTACGTATCGTTTGACCTAGGTCAAATTTAAAAACTGCATTTGCTAGGCTTCCAATTGTGACAAATCGACTGTAAAACAATTCCCAACGTTATCTTTAATAATAGTGAAGGAAAATGGATTTTTATATTTGGTGAAAATGGTGGAGGCGCCAGGATATTTTTTAAAGTAAACATGATGGTATCAATATATCGCTCAAGTTTCATCGTTTCCAAAAACTGCGTTTTATAGATTTTATCGTATCTATAACGACTATAATCACTTAATGTGACACATTTATTGATAATTAATTATGAAGTCCATAATATTCGAATAACTCAGCTTTCTTAGTTACTTTATACGTTAGTTACTCATAATAATACATTAGTTACGCGCTCATAATACATTAGATACAATGATACGATAAAGCTTGAAATATAACTCAAATGTTATGGGATTTAAACAACGCTCGGAAGTTGTGCAGGTGACTCGGCTAATCGCCTCGTCACCTGGCAACATCCTCGCATATTATCTCGTTATGTTAATAGCTATTTTTATGCTGCACCGAATGCAAAAAAACTAGATGACTCGATCTCGAACAGTTGCCGGGACAATTGTATTAATTTTTTTGTGAAAATGATGGAAGCACTAGGAATTATTTTAAATTAAAATAACAATATCTCCGTTACTCATCCAATGCTTCTGCATGCCCAGTACTAAATAATAATAAATAATATTATACAGGGTGTCTCAGCTAAGATTTTCGAGCCTAACAACTCAGTTATTTTCCAACGTATTTTTGTGAAATTTAAAATGCAGATATTTTAGACGGTGAAGAATAAAATCCCATTAATGCAATCACCCAAGTCTTAAAAACGTAATTTTTACATGCCTTTTTAAAATGTTGAATCAATGACGATTTACATAAAAAATTGACCGCCAATAAAAAATGCTGTAAGGAAAAACTCGTCCTTGAAAGACGTCTGGTTTGCAAGAAAAAAGCAAAAAACCGTGTTAAACGTGGCTGCAAATGCAAAAACGTAGACGCGTATGAAACAAACGCGCAATTTTGCAGAGTTTTCGTCATCCCTTTTCGCAGAAGTGCAGGTGACATATTTGACGTTTGTCTTGCTAACCTTACAAACACTTACAAAGTTAAAGACAACATTTGGAGGTAATTTATTATACTGGATGCTTTAATTCTTCCATGAAGGACTAAAACACGATCGGAATATTTTAGCAAGGTAATTTAGTTCACGTAGGATTCCTGTGTCTTCAAATAAATTGACGACTTTCTTAACCTTACATTTTGTAAAGCCTACATTTGGATAGTGTTCCACGAAAAGACGAACTGTGTCAACAATATTGACATTCCTGCCGCTGTAGTCTATTTTTAGAGTATTTTTAATAAATTTTCACAATTTGACGTTTCTAATAAAGCGCGCCCAATTTTGACAGACTTTAAAGGGTGTACAAAATGTTGCTTGGCAATTAATCATCAATTGTTTCAAAAGGTAACTGCTCAAATACATTCAAATTTTACATAAAATTTTTAACGACAAAATCTAATCTTTTCGTTGAATCAGACAACTGATTTACTTAACTGTTTGTGTAGACCCCTATTTTTTAATATTTAACAATCTAATAATAATGGCGCATAATTTTCGGTAACGGAAACATGTGTTAAAATTACATTTTTTAACTTGAGGTAATTTTATTATTACTATTTGAACCTTCACGGTCTAAAATATCTGCATTTAAATTTCATAAAAAAACGAGATATTAGGCTCAAAAGTCTTAGCTGAGACAGCCTATATAATAAAAAAAATAAAACTGCATTTTTAATTTTGGCAAAATTGGTAGAGGCGCCAGGTAATTTCTTATCATAAAAATTACTATAACTTCTTTACCACCTATGACAGATCTAATCTGAAAAGTGGGTTTCATAGAGTGAAGTGTTATGAATCTGCAGAACTCCATGAATGTATCGCCAAGAGCCGAATCATGGAAAATGTCTACTCACATGTTTTCGAAAAATGATTGGATCGCTGGTATTTTTTTTATAAAATTAAGATCTCTGGTTTTCAGAATTACTTATGATAAATCTAATGCAAGAAACTATTACGCTATAGTAGTAATCGAATAAACTGTTTTAAAAAATGGTGGAGGCACCGAAATAATTTTTTTAAAGACGAAATGTATTGCACTGCTGCAGAATTGACGTAGATCACGGCAAACTTTATAGAGAATTGGAGATCTAATCGCACCATAGTCACCGGCTGTGTTTGATTTACATACTGTTGCCTTAAAATTTGAAAATTGTAATTGTAATGTAACTGTAGGAAAAAAATAAATGAGTCCGATTTTTCATTTGTCATCCACTAAATAGATAAAATAGTATACGAGTACATCATTCAGGGTAGAAGGTGTTTTTGTGCTTCGCCCAGTTGCCAATCTCAACTTCGTCTCGGTCTTTGATCTTTAGGCTTAGCACAAAAAGACTCACTTTTACTCTTTATGACATAATCTGCTACTATTGACGGTATCGATAGATTTGCCAGTTGACATTTTCAATACTTGTATTCAAAAAACTAAATTAAAGACATTCTGAGAGCGTTATTAAATATATTGAATCGCCTCATTTCTAGTTAATCATTCTTATTCTAGACCACAGTCGAGTGATTTTGGAAATTATAATAACAAATTTGTTCAGTATTTTTATTTTTCTAATCACCAAATCCGCTAAAATGTAAAAAAAAAACTGGTTAAGAATGGTGGAGGCGCCGGGTTGCACTCAAAATATTTTCAATGAATCTGTCAATTTTGCTGCCCCTTTTTAAGGTTTTGATATTTTGTAATTATGCAGTAACTATTGTGGTCGATTTAGAAATCGTGTTGACTCACCCTTGCTTCGACCTCTTGTCCAAACCAACAGTACTGTAAAGTTTCGACACAAGCTCCGCTCACGTAGTTCATAATAGAAAACCATTCAAGACTCAGCGGTTCCACCTGAATTTCGTTAAATGACCGTCACAATAAATAACGTATTTTTAGCATTGATTTTAACTCACCAGAGTCATTTGGAACAAAGCTAGACTCAAAGTCAGCGAACTGGCAACGAATTGCCCCAAGACAATCTCATTGAAGAAAGTGTTACATTCTTTGGCAAATCTAAAACTGTCTCATTTTTAAATCGAACTGGTTTGAGTCATCCTCGTACTTAACAATTTTCTTGTGGTGTTCAATACAATCGACTAGTTTTTTATTGAACTCTCTGTCTCCACAATTTTTAAGATTTCTCATGTTATCACTTAAGATGATACATTGGATACAAATGTACACCATGAGAGCAGCAATGAACATGTCCATGTTCACAGTCACAATACCCGAAATCCAAACACAGATCACTTGATGGAGATAAGTGATTTGGTAAAATGGTGTTTTCTTGTAGTCGTACGGATACCAAGCGGGAAACGGCAATCTGTAGTTTTTCACGGTACCATCGAGAATCGGAAAAATAGTGCGAAAAACTACGATGCAGAGCACCGGAACACAGAACATGAAATACATTATCTTCCACGCTTTAAACAACGGTCGAACCATGGACAATTGTTGGTTATTTTTGGGTTGAAGCTCTTCACTTTCAATTTGCAACATCAACCGCTGCAATGTCCCGCTTTTGCGTATGAAGATCAGCATTTTGACACATGTCAACAGTTTTGAGAACATCGAGAAAATTATGGTGGTGAGAGTTTGGAGGTTGCGGTAGGCTGTGAGGACGTTTGCCGTTTGAAAAAAAAGATGACTGTTGTAGAAGAGAAAGACGAAAATCATATAGAATGTGTAGTTGCTCAGTTTGTACAGCTCAGCACCAGGCCAAAGTCCTACCAGTCTCAGGAACCAGATGTTCACACTTAATGCTGATTTCCACTTGAATTTTTTCATCTCGATCAAACTTAAAGAAAGGATTTGTCGTCTGGATTTGACGATGTTCGAGTGACTGTGTTATCTGCGACTTAGCAGTTTTATAAATGGTGTATCTGGTCTTGCGCAGATTTTACAAAAAGATTAATTGGAAGTTATCGATCATCGATAAACACTGAACGTCTAAATTTTACTTAAAAATATTGATCATGAAACAGAAATCATTAAAATCTCTTGTAATAACAAAATATAGCTAGCTAAAAGCGGCAAATGTCTTTTTTTTAAATAATGAGATCTTTTTGTTTTTAATTTTAAATGATGGTTGAAGATTGTTTAAGATTTTTATAAAGTATCTTACCTAGTATATGTATGAATTCTAAAAAATTTCAAATTGTCAAAATGTCAAATTCTGACGAGTCGATCAAAAAATATATATATTATCGAACACCTCTTTATTATGAAGTAATAATAACGCCGATTTTGGATACATATATTATGAGGTCTATAAAACACTAGTGGACTTATGAACCCATAATTAAACTGTTTTTATAATTATAGTGCAGAAGCAGTTTTTTTGCAAAATAACAACCCCATGGCAACCAGTTCATAAGCTACCAGCTTTTAACACTATAAAATTTTTAGATTTTTATTATACCTTAAAAACTATTTGAGAATGAGGTCTTGGATAAAACTACGAATTACACTGGTATCGTAACAGCACTCAAGAAAAATTAGCCCACTCGAACAAGATCTCGTAGCTAAATATTTCTTTCGTGACTTATTTGCCTTATAAGACACTAGTATAATAAATAGCTATCTTACATAACATTTCTTTACAGATTTAAATATCATTCAAAAAAATCACAACTCACCCCCATCTCCACCTCATTTCGGAACCAACAGTACAATAAAATTTCTACAAACATGTAGGCCACGTGGACCAAAAGGGAATAACTTTCACTGTTTCCGGCTTCCATTTAATGACAAAACGACAGCTAGCACAATTTTCTCTTTTGAAAAATTTTCTTGTGAACTCACCGCTGTCACTGAAACATTGCCAAGGCCAAAGATGCCGAAGTGGTGAAAAACTGCCCCAAAGCCATCTTATTGAAAAATTGATTGAAGTGTAATTAATGTATCAATTATTAATTGTCCCGCTGCTTCTTCGCTTAATTTATCTTGGTGAGATGGGTGGATAATAAGCAGGTTCCATTAAATTAATGACTGGTTTAATCGTAAAAACTCAATAATTTTCCCTATTTTGGAGAAAACTATTTCTCGTGGCCGCCTCATCGGAAAAAGAGAACAAAAGAGTTGTTATAATTAATGAAAATTCTAATTGAAGGCTACAAACGACGAGAGACATTAATTAATAATAATTTTAATTTTTTTTCAAGATTATTTCAGTATGTTCAGGCAACAAGTCAAGGACACACATAATTGTGTGAGAGAGTAATGTAGCAAGTATTAAAGTAATTCGGTGGAAGAGGAAAGTAAAGATATTCTGTTTATTTACTAATATGTTTATTTTAGGTTTATTTTTTTTTTAACAACGCAAGAGCAAAATTTCTTGGTGGGAGAAATTCAAGTTGGTGTAATTTAAATAAAGCACTAATCATGCAACTGCATAACACAGTCAAAAAATGAACCTTGACAGACAAGAAATGCACGTGGAAAGAAGTACAATACATTGAGAAAGAGGAAATTGCGGGACAGATTGGAAAGTTATTTCATTGGTGTTTTTGATAGTTTCAATGGAAAGTGAATCGAAAAGAAATACATTTTCTTATGTTGGACCCTAATCCAAAAGGTTTTAATAAAAATATTGGATGCGCCGATAGCAATTTTAAATCAGTTATTTCTTAGCTTCGATCAGTTGGATGATCTGCACTGTATATTTTGGAAACATTTTTTTTGTAAATTATAGAGAACAAAATGTCACGAACTATGTACTACACTACCTGTAAATATTAATTAATTCAGATTACAAATAATTAATTGGAAAAATTCTTAATGTATATGGAAATACATGTGAGTGAAATGTTTTCTGGATGTTGTCTTTTTTAATCTATTTTACCACACTTTGGAGAATATCGTTTTTTAAATTAAAACTGTGTATTTAGTATTTAAAAAATAAAATTAAACTTCTAATATTTAGTTACCGTTTGCTCTAGATCAAATATAGAAAAGCTGCTGCAGCGTCTAGATCTAGTTGCAACGAATTCAATGGTGAAAACTGTATTATTAATTTTCTTCAGTAAATGTAACAATATGTCCGTAATCTTTTGTATTAAATTAATTTAAAAAAAAGCGCTTAATAAAGCCTCTAGCAGTAGTCGAGAAAAGTGTATTTTTATATTTTGTAAAAATGGTGGAGGCGCTGGGATTTTTAAAATGTAATAATTATGACATTCGTATCTGCATTATTATTTCATGTGAGCAAATATAAAATAGTTATTTTTGCAACAAGTGAGTAAAGTAATACTTTTTTTGACGAGAAGGAAAATTTGCCGCACGAGCACAGCGAGTGCCCAAATCCGCCGAGTAAAAAAAAGATACTTTATTAACGAGTTGCATACAACATGTTTTTGGCGCCGGTAAGTTTAGATAACAATTTTTTCGACACTCAAAATTTGAAAATTTTTTCCTATGTGAACCTGTGGACCTTTAAAACGCTTGTTTTACTACCAAAAAAATCGCAATTTACATACGAACTCGTTAAAAAAACTTCTAATTATGAATGAAAAATTTTATAATTGCGTTAAAAAGGACACGCTACGGCATTTTTTTAACGCAAAATGTGTGCAAAAATGAACCACTATGGCACTTTTTTTAACGCTTCTTGACCGATTCAAAAATCACATATTTTATGAACGCAATCATAGTAATTATTTATCACAAATCGGTCCAGATTGAAACTTTTCTAAAATTGTTATTCAGAGAATTTTTCATTGGGGATTATATTACAAGAATTTTTGGGCATTCTTAGGCAATTGGGTTTTTTCTTGTCATTGGCTAAAACATTTTTTCACAAAAATTAGAGCATTGCAGGTTTATATTAATTTTACAAAAAATTATCCTCTCAAATAATTACTTGACGTGCGATTTTCTTGTACAATCTCCCACGTGCGTGTGGATCGGTTTCCATAAATTTTTCCTCATTTTTTAATCATACGTTGTTCTTGTTCGGAAATAAAGTACTACTCTGCGACTCGTGCTTATTTTCATAACAACAAAAGCATTCGTAAGCTCGCAAAAATTTTCCGAAGTCATTAACTTCTTACTCCATGTGTATAGTGCCCACAATTTGAAGTAGAATCTTTAGCTATTGAAGTCATTGCAGCCATTGCCTCAGTTGTTCTTAACAAATCTTTACGTTTCGTTTTCTTGTTGTGCCTTTAACCGGTGCATTCTAAATAAAATAAACAAACTCTTTTTGATTTTAGTTTCTTCTTACATTTTTATCTGTTGTCTGAAGCAACTCTCTTTATTTCTTTTTGTTGTCCCAGCCATTTAAACTTTTACCATTTTTCTTTCCCACTTTGTCGACTTCTTTTACCTTCGATTTTTCTTTTTTACTCAGCTTTTTCATTCTTACCTGCCTGACAATCAAGCCTTCGATTTGTCGCCACATTACATTCACGCTTTTCACAAAACTAGAACCACCCAAATACCTTCCTCTGTTTTTGTCCATCTCTTCGCTTCACTTGCTCCTTCACCCAATTCTGACTGACAACCGTACCTTTGCTTCTTTTTCAATCCCCAAATCCGGCAAACCGACCCATTACGCAACTCTCCTCTCCTTCCTGTCCAATCCGCAGCGCTTCATTTTTTACCGCTCTTCTTTTTCTTGCGCGCCGATCCCGACTAAGACGTCTCACAATTAAAAGTTATTTGGTCATACTTTAAACATTTACTGTCAGCATTATTAGGATAAAACCGTATGACCGCAAGTCTGAAATCTGCATTTAAATATTTCATAGAAATAGAAAGGAGAAAGTGTTACGAATACTTTTAAATATAAATAAGGATTTATTACGTTCCGTCTAGGTCAAATTTAAAAACTGTACTTGTTTGATCTAATTGCAGAATGCAAAACAGTTCTCGACGTTATCCTTAATAACAGTGAAGGAATAGTTATTTACATTACATATGCGGTAGGCTATATTTTACAGCTAGAGGTTTTTAGATTGAAACGCGACCGCGCAGCGGGAGTGTTTTAACTAAAACCGAGCGATGTAAAATGCCTACCGCATTAATCTTTTTGGCCGACGGCCCATTACTTGTTTTCTCAAATTTGAAATTTGTTATTTTACACACTCCGTGCGGTAAAATTACAGATAGTTTGGTTAGTGTGTAAAAATCAAGATACCCTAGCTGTTCACAATGTGTAAACATGTCATTTAGAGTTGAGGAGGTCAAAAAATGCATTTTTATATTTGGTGAAAATGGTGGAGGCGCTAGGAATTATTTTAAATTAAAATAGCAATAATTCCGTTATTCATCGAATGCGATAAACTGTATCTCCAGTACTGCATAGTAGTAAATAATATAAAAAGAATAAGAATGCATTTTTAATTTTCGCAAAATCGGTGGAGGTGCCAGGTATTTTTTTAACATAACCATTATTATTATTTTTTTACTGCCTATAAGAAAGCTAATCTGAAAAGTGTGTTTCATAGACTGAAGTGTGATGAATCTAGTGCAAAGAATTCCATGAAGGTAGCGCCAATAGCAGAATTACGAGAAGTGTCTTATAAGTTTCGAAAAATGAGTGGATCGCCGGGATTTTTTTTTAGATAGTTATTTTGTTATTTATGTGACGCAGTTAGTAAATTAATCTTTACAGGCGAGCTGAAAGTTGTGGGACGAACGACCAAGAAGCGAGTCTCCATAATCCAGTGAGCCCAGTAAAAATGAATTGCTAAGCGAGTTGCATACAAACTTTTATTTCCACCTTCAATTTTTTAACATCATTTTTTAATTACTATTTATGTTTATAAAAAGATGATATTTTTTAATGAAAGGCGATAGATTTGCCAGTACTTAAAAAACAGAATGAAAGAGATTCTGACAGTGTCCTTAAATATACTGAATGTCTTTCACTTTTGGTTAATCATCCAGCGCTTTTGGAAATTCTGATAACAAGTTTGATGCTTCGAAACCATGTCCAATTAATTTTCAATGTATGATAGATAAACAAGTTTGGCTTAGTTTGCTGGAACCGCAGAACAGTTCCTGCACAATTAATTAATTCAGTATTTTTATTTTTATAGTGTCTCAAACATGAACACACCAAATCCGCTAATGTTAAAAAATATTCTAGCTGACATTTAAAGCTGGCCAAGAATGGTGGAGGCGCCGGGTCAAAACTCAAAATATTTTTCAATGATTCTGTCAATTTCACTGCTCCTCTTTAATCTGTTGCTATGTTTTGTAATCGTGTAGTAAATATTGTAGTCAATTTAGATATATTGTTGATTCACCCTTGCTTCGACCTCTTGTCCGAACCAACAGTACTGAAAAGTTTCCACACAAGCTCCGCTCACGTAGCTCATAAGAGGAAAGCATTCAATGCTCAACGGTTCCACCTGAATTTCATTGAATTCTCGTCACAATTATTTTCCAGCGGAGTTTTGTGAAATTTAAAGTGCAGATATTTTAGACGGTGAAGAATAAAATCCCATTAATGCAATCACCCAAGTCTTAAAACCGTAATTTTTACATGCCTTTTGAAAATGTTGAATCAATAACGATTTCATAAAAAACCGAGATATTAGGCTCAAAAGTCTTAGCTGAGACAGCTAAGAGAAGACAGAAAGTAAAACTGCATTTTTAATTTTCGCAAAATTGGTGGAGGCGCCAGGTAATTTCTTATCATAAAAATTACTATAACTCCTTTACCACTTATGATAGGTCTAATCTGAAAAGTGGGTTTCATAGAGTGAAGTGTTATGAATCTGCAGAACTGCAGAAAACTCCATGAATGCCATGAATGAGTGCCAAGAGCCGAATCATGGAAAATGTCTACTTATATGTTTTTGAAAAATGATTGGATCGCTGGTATTTTTTTATAAAATTAAGATCCCGGGTTTTCAGAATTACTTATGATGAATCTAATGCAAGAAACTATCACGCTATAGTAGTAATCGAAGAAACTATTTTAAAAAATGGTGGAGGCACCGAAGTGATTTTTTTAAAGACGACATGCATTGCACCGCTGCAGAATTGACGTAGATTACGGCAAACTTTATAGAAAATTGAAGATCTAATCGCATCATACTCACCGGCTGTGCATGATTTACATATTGTTGCCTTAAAATTTGAAAATTGTAATTTTAGTGTAACTGTAGGAAAAAAATAAATGAGTTCATGTCCGATTTTTCATTTGTCATCCACTAAATAGATAAAATACTCTACGAGTATATCATTTAGAGTAGAAGGTCTGTTTGTGCTTCGCCCAGTTAGCGACTTCGACTTCGTCTCAGTCTTTGATCTTTTAGACTTAGCACAAAAAGACTCACTTCTACTCTTTATGATATAATCTGCTATTATTGAGGGTATCCATAGATTTGCCAGTTGACATTTTCAATCCTTGTATTCAAAAAACTAAATTAAAGACATTCTGAGAGCGTCATTAATAGTAATTTATGCAACAAGAGAGTAAAGTAATACTTTTTTTACAAGAAGGAAAATTTGCCGCACGAGCGCAGTGAGTGCGTAAATCCGCCGAGTAAAAAAACGATACTTTACTAACGAGTTGCATACAAAAATTTTTTGGCGCGCCGGTAAGTTTAGATAACAATTTTTTCGACACTCCCAAAATTTGAAAATTTTCCCTGTGTGAACCCGTGGCCCACTCATGCTAAAAAAAATCCCAATTTACATACGAACTCGTTAAAAAAACTACTAATTATGAATGAAAAATTTTACAATTGCTTTAAAAAATGACACGCTACGGCACTTTTTTTAACGCAAAATGCGTGTAAAAATGAACCGCTATGGCAATTTTTTTAACGCTTCTTGTCCGATTCAAAAATCACAGATTTTATAAACGCAAGTGAATGAAAAAAACTTTTTTTGACGGACGTTAAAAAATATATTGAATGTCCTCATTTTTGGTTAATCATTCTTATTCTAGAGCACAGTCGAGTGATTTTGGAAATTATAATAATAACTTTGTTGTCCGATAATTTTTCGATGTAATTAACAGGTTTGGCTTAATTGTTGGAACCGTAGAACAGTTTCGGCACAATTAATTTGTTCAGTATTTTTATTTTTCTAATCACCAAATTCGCTAAAATATTAGAAAATATACTTAGTTGACATTTAAACCTGGTTAAGAATGGTGGAGGCGCCGGGTTGCACTCAAAATATTTTCAATGATTCTATCAATTTTGCTGCCTCTTTTTAAGGTTTTGATATTTTGTAATTATGTCGATCTAGAAATGGTGTTGACTCACCCTTGCTTCGACCTCTTGTCCAAACCAACAGTACTGTAAAGTTTCGACACAAGCTCCGCTCACGTAGTTCATAATAGAAAACCATTCAAGACTCAGCGGTTCCCCCTGAATTTCGTTAAATGACCGTCACAATAAATAACGTATTTTTAGCATTAATTTTAACTCACCAGAGTCATTTGGAACAAAGCTAGACTCAAAGTCAGCGAACTGGCAACGAATTGCCCCAAGACAATCTCATTGAAGAAAGTGTTACACTCTTTGGCAAATCTAAAACTGTCTCATTCTTAAATCGAACTGGTTTGAGTGTTCCTCGTACCTAACGATTTTCTTGTGGTGTTCAATACAATCGACTAGTTTTTTATTGAACTCTCCGTCTCCACAATTTCTAAGACTTCTTATGTTATCACTTAAGATGATACATTGGGTACAAATGTACACCATGAGAGCAGCAATGAACATGTCCATGTTCACAGTCACAATACCCGAAATCCAAACACAGATCACTTGATGGAGATAAGTGATTTGGTAAAATGGTGTTTTCTTGTAGTCGTACGGGTACCAAGCGGGAAACGGCAATCTGTAGTTTTTCACGGTACCATCGAGAATCGGAAAAATAGTGCGAAAAACTACGATGCAGAGCACCGGAACACAGAACATGAAATACATTATCTTCCACGCTTTAAACAACGGTCGAACCATGGCCAATTGTTGGTTATTTTTGGGTTGAAGCTCTTCACTTTCAATTTGCAACATCAACTGGTGCAGTATCCCGCTTTTGCGTATGAAGATCAGCATTTTGACACATGTCAACAGTTTTGAGAACATCGAGAAAATTATGGTGGTGAGAGTTTGGAGGTTGCGGTACGCTGTGAGGACGTTTGCCGTTTGAAAAAAAAGATGACTGTTGTAGAAGAGAAAGACGAAAATCATATAGAATGTGTAGTTGTTCAGTTTGTACAGCTCAGCGCCAGGCCAAAGTCCTACCAGTCTCAGGAACCAGATGTTCACACTTAATGCTGATTTCCACTTGAATTTTTGCATCTCGATCAAACTTAAAGAAAGGATTTGTCGTCTGGATTTGACGATGTTCGAGTGACTGTGTTATCTCCGACTTAACAGTTTTATAAATGGTGTATCTGGTCTTGCGCAGATTTTAGAAAAAGATTAATTGGAAGTTATCGATCATCGATAAACACTGAACGTCTAAATTTTACGAAAAAATATTGATCTTGAAACAGGAATCATTTCAAATCTCCTGGAATAACAAAATATAACTAACTAAAAGCGGCTAATGTCTTCTTTTTTTTAAATAATGATCTCTTTTTATTTTTAATTTTAAATGATGCTTGAAGATTGTTTAAGATTTTTATTAAGTATCTTAGTACCTAGTATATGAATTCTAAAACATTTCTGAGCTAAGAAACCGTTTTGTTATTGTTGAAACAAGCACGAGTTGCAGACGAGCAATAACAAAATCATGAGTGACAGACGAGAAAAAAAATCTTTTTTCGTTAAGATAATGAAGAGACTAAATCATTTGAAATAATAGTAGTTTATTTAACCAGTCTCTAAATTAGGCTTTTTTGGCATGAGTAAGCCACAAAGACTTCAAATCGCTTAAAATCTTTAAAATTAGCTTGATGATTCCTTTTGACAAGTTCACACAGGAGAACATTGTCAAATTCTGACAGAGGCAAAAAAAAATATATAATATATTATCCAACACCTGTTTATTATGAAGTAATAATAATGCTGATTTTGAATACATCAATTATGAGGTCTATAAAACACTAGTGGACTTATGAACCCATAATTAAACTGTTTTTATAATTATAGTGCAGAAGCAGTTTTTTTTTTTGCAAAATAACAACCCCATGGCGACCAGTTCATGGGCTACCAGCTTTTACGCTTTAACGCTATAAAATTTTTAGATTTTTATGATACATACTTTAAAAACTATTTGAGAATGAGGTCTTGGATAAAACTATGTATTACACTCGTACCTTAACAGCACTCAAGAAAAATTAGCCCACTCGAGCAAGCTCTCGTGGCTAAACATTTCTTTCGTGACTTATTTGCCTTATAAGATATTAGTAAAATAAATAGCTATTTTACATAACATTTCTTTACGGATTTAAATATCATTCAAAAAAATTACAACTCACCCCCATCTCCACCTCATTTCCGAACCAACAGTACAATAAGATTTCTATAAGCATGTAGGCCACGTGGACCAAAAGGGAATAACTTTCGCTACTTCCGGCTTCCATTTAATGACAAAACGACAGCTAGCACGATTTTCTCTTTTGAAAAATTTTCTTGTGAACTCACCGCTGTCACTGAAACATTGCAAAGGCCAAAGATGCCGAAGTGGTGAAAAACTGCCCCAAAGCCATCTTATTGAAAAATTGATTGAAGTGTAATTAATGTATCAATTATTAATTGTCCCGCTGCTTCTTCGCTTAATTTATCTTGGTGAGATGGGTGGATAATAAGCAGGTTCCATTAAATTAATGACTGGTTTAATCGTAAAAACTCAATAATGTTCCCTATTTTGGAGAAAACTATTTCTCGTGGCCGCCTCATCAGAAAAAGAGAACAAAAGAGTTGTTAATTAATGAAAATTATAATTGAAGGCTACAAATGACGAGAGACGAAGTAATTAATTAATAATAATTTTAATTTTTTTTCAAGTTTATTTCAGTATGTTTAGGCAACAAGTCAAGGACACACATAATTGTGAGAGAGAGTAATGTAGAAAGTATTAAAGTAATTCGGTGGAAGAGGAAAGTAAAGATATTCTGTTTATTTACTAATATGTTTATTTTAGGTTTAAATTTTTTTTTAACAACGCAAGAGCAAAATTTCTTGGTGGGAGAAATTCAAGTTGGTGTAATTTAAATAAAGCACTAATCATTGCAACTGCATAAAACAGTCAAAAAATGAACCTGGGCAGACAAGAAATGCACGTGGAAAAATTATAATCACACATGTTAAAGAAGTGCAATACATTGAGAAAAAGGAAATTGGGGGACACACTGGAAAGTTATTTCATTGTTGTGATTCATCGTCTCAATGGAAAGTGAATCGAAAAGAAACAAATTTTCTTGTGGCGCTAGTCCAAAAAGTTTTAATAAAAATGTTGGATGCGACGATAGCAATTTTAAATCAGTTATTTCTTAGCTTCGATCAGTTGAATGATGTGCACTGTGTATTTTGGAAACATTTTTTGTTGTAAATTGTAGAGAACAAAATGTCAAGAACTATATACTACACTACCTGCAAATATTAATTAATTCAGATTACAAATAATTAATTGGTAAAATTACTCATGTATATGGAAATACATGTCAGTGAAATGTGTGCTGCACTTCAGTTGTTTTCTTTTTTTTATCTATTTTACCAGACTGGAGAATATCGTTTTTTTTTTTAATTAAAGCTGTGTATTTAGTATTTAAAAAATAAAATTAAACTCCTAATATTTAATTACCGTTTGATCTAGATCAAATATAGAATAGCTGCTGCAGCGTCTAGATCTATTTGCAACGAATTCAATGGTGAAAATTGTATTAATTTTCTTCAGTAAATGTAAAAATATGTCCGTTGCCTTTTGTATTAAATCAAATTTTTAAAAAGCGCTTAATAAAGCCTCTAACAGTAGTCGAGAAAAGTGTATTTTTATATTTTGTAAAAATGGTGGAGGCGCCGGGATTTTTAAAATGTGATAATTATGATATCTGCATTGTCACTTCATGTGAGCAAATATAAAATAGTTATTTATGCAACAAGTGAGTAAAGTAATAGTTTTTTTTACGAGAAACAAAATTTGCCCCACGAGCGCAGTGAGTGCGCAAATTCGCCGAGTAAAAAAAAGATACCTTACTAACGAGTTGCATACAACATTTTTTTGGCGCCCGTAAGTTTAGATAACAATTTTTTCGACACTCAAAATTTGAAAATTTTCTCCTGTGTGAACCCGTGGACCTTTAAAACGCTTGTTTTACTCGCGATTTAAATTGGCCCACTCATGCCAAAAAAACCCCAATTTACATACGAACTCGTTAAAAAACTCCTAATTATGAATGAAAAATTTCATAATTGCGTTAAAAAATGACACGCTAGGGAACTTTTTTTAACGCTTCGTGACCGATTCAAAAATCACATATTTTATGAACGCAAACGAATGAAAAAACTTGCACTTTTTTTGACGGGCGTTAAAAAACGTTGTTTTATAGACCTAATTGTGATTCAGTGCAATCATAGTAATCATTTATCACAAATCGGTGCAGATTGAAACTTTTCTGAAATTGTTATTCAGTGAATTTTTTCATGGGCGATTATATTACAAGAATTTTTGGGCATTCTTAGGCAATTGGGTTTTTTCTTGCCATTGGCTAAAACATTTTTTCACAAAAATTCGAGCATTGCAGATTTATATTAATTTTACAAAAAATTATCCTCTCAAATAATTACTTGACGTGCGATTTTCTTGTACAATCTCCCACGTGCGTGTGGATCAGTTTCCATAAATTTTTCCTCATTTTTCAATCATACGTTGTTCTTGTTCGTAAATAAAGTACTACTCTGCGGCTCGTGCTTATTTGCATAACAACAAAAGCATTCGTAAGCTCGCAAAAATTTTCCGAAGTCATTTACTTCTTACTCCATGTGTATAGTGCCCACAATTTGAAGTAGAATCTTTGGCTATTGAAGTCATTGCAGTCATTGCCTCAGTTGTTCTTAAAAAATCTTTACGTTTCGTTTTCTTGTTGTGCCTTTAACCGGTGCATTCTAAATAAAATAAACAAACCCTTTTTGATTTTAGTTTCTTTTTACATTTTTATCTGTTGTCTGAAGCAACGCTCTTTACTTCTTTTTGTTGTCCCAACCATTTAATAAACTCTTACTATTTTTTTGTCCCATTTAGTCGATTTCCTATACCTTCGATTTTTCTTTTTTACTCAACTTTTTCATTTCTTACCTGCCTGACAATCAAGCCTTCCATTTGTCGCCACATTACATTCACGCTTTTCACAAAACTAGAACCACCCAAATACCTTCCTCTGTTTTTGTCCATCTCTTCGCTTCACTTGCTCCTTCACCCAATTCTGACTGACAACCGTACCTTTGCTTCTTTTTCAATCCCCAAATCCGGCAAACCGACCCATTACGCAACTCTCCTCTCCTTACTGTCCAATCCGCAGCGCTTTATTTTTTACCGCTCTTCTTTTTCTTGCGCGCCGATCCCGACCAAGACGTCTCACAATTAAAAGTTATTTGGTCATATTTTAAACATTTACTGTCAGCATTATTAGGATAAAACAATATGACCGCGAGTCTGAAATCTGCATTTAAATATTTTATAGAAATAGAAAGGAGGAAGTGTTACGAATACTTTTAAATATAAATAAGGATTTATTACGTTCCGTTTGGGTCAAATTTAAAAACTGTATTTGTTAGATCTAATTGTAACGAATCGAATGCAAAACAGTTCTCGACGTTATCCTTAATAACAGTGAAGGAATAGTTATTTACATTACATATGCGGTAGGCTACATTTTACAGCGAGAGGTTTTTAGATTGAAACGCGATCGCGCAGCCGGAGTGTTTTAACAAAAACCGAGCGATGTAAAATGCCTACCGCATTAATAATGTATTAATCTTTTTGGCCGACAACCCATTACTTGTTTTCTCAAATTCGAATTTGTTGTAACCAAAATTTTTGCAACCTGTCAAAGACTGACATTTAATTAATGAAATGCCAGAAAGTTATCTATTATACCGATAACTGACACACTTGCGATTTACACTACAAGATGGCGCCATCAGACTTTAGAAGAAAACAATGAATTTCTGTTTATTTTTGAAAACTGAGCGGATTAATGGTAACGGTATCTTTACTTGTGATGCACTAAACATTTTTTTGGAGGTTCCAGAAAGCTTAAAATTTTCTTGTTATTTTACAGACTCCGTGCGGTAAAATGACAAAAAATGCATTTTTATATTTGGTGAAAATGGTGGAGGCGCAGGAATTATTTTAAATTAAAATAGCAATAATTCCGTTATTCATCGAATGCGATAAACTGTATCTCCAGTACTAAATAATAGTAAATAATATTATACAGTGAGTTTTTTTTAAGACTGGCCATAGGGTTTACATGCTAATTTTTCAACCCCCTGTTAACTTTTGTTCCGACGAAAATATTCAAACCATTTTTGGAACAAAGTTGGAAGATTTTTTTAAACTATCGGATAGATTACAATTCAATATTCCAAACTGTCGAAAAAGTTGTGAAAAAAATATTTTTAGCGCGCCGAAAGCGTCCAAAAGTGGAGATCGTCAGGTGCTGGTTGAGCATGACTAGAGAGCGGATTTCTAGTTTTTATGCTTTTTGTGGGGGTTATAAGTAGCTCAATACTTTTTGAGATGTGTAACAGACTTAAAATTTTGAGTCATTTGAGCCCTATTTTGTTATGCTTTTTTTGCTTTTTTTGCAGTTTTATGCATATTAAAATGTATATGCTTATTTACTGCCTTTTTCCTTATTTATAGGTATTTTTTCATTCTTTACTTATTAGAATTTTTATTGTTTTAACACGGAAAACATTCCGTTGCCGCAAGAAATGAAAAAAATTAATTTCTCGTTTGTCGTTGATGAAATGTGGTGGCAGCCAGGTTTATAGGAACTCATCTCTCACTTTGTTGTTGCG
The DNA here is from genome assembly GCF_963966145.1 of Tenebrio molitor. NCBI lineage: Eukaryota > Metazoa > Arthropoda > Insecta > Coleoptera > Tenebrionidae > Tenebrio > Tenebrio molitor. The sequence continues at coordinate 46,497,360 of NC_091046.1, forward strand.
AAAAACCGGTTTAACACGATAACACTAGGCGAATTATTTGCTCCATATTTACCGATTCCCTCGTATTCCTTCTTAGAGTGCAGGTCATTGTTTCATTTCATTTAAAATTTAATTCAAAAATGCCAAAACCAAAATCTACGCCTGATGAGTGGATAAAAAATTTTCCAGAATTTATAATTGAAAATAATAAAATATTTTGTCGAGTTTGCGTTAAAACCGTAAGTATTTTTTGTGTAGTTACCTAATTCTCTAGTATTCAGAAAATATTATTTTAGATTCAAAGCGAAAAAAAATATAATGTTATTCAACATATGAAAAGCAACACTCATGTTGAACGAAGAAAAAAATTCGAGATTTCAAAATTTAAACAACAAACTCTACAAGAATCTGTTGCAAGCACATCACGGCAAAACGAACAATTTCAGTTTAACTTCGACTTATGTAGGATGATGGTTCAGTCCAATATACCATTCAAAAAGTTAGATAAAGGCCCATTTCAACAGTTTCTACAAACCCATTGCAATAGACACGTTCCGGCTGAGAGCACTCTTCGTAAAAATTATTTAGAGCCAGTATTTCGAGAAGTGTGTAACAAAATTAAACAACGCATCGGAAGTAACTACATGTGGTTTGCAGTCGATGAAACAACAGACAGTTGTGGAAGGTACGTGGCAAGTTTAATTCTCGGTATTTTAAAGGAAGATATTCCTACTAAAGGATATGTTGTCAGTTGCAAAGAATTGTCCAAAACAAACAGTAATTCGATTACCAGATTTGTTAATGAAAGTCTTACGTCTTTTTTTCTTCCAAATGCCGTACCAACGGACAAAATTTTGCTAATGATTTCGGATGCCGCTGCATACATGATTAAAGCTGGAACAAACTTAAAAATATTTTACGAAAAATTAATTCACTGTACATGTGTTGCGCACGGACTAAACAGAATAGCTGAAACTATACGATTAGAATTTCCTGTGGTAAATAAGTTAATTTCAAATGGTAAAAAAATTTTTGTTAAAGCCCCACTAAGAGTGCAATATTTTAAGGAAACATTTCCAACCATACCTTTACCACCAGAACCAATTTTGACCAGATGGGGAACTTGGTTAGAGGCCGCATTTTATTATAGTCAATATATTAATCAATTTGAAGAAGTAGTTACCGAATTTGTCGACGCTCCGTCGCAGTCAATAAGAAACTGCATAGATATTTTCAAAAATAAAGAGTTGCGACAGAATTTAGCTTTTCTAAAAAGTAATTATGAATTTGTATGTGAGACTATAACAAAACTAGAAAAACAAGGTGTTCCATTGGTTGACTCAGTGAATATGGTTCAAAAATTTAAAGAAGAAACTAACTCTGTGAGAGGAGCAGTTGGGCGTGTCGTATCTGAGAAACTCGACAATGTTTTAAACAAAAACACAGGTTTTGGTATTTTGTGTGACATAGCGCGAGTTTTACAAGGCGAATATGTGGAAAACTTAAACATCGATTCTACAATTATCCCCAAATTCAAATTTGCGCCAACTACAAGTGTAGATGTGGAGCGCAGTTTCTCCAACTTTAAAAATATATTGAATGATCGACGAAGAAATCTTACAATTAATCATTTAGAACAACTCCTTATCATTCATTGTTTCAAAGAAGAAGATTGAAGTTCAAGTAGTGTTTTCTAACCATAAGGAGTTGTTTTTTGTTGTATAAGCAATACAAAAATGTTATATTTTCATTTTTAGGAATTGTGTTTTATTATCTTGTTTTTATGCTTTTTAATGCTTTTTTGTTTAAAATAAAACTTTTTTATTCAGTATGTTATGCTTATTTAAGCGCTTAATTTTTATTTTTTTGTGCATATAAATCCGCTCTCTAAGCATGACCAACTTCATTCATATCCGCTTCGCTTCTATATGGCCGTTTCAATTTTGAATTTTACATGCAATCAAATGTTCCCATTTGATGGACATCTACTAGCGACATCTCCTCAACAAACAACCAAACTACAAATGAATTTGACATTAACGTCAATTAATTAACGTCAAGGTCAATGGCCTCATTTTTATGTTATTACTGGTTATTACTGTTATCAGCCCATTAAAAAAAAAACAGGAAGACGAAAATGTTGGGTTTAATTTAACTAGATGACAACACCCCTGACAACACAAACAAAACACATTTTTAAAGGTAAGAGCACTATTTATAACTTCAAAACTTTTCAGCTCAGTGGTTTACTGTTCAAGCTTAGTCTTCAAAGAATCCGTTTATTCTACACAAATATTACTAAGGATTGGTTTCGCAGCCGTTTTAATAATAACATTGCATACTGCAGCTTTGTGGTCTGCACAGGAAAACGCTGAATTTTGAAGGAGGTGATCATACAGCAAGTCATGCAAATGAATACATGGTTTCTCATATTGTAGAAATGGTACCTAACAGTTTTTGTACTATATTTACAATTCTCAATAATGCCTACAAATGAATCACTGGAATACAGCAAATGACTCTGATTTTGAAGGGCTATTAATCTTAATAAAGATCCTAGTATGATGGTGGATAAAAGTGACATAAAAGATCACTTTGACAAATATGTATTGTATATGTATTGGTTTTCAGGGAAGAAGCAGGTTCATTTTCATCTGGGGACTGGGTCAGGATATGAATTCGTACAAACAACAACAGGGTTCTAAAATAACTAAAGAAAACATTTTGCATGTTGTATATTTTGGATCTGAATTCTTACAAATAGGAATGGGACAGCATCTTTAGTGAGTGTCACTTTTTTTGAAGATGATCTGTAATTTTGTTGAGATCTATAATACCATTTAATAAACTACCTACCTTCTATAAGAAATTTTATTATTCAAAAAATACTACAAGATCTTTTAAGAGACTTTAACCATTTGTTTCTCTGATCGGGATCGCTTGGAAATTGGAAAAAAGGCTTCAAATTTCCACAAATAAAACACTTTCTGCCCATTTTGTTAAAAAAACAACTAAATAGTCCCAAATTTATTTAAACTTTAGAATGAATAAGTTGTCAACTTGACGGAAGATGGCGACACATGATGCACGTTTCATGGACTACTTTGCGGGAACAAATTTTTGCTAAATTGAGACGGCCATATAGAAGCGAAGCGAATATGAATGAAGTTGGTCATGGGTTGAGCCGACAATGGCGCTAATCTGGCGGTCGCTCGACGTACTATTATTTCGGCGCCCTAAAAAAAATTTTTTGCAGCTTTTTCGACAGTTTGGAATATTAAATTGTAACCTATCCGATAGTTTAAAAAATCTTCCAACTTTGTTCCAAAAATGGTGTGAATATTTTTATCGGAACAAAAGTTAACTGGGGGTTGAAAAATTAGCATGTAAAACCCTATGGCCAGTCTTAAAAAAAACTCACTGTATGTAATACATACCGGGACATTTTTTTAATACTGAACATAGCCCATACTTATTCCCTATGTTCAGTTTTAAAAAGCACAGGTCAATGCATGTATGTAATTACGTAACCAAGGTAACGAAAATAAGTACTTGACAGTTTAATAAAATGGTCAAGTTGTTTGACGAAAAAAGTACACATAATGCACTTATTTCATGCTAATAAGATCATTAGAAATGTGCGTAACATTTCCAATACAACACATGATAGACCAATTTCATCAATTGGAACAAATTTTAACATTATTGCAAAATTTCGACCATTTTTGTAGATCGTGTATAATTGGTTGCATAGCAACTCACAATTCATTGATCTGTGTTTTTTAAAATTGAACATAGGGAATTAGTATGGACTATGTTCAGTGTTAAAAAAATGTCCCGGTATAATAAAAAGAATAAGACTGCATTTTTAATTTTCGCAAAATTGGTGGAGGTGCCAGGTATTTTTTTAACATAACCATTATTATTATTTCTTTACTGCATATAAGGAAGCTAATCTGAAAAGTGTGTTTCATAGACTGAAGTGTGATGAATCTAGTGCAAAGAACTCCATGAAGGTAGCGCCAATAGCCGAATTACGAGAAGCGTCTATAAGTTTCGAAAAATGAGTGGATCGCCGGGTTTTTTTTTAGATAGTTATTTTTATTTATGTGACGCACTTAGTAAATTAAAGTTTACAGGTGAGCTGGAAGTTGTGGGACGAACGACCAAGGAGCGAGTCTCCATAATCCAGTGAGCCCAGTAAAAATGAATTGCTAAGCGAGTTGCATACAAACTTTTTTCTATAATTGATTCAAAAAATTGAAATTCACGCATAGTTATCTGTGCATGAAGTGGGTCATTTTCCTACGTGTCTTTTTTTTTACATTGTTAGTAAGATCGAAACCATAGAAACCATACAAAACAGTGTGTGAAATGCAATTTCACGCATACGACTATTTCTGTTTTTCATTTCACGCACTGTTTTTTATTAGTTACCTAGCAACATGGTCACTGCATTGAAACTTCAGAGTTCCTTAAAAAATTTGAATTTTTAATTTCAATTTTTTGAATCAATTATAGAAAAAATATTGTTTATATTTCGTGCGCGAAGGTGTTTTTGTGCATTCAAAGGCTTATACTGCCTCGACCTTCGTCTCGGCGTAAAAGACCTTTTCATGCACAAAAAACACTCTCTTCGCGCACTTAATATAAAAATAACTATTACTTTCACCTTCAATTTTTAAACATCATTTTTTAATTGCTATTTATGTTTATAAAAAGATGATATTTTTTAATGAAAGGCGATAGATTTGCCAGTACTTAAAAAAGAAAATGAGAGATTCTGACAGTGTCCTTAAATATACTGAATGTCCTTCATTTTTGATTAATCATTTTTATTCTAGAGCTGAGTCCAGCGCTTTTGGAAATTCTGATAATAAGTTTGATGCTTCGAAACCATGTCCGACAAATTTTCAATGTATGATAGATAAACAGGTTTGGCTTAGTTTGCTGGAACCTTAGAACAGTTCCGGCACAATTAATTAATTCAGTATTTTTATTTTTCTAGTGTCTCAAACATGAACACACCAAATCCGCTAATGTTAAAAAATATTCTAGTTGACATTTAAAGCTGGCCAAGAATGGTGGAGGCGCCGGGTCAAAACTCAAAATATTTTTCAATGATTCTGTCAATTTCGCTGCTTCTCTTTAATCTTTTGATATGTTTTGTAATCGTGTAGCAAATATTGTAGTCAATTTAGAATTACTGATGACTCACCCTTGCTTGTACCTCTTGTCCGAACCAACAGTACTGAAAGGTTTCCACACAAGCTCCGCTCACGTAGCTCATAAGAGCAAAGCATTCAATGCTCAACGGTTCCACCTGAATTTCATTAAATTCTCGTCACAATAAATCATTTCTTTGGAGCGTTTCAACTCACCACAGTCACTTCGAACATAGTCAGAGCCAGAGTCAGTGAACTTGCAACGAATTGCCCCAACACAATCTCATTGAAGAAACTGTTGCAATCTATGGCAAATCTAAAATTTCCTCCGTTTAAATCGAACTAGTTTGAGTGTTCCTCGTACCTGACGATTTTCTTGTGGTGTTCAATACAATCGACTAGTTTCTTATTGAACTCTCCATCGTCTTCACAATTTGTAAGATGTCTCAAATTATCACTCAAGATGTCACACTGGGTACCAATGCACATCATCAAAGCAGCTATGAACGTGTCCGTGTTGACAGTCGCGGTAGCCGAGATCCAATCACAGATCACTTGATGGAGATAAGTGATTTCATAAAGTGGCGACGTCTTGTAATCATACGGGTACCAAGCACGAAGTGGTAACCTGTAGTCTTTCACGGTACCATCGAGAAGCGGAAAGAACGTCCGAAGACTTACGATGCAAAGGGCCATAACCCAAAACACGAAATATACCTTCTTCCACGATTTCAACAAGCGTTGAACCATCATCACTTGTTGATCATTTTTCGGTTGAAACTCTTCACTCTCCATTTGCAACATGAACCGTTGCAACGTCCCGCTTTTGCGTACGAACATCAGCATTTTGGCAGATGTCAACAATTTCGTGAAGATCGTAAACATTATTGTGATGAGAGCTTTCAGGTTTTTGTAAGCGTTGATGGCGTTTGCCGCTTGAAAGAAAATATGACTGTTGATGAGGAAAATGACGAAAATCATGTAAAACGTGTATTTGTTCATTTTGTACAGGTCAGGACCAGGCCAAAGTCCTATCAATTTCAGGAACCACGTATTCACACTTATCGCAGATTTCCAGTTGAATTTTTTTATCTCCATCGTGATTAAAATGTTTATTGTCTTGATTCAGCAGTGTTCTACTGACTGTGTGCTGCGCAAACTTAGCAATTTTATAAAGGATGTCTCTGGTCTTGCGCAGATTTTAGAAAACCCCCATATTTGATGACATGTGACTCAGGTGTACCCCAGTCAAGTCTTTCATTATTCAGAGAATTTCGGCGAACAAATCAACAATTTAGGTAGGAAATATTGTAGACACATAATTTTAGCTCAGAGTAATGTGTAATATACAGTAATTAAATTCAATTAATTAAGATTAAAATTAATTAGTAGTTCTCTTTTTGCGGTTTATTTTAAATTTGACTATACAGGGTGTTTCTGAAATAGGTGCATTAATTTTAACTGGTAATAGAACTCATCAAAAGGAACAACTTTTCTCTCTGCCATTTTGGCGAAAAACGTTGGGTAATGGTTTAAAAAACTAGGAAAGATTTTCCTAAAACCGTTTACATCTCCAAAACTACCTAAGCTACCTAAAAACGTGAAACCAGATTCTTAAGAAGTGGATTTTTTGCTATATGGGTAGACTTATTTGAATTTCGATTTCGGCGTTAAAACACGTTTTCTGGATGAAAATGGATGTTTTTTTCATAATAGCGCTGATCTCAATTAGCCACTGCAGTATTTAGTGGCGTAGAACTACTTTAGTGAAAAATCTGTCCAATTTTTTTTTGAATTAAACATCGTTTTTCGGCAAAATGGTAGATAGAAAAGTTGTTTTTTTTGACGATTTCTATTAGCAGTTAAAATTAGTGCACCTATTTCAGAAACACCCTGTATTATTGTTATCATATTTCATAGAAACATATAAATGTCTTAACACGTTTCTGCCGATTCAAATATTAGTATAATAATTTAAAGAATCTACACTCACCCTCATCTCCATCCCGTTTCCGAACCAATAATATAAACACATTTATAAAAGCACAAAGAACAAAGAAAATAACATTCCCTGCTGCTGGGTCCCTCTTAGTGATAACATGAGAGCTGGCAGAAATTTCTCTTTTAACAAATTTTCTTGTTAACTCACGAGTGTCAGTTGGGACATTGCCAAAGCCAAAGAAGCTGAACTGGCGTAAAAATGTTCCCCAAAAGCGCCTTCATTGAAAAATGTAATCATGTATAATTAATGTATTAATTATTGATGGGCCTGCTGCTCCTTGACGTAATTTGTCTTGGTGAGACAAATGGATAATAAGCAGGTTTCGTTAAATTAATGACTGGTTTAATTGTGAAAACTTGATAATTGTTCCTATTTTGGGGAAATTAATAGTTCTTGTGTCGGCCTTATCGGAAAATATGCACAATCAATTTGTTAATTAATGAAAATTCTAATTGAGGGGTAGAAACGACGAGGAACCTTTCACAAAAATGAATTTTAAATTGGATTTTTTCAATGTTCATTTCAGTAAGTTTAGGCATGAAGTCAAGGACACACGAACAAATTAGACAAAGCGGTTAAAGAGAAGATATTACGTGCTGGATGCTGCAATGTAGGAAGTGTTAAATTAATTCAGTAGAAGAAAAAAGTAAAGATACAGCTTGTTAAAAATTTTCTAGTTAAACTAAAGCATTTAGGAGAACTGCAATAAATTGCAACGCTCGAAATAGGTGGAGAGACTGAAAATTAATTGCAATGGTGAAATAATGTGAGATAATGTAAGAAAAATGGTGGATGCGCTGGGAAGAGCTTCCAGGAAATTAGTTTATATTTCTTTGCTCGACGAGCCGGATGAAATCTACACTGTCTGTATTGTCGACTTTTAAAATGACAGTGAAGGAAAGAGTATTTATACAGAGTGTATCTAAAATACGTGTGTTGTTAATTTTAACACGTATCATAGAAAACTTTTGCGAATTTTGCAAAATGTTATAGAGAAAAGTTTCATAACGGCGAGTTCAACCACTGGTTAAAATTAACACAGGTAATTCAGATAAACCCTGTATATTTTACAAAAATGTAGGAGGCGCTGGGATTTTTTTTCAATAAGTGAAAAGTATTTCTCTTACCCGTTAAGACACATCAAACGTTAAAATCGCCTTTTGTTAACTTAATTGTGGCCGATCGAAAGCAATAAACTGGATAACACTATCTCCAGTAGTGGCGAAGGAAACTGTATTTACAGGTATATATTTCACAAAAATGGTGGAGGCGCCGGGATATTTGTAACAAAAATTATTACAAACAATAATTCCATTACCGTGTATGTCTAATCTAAAAACTGTGTTTTATGCATATAATTAATTAAATAAGGTGAAGCTAATTATGTAATAAAACTGTGTGCGAATATCGCTGACCGCAATCGAGAAAATTGCAATTACTTACCTATGTATGTTTTGAAAATTATAGAGATGCTGATGGATTTTTCAAATTTAAATAAATATAATCTCCGTTACAATCTCAATTAAAGCTATTGTGAAGATTATGTATTATAAACTTATATACAGGAAAAAGGAATTAGTTCAAAGATAGTTTACTTTATCTGCCGCTCGTTAGCTCGTCAGAAGTTTTTCTCTTTTTTCTTGCAAACCAGACGTCTTTCAAGGATGAGTTTCTCCTTACCGCATTTTTTATTGACGACTTGAGTTATTGCATTAATGGAATTTTACTCTTCACCGACTAAAATATCTGCACTTTAAATTTCACAAAAATCCGTTGGAAAGTAACCGAGATATTAGGCTCGAAAATCTTAGCTGAGACACCGTGTATATACACATAGAAAATGTTTACCACTTGGAAAAGAGTATGACAATTGACAATACACTGACCGGCACAAAAAACGACTCACTTTGAATTTTATTAATATAATTAAGTAATTCATTGTCTCAGAATTTTTTTTTGATATCATGTTGTATTGATAAGTGTTATTTAAGTTATTCTTTGCCAAAGAATATCCGACAAACAAAACATTAAACAGAGCAAATAAAATTTTAATGAAAAAAAATAAAAGTAATTTTCCAGAAAAAATTTTATGCTATGAAAAATTGCCAAAATTTGAACAGCATTTTGAATTAGTATCTCGTATTGTCACATTAAATCTTTTAACACGTAAATCAACCGACAAAAACACAACGTGGAAAAACGCAAATTTTCTAATTATTTATTTAAACAAAACAATTCGGTTGCCACGGTGACCATAGCACTCCCGGTCATTGAAAATATCCCAATTTAACTATAATAAAGAAAAATAAGCACAAATATAATTTCAAGATCATTTATTAAAGAAATCATAATGAGTCGTTTTTTGTGCCGGTGAGTGTAGTATAGACATGAGCAAGAAAAGAATATTTTTATCCAGGAAAATGAAGGTTGCTGCACGAGCCAAAGGCGAGTACATGTAATTATTTAAGTGGACAACAGTATATTATGTTATGAGGAACAAAAATGAAGTTTTATGTGCTGCGGATGGTAAATTTGCAATCAGCCAAAGCACATAAAACCATTTTTGCTCCGAATAAGATATACTATTTTATCTTCAAACGCAATATAACCATAAAACGAACACAATTAGAACGCAATTTTAGTGATTTAAATTATTAATAAGTATTGTGTAATTATTCATGATAAATCATAATACCTAATACAATTTGTCACAATAAATATTAATACATGATTTCACTGAACTCTTTTTTTGTAGTTTATGTGATTTGGCTCAAAATAGTCAATTTTGCTATTTTATGTGTTTAATCACATAAAATGACACTTTTACCTTGTCATTTGAGTGACACAATTTGTCACTTTTATGACGTTTGAAGAAAAAAATATATTACGTGCGAGTATAATTTTATACTTTATATACAAATTTTTCAGAGAGTGTCATTAAATATACTGAATGCCCTTCATTTTTAGTTAATCATTTTTATTCTAGAGCTTTTTGAAAATGTAACAATAACTTTGAATCTTCGAAAAAGTTTTCGATGTAATAAACAAGTTTGGTTTAATTGTTGGAACCGTAGAACAGTTCATGAACAATTAATTTATTCCGAATATTTGGTTTTCCAGTCTCTTAAACTTGAACATACCAAATCTGATAATGCTAAAAGTCTCGTCTGGATGGCATTTAGTGCTGGTTAAGAATGGTGGAGGCGCCGGGTGGAACTCAAAATATATTCGATCCATAAATTTCGCCGCCGATTTTTAACGTTTTGATATGTTGTAATTATGTAATAAATAGTGTAGATTGTTTTGACTCACCCTTGCTTCAACCACTTGTCCGAACCAGCAGTACTGAAACGTTTCCACAATAGCTCCGCACACGTAGTTCATAATAGAAAAACATTCAATACTCAGCGGTTCCACCTGAATTTCATTGAATTATCGTCACAATAAATAATGTAATTTCGGCATTTCAACTCACCACAGTCATTTGGAACAAAGCTAGACTCAGAGTCAGCGAACTGACAACGAATTGCCCCAACGCAATCTCACTGAAGAAAGTGTTGCACTCTTTGGCAAATCTAAAACTGTCTCATTCTTAAATCGAACTGGTTTGAGCTTTCCTCGTACCTAACAATTTTTTTGTGGTGTTCAATACAATCGATCAGTTTTTTCGGAAAATCTTCGTCTCCACAATTCCTAAGATTTCTCATATTATCACTCAAGATGTCACACTGGTAACCAATGCACATCATCAGAGCAGCTATGAATGTGTCCATGTTGACAGTGGCGATACCCGAAATCCAAACACAGATCACTTGATGAAAATAAGTGATTTGATAGAGTGGCGACGTCTTGTAGTCATACGGGTACCATGCGGGAAATGGCAGTTTGTAGTTTTTCACGGTACCATCGAGAATCGACCGAAAACTTACAATAGAAAGGGCCAAAACCCAAAACATCAAATATATCATCGTCCACGCTTTCAACGAGCGTTGAATCATTCTGATTTGTTGATCATTCTTCGGTTGAAACTCTTCACTTTCCAGTTGCAACATGAACCGTTGCAGCGTCGCACTCTTCCGTATGAACATCAGCATCTTGGCAGATGCCAACAATTTCGTGAAGATCGAGAAAATTATTGTGATGAGAGCTTTCAGGTTTTTGTAAGCATTGATGACGTTTGCCGCTTGAAAGAAAATGTGACTGTTAACGAGGAGAAAGATGAAGATCATGTAGAGTGTGTATGTGTTCAGTTTGTAGAGTTCAGCACCAGGCCAAAGTCCTGTCACTTTCAGGAACCAGGTGTTCATACTTATCGCGGATTTCCAGTTGAATTTCTTCATCTTTATCTGGATTAAAATTTTTGTTGGGTAGATTCGACAATCTTCACTGACTGTCTTGTCCGCGGACTTGACAGTTTTATAAATGATGTGTATGGTCTTGCGCATGTTTTACAAAATCTCCATATTTGATGACATGTGACTCAGTTTTACCCCACTCAAATCATTCATTATTTAGAGAATTTCGCGGTACTAATATACAATTTATTGGATGGAAACCATTTTAGCTGAGAGCAATGCGCATTATACAGTAATTAAATTTAATTAATTAAGATTAAAATTAATTAGGGGTTCTCTTTTTGCGGTTTATTTTAAATAATATATTTTACTAATTATTTTAAAGAAATCGATGGCATTTTCTTTAATAAAGACCAAATCAAGAGCCAATAACAGTTATTTGTAAAATAATTTTTGTTTTAAGAATTTTTTTCCGATGTTTCATTGATAAATGCCTTAACAAGTTTCTACCGATTTAAATATTGTTATAAAGTATCAAAACTCACCCTCATCTCCATCCCGTTTCCGAACCAACAATATAAACAAATTTCTAAAATCATGGAGGCCACGTAGAACAAAAAGAAATAATATGAGAGCTAGGAGGATATTCTCTTTTAACAAATTTTCTTGTTAACTCTTCAGTGTCAGATGGGACATTGCCAAGGCCAAAGAAGCTGAACTGGGATAAAAAAGTGCCCCAAAAGCGACTTCATTGAAAAATGTATTAATGTATAATGAATGCATTAATTATTGATAGGCCTGCTGCTCCTTGACGTAATTTGTCTTGGTGAGATAAGTGGATAATAAGCAGGTTTCGTTAAATTAATGACGGGTTTAATTGTAAAAACTTGATAATTGTTCCTATTTTGGGGAAAATAATACTTCTTGTGTCCTCCTCATCGGAAAAAAATTGTTAATTAATTTAAGTATTAATTAAGGGGTGGAAACGACGAGGAACCTTGTGACGTTTTCAGAAAAGTACATTTTTAAATTAGATTCTTTTCCAAGTTTATTTCAGTAAATTTAGGTAAGAAGTCAAGGACACACATAACTGTGTGACGAAGTGAAAATTAGAAATTACACAAAGCATTAGGGAGGAAAAAAATGACGAACTGGATGCTGTCATGTAGAAAGTGTTAAATTAATTCAGTGGAAATGGTAGGTAAATATTCGGTTAATTAACTAAAATCTTGTTTATTTTAGGTTTAAGAATTTTTCAACCACACCACAACAAAAAGTTTTTGATGAGAGAAATGCTGAAATATTTAATTGGTCAAAAAACCAATTCTGATAAACAAGAAATGCATCAAACAACATTTTTTTGTAAGCTTCTACATAGAACTGTAATAAAATGCATACCTGTATTTGCAGGTTTCTCTCCACCTAATTATTTTAGGTGGAGAGAATGTGAGATAACTTAATAAAAAAATCGGTGGACTTACCAGGGTATTGGTAAGGTACCTACATTTCATAATTTTTTGCTAATTTTTCACTTACAAACAATGCCAAAAAAAAAAATAAAAAGCAAGTTTCAACCAAAAAGTCAAGTTCTGATTTTTAGACTGACCTACTCAGATTCACTTCCTATACATAATTATTTACGAAATCAGCGGAAAAAACACCAATTAGATTTTGGATTGAACTGTCAATTTTATGGCAAAGCTGTAAATAAGAAGCTTCAAAACGGTCGGCTACTAGTGAATGATCCTTTTGTTGGCATATTATACCAGTAAAAACTTTATAGGTAAATTAAAGTTAATATCAGAAAATTAACAAAACTGTTAGTTACGGCCTTATTTATTAACAAAAAAAAATTAAAAACATCCTCAAATATACCTTATTAATAATTAGTTAGGTACGACTATATAAAATATCGCCAATTTTAATTAATTAGGAGTCGCAATTTCTCGTCTTCATGTAACTGAAGCCCCACCCGGTATTTTTCCTCACTAGTGATGCAAACGCCTATTTTGCTCACTAAATTGAGTGATGAAAGTATCATTTTCATAAGCGATATTGGAAAAAAGTTATTTTGTCATGTTTTAAAGGCAGTTGAGATGCTCGTAGTATTATTAGAATAAAACTCTATGACTAGTTCTGAAATCTGCATTTAAATATTTTATAGAAAGGAGGAAGTTTAAATATAAATACGGATATATTACGTATCGTTTGACCTAGGTCAAATTTAAAAACTGTATTTGCTAGGCTTCCAATTGTGACAAATCGGCTGTAAAACAATTCCCAACGTTATCTTTAATAATAGTGAAGGAAAATGGATTTTTATATTTGGTGAAAATGGTGGAGGCGCCAGGATATTTTTTAAAGTAAAAATGATGGTATCGATATATCGCTCAAGTTTCATCGTTTCCAAAAACTGCGTTTTATAGATCGTATCATTAACGATTATGATCACTTTATTGATAATTATGAAGTCCATAATATTCGAATAACTCAGCTTTCTTAGTTACTTATAATACGTTAGTGACTCATAATAATACATTAGTCACGCGCTCATAATACGTTAGATACGATAAAGCTTGAAATATAACTCGATTATTATGGGATTTAAACAACGCTCGGACATTGTGCAGGTGGCTCGGCTAATTGCCTCGTCACCTGGTAACGTCCTCGCATATTATATTAATAGCTATTTTTATGTTGCACCGAATGCAAAAAAAACTAGATGACTCGATCTCGAACAGTTGCCCGGACAATTGTATTAAATTTTTTGCGAAAATGATAAAAGCGTTAGGAATTATTTTAAATTAAAATAACAACATCTCCGTTACTCATCCAATGCTTCTGCATGCCCAGTACTAAATAATAATAAATAATATTATACAGGGTGTCTCAGCTAAGACCCTCGAGCCTTATAACTCAGTTATTTTCCAGCGGATTTTTGTGAAATTTAAAATGCAGATATTTTAGACGGTGAAGAATAAAGTCCCATTAATGCAATCACCCAAGTCTTAAAAACGTAATTTTTACATGCCTTTCTAAAATGTTGAATCAATGACGATTTACATAAAAAATTGATCGCCAATAAAAAATGCTGTAAGGAAAAATTCGTCCTTGAAAAACGTCTGGTTTGCAAGAAAAAAGCAAAAAACTGTGTTAAACGTGGCTGCAAATGCAAAAACGTAGACGCGTATGAAACAAACGCGCAATTTTGCACAATTTTGGTCCTCCCTTTTCGCAGAAGCGCAGGTGACATATTTGACGTTTATCTTGCTAACTTTACAAACACTCACAAAGTTAAAGACAACATTTGGACGTAATTTATTATCCTGGATGCTTTAATTCTTCCATAAAGGACTAAAACACGATCGGGATATTTTAGCAAGGTAATTTATTTCACGTACGCACTGTGTCATTGAAGTTCTTACGACACTCGCCATGGGCAAATTTTTTTCTTTTTTCAACAATATTGAAATTTCTGCCGCTGTAGTCTATTTTTAGGGTATTTTGAATAAATTTTCACAATTTGAAGTTTCTAATAAAGCGCGCCCGATTTTGACAGACTTTAAAGGGTGTACAAAATGTTGCTTGGCAATTAATCATCAATTGTTTTAAAAGGTAACTGCTCAAATACATTCAAATTTTACATTAAATTTTTAACGACAAAATCTAATCTTTTCTTTGAATCAGACAAGTGATTTACTTAATTGTTTGTGTAGACTCCTATTTCTTAATGTTTAACCATCTAATAATAATCGCGCATAATTTTTGATAAAGGAAACATGTGTTAAAATTAAATTTTTTAATTTGAGGTAATTTTATTATTATTAATTGAACCTTGGCAGTCTAAAATATCTGCATTTTAAATTTCATAAAAATCCGTTGGCAAATAGCCGAGATATTAGGCTCGAAAATCTTAGCTGAGATACCCTGCATAATAAAGAAAGTAAAACTGCATTTTTAATTTTCGCAAAATTTGTGGAGGCGCCAGGTAATTTCTTATCATAAAAATTACTGTAACTCCTTTACCACTTATGACAGATCTAATCTGAAAAGTGGGTTTTATAGAGTGAAGTGTAATGAATCTGCAGAACTGCAGAAAACTCCATGAATGTATCGCCAAGAGCCGAATCATGGAAAAAGTCTACTTATATGTTTTTGAAAAATGATTGCTGCTATTTTTTTTTATAAAATTAAGATCTCTGCTTTTCAGAATTACTTATGATGAATCTAATGTAAGAAACTATCACGCTATAGTAGTAATCGAAGAAACTGTTTTAAAAAATGGTGGAGGCGCCGAAATGATTTTTTTTAAAGACGCTGCCGAATTTATAAAATTAATTTGGATTTGATTAACTTTTTATCCCATGTTATGACATTTTGGAGAACTACTTTAAATTTATCAATAAACAATACTAAATTAAAATCCGAGCCTATTCAAATTATCAAGGAGATTCTTTCAGTCCTTTATGGTTTTGTCTAGCCATTAATCCTTGGACAAATCTATTAAATAGCACTGGATATGGTATCAACATTAGACTTAATAATATCACACTATTCAAATTAAATCAACTTCTTTATATGGATGACATAAAACTTTATGCATCTAAAAAGAATCACATTTTATCTTTACTCACAATAACTGAAAATTTCTCAAATGAAATTGGAATGAGTTTTGGTATTGATAAGTGTAAAACGCAATCAATATGTCGCGATCATGACGAAAATTTAGAATATACAATGTGGAAACTACTTATGGAATTAATTCAGTAATTTCAAAAATAATGACATTTGTGAAAAACACTGAAACAGGTCAATTTTTATTTCTCGTAGTGCTTATTTTCAGTTGCTTCACTTGTTCATGACGTCATCCATTTTTCAGGTATGACGTTATCACCAATTTTTTTAAACGACAACCCCCACTTGTTTATTTTCTTTCAGATAGATCTTCGCACTAGCTAAACGATGAATGAAAAAAATTGGTATCTTACATAACAATTTTTTTTAAATGACAAATTTTACTTCAAAAATTTAATGTATAATTTTTCCAGGAAATTAGTTTATATTTCTTTGCTCGACGAGCCGGATGAAATCTACACCGTCTGCATTGTCGACTTTTGAAATGACAGTGAAGTAAAGAGTATTTATACAGAGTGTATCTAAAATATGTGTATTAATTTTAACACGTATCAGAGCTTGTTAAATGAAACGTTTTTCAATTTTTTTTTACGACAAAGCGTCACAAATTGATTTAAAATTTGGAATAAATTAGCCATCAAAAAGTATACCCGGCTGTGGGTGAGGGCGAAAATTGTCCGTTGTTATAGAAAAGGAGCTTGTTAAAAAAAGTTACCTTGTTATAGAAAAAATCAAATAATTAAAATTAAAATTCACATGGTTACAAAAAATAGACGAATAAACAACTCGTTTGGTAAACATTGGGGGGGGGGGGGGGGGGAAATCTTAGAAATCTTTTGCGAATTTTGCAAAATGTTATAGAAAAAAGTTTCATAATGGCGAGTTCGACCACTGGTTAAAATTTACACACGTAATTTAGATAAACCCTGTATATTTTACAAAAATGTAGGAGGCGCTGGGATTTTTTTTCAATAAATGAAAAGTATTTCTCTTACCCCTTAAGACACATCAAACGTCAAAATCGCCTTTTGTTAACTTAATAGTGGTCGATCGAAAGCAATAAACTGGATAACACTATCTCCAGTAGTGGCGAAGGAAACTGTATTTACAGGTATATATTTCGCAAAAATGGTGGAGGCGCCGGGATATTTGAACAAAAATTATTACAAACAATAATTCCATTACTGTGTATGTCTAATCTAAAAACTGTGTTTTATACATGCAATTACCTAGGTATGTTTTGAAAATTATGAAGATGCTGATGGATTTTTCAAATTTAAATAAATATTATCTCCGTTACAATCTCAATTAATTTATTGTGAAGATTGTATATTATAAACTTATATACAAAAAAAAGTTCAAAGATAGTTTACTTTATCTGTCGCTCGTCAGCGGAGATAATAACTTTATCTGCCGCTCGTCAGCTCGTCAGAAGTTTTTCTCTTTTTTCTTGCAAACCAGACGTCTTTCAAGAACGAGTTTCTCCTTACAACATTTTTTATTGACGACTGGAGTTATTGCATGAATGGGATTTTACTCTTCACCGACTAAAATATCTGCACCTTAAATTTCACAAAAATCCGTTGGAAAATAACACCGAGATATTAGGCTCGAAAATCTTAGCTGAGACACATAAAAAATGTTTACCACTTGGAAAAGAGTATGACAATCGATAATAGTATATTAGACATGAGCAAGAAAAGAAGGTTTTTATCCACAAAAATGAAGGTTGCTGCACGAGCCGAAGGCGAGTGCATGTATGTAATTATTTAAGTGGATAAAAATATATTACGTGCGAATATATAGTATATTATATATTGAGGGAGAGAAATGCATGATTTTTCCTAAGGTGCAGTTTGTAGCCAGAGGGCCAAGCCCGAGGGCTACAAAGCACCGAGGGAAAAATAAGCATTCTCTCCAGAAGTATATATACTATTTTTTTCACGGTAAGGAGTAGAAACAGCACAAAAATCTCAAATTTTAAGAATAAAAAAATGATGACAAATGAGTTGTCATCTTTCGATGAATTTAATGGAATTAGTAGTTGCCTTGACAACACAATTAGATTTTTGTCACAACAGTCAAAAAAAATGAAAACTCCCATTAGATTTTTGTCACAACTGTCAAAAAAATGAAAGCAAATATTTGCTCCCTTGGGAGAAAATGCTCTACTTCTGTCACGATGTTGACATCCGAAAAGTTGACTTCTACTCCCGATCGTGAAAAATATTATACTTTATTTGGGATTAAAAATCTAGTAAGATAAATTCTTCAGAGAGTGTCATTAAATATACTGAATGACCTTCATTTTTGCTTAAGCATTTTTATTCTAGAGCTTTTTGAAAATGTAACAATAACTTTGATGCTAGGAACAAGTTTTCGATGTAATAAACAAGTTTGGTTTAATTGTGGGAACCGTAGAACAGTTCATTTATTCCGAATATTTGGTTTTCCAGTCTGTTAAACTTGAACATGCCAAATCTGATAATGCTAAAAAACAGTCTGGTTGGCATTTAGTGCTGGTTAAGAATGGTGGAAGCGCCGGGTGGAACCAAAATATTTTCGATCCATCAATTTCGCCACCTCTTTTTAACGTTTTGATATGTTGTAATTATGTAATAAATATTGTAGATTGTGTTGACTCACCCTTGCTTCAACCTCTTGTCCGAACCAGCAGTACTGAAACGTTTCCACACAAGCTCCGCTCACGTAGTTCATAATAGAAAAACATTCAATACTCAGCGGTTCCACCTGAATTTCGTTGAATTATCGTCACAATAAATAACGTATTTTCGGCATTTCAACTCACCACAGTCATTTGGAACAAAGCTAGACTCAGAGTCAGCGAACTGGCAACGAATTGCCCCAACGCAATCTTACTGAAGAACTTGTTGCACTCTTTGGAAAATCTAAAACTGTCTCATTCTTAAATCGAACTGGTTTGAGCTTTCCTCGTACCTAACAATTTTTTTGTGGTGTTCAATACAATCGATCAGTTTTTTCGAAAAATC
Source organism: Tenebrio molitor (assembly GCF_963966145.1). Taxonomy (NCBI): domain Eukaryota; kingdom Metazoa; phylum Arthropoda; class Insecta; order Coleoptera; family Tenebrionidae; genus Tenebrio; species Tenebrio molitor. The sequence goes on from NC_091046.1 coordinate 46,516,447, forward strand.
TTCGTCTCCACAATTCCTAAGATTTCTCAAATTATCACTCAAGATGTCACACTGGGAACCAATGCACATCATCAAAGCAGCTATGAACGTGTCCATATTTACAGTGGCGATACCCGAGATCCAAACACAGATCACTTGATGAAAATAAGTGAGTTGATAGAGCGGCGACGTCTTGTAGTCAAACGGGTACCAAGCGGGAAATGGCAGTTTGTAGTTTTTCACGGTACCATCGAGAATCGGAAAAAACGACCGAAAACTTACGATGCAAAGGGCCAAAACCCAAAACACCAAATATATCATCGTCCACGCTTTCAACGAGCGTTGAATCATTTTGATTTGTTGATCATTCTTCGGTTGAAACTCTTCACTTTCCAGTTGCAACATGAACCGTTGCAGCGTCGCACTCTTCCTTATGAACATCAGCATCTTGGCAGATGTCAACAGTTTTGTGAAGATCGAGAAAATTATTGTGATGAGAGCTTTCAGGTTTTTGTAAGCGTTGATGACGTTTGCCGCTTGAAAGAAAATGTGACTGTTGACGAGGAGAAAGACGAAGATCATGTAGAGTGTGTATGTGTTCAGTTTGTAGAGTTCAGCACCAGGCCAAAGTCCTGTCAGTTTCAGGAACCACGTGTTCATACTTATCGCGGATTTCCAGTTGAATTTCTTCATCTTCATCTGTATTAAAATTTTTGTTGGCTAGATTCGACAATCTTCTACTGACTGTCTTGTCCGCGGACTTGACAGTTTTATAAATGATGTGTATGGTCTTGCGCAGGTTTTACAAAATCTCCATATTTGATGACATGTGACTCAGTTTTACCCCACTCAAGTCATCCATTATTTAGAGAATTTCGCGATACTAATATAAAATTTATTGGATGGAAACCATTTTAGCTGAGAGCAATGCGCATTATACAGTAATTAAATTTAATTAATCAAAATTAAAATTAATTAGGGGTTCTCTTTTTGCGGTTCATTTTAAATAATATGTTTTACTAATTATTTTAAAGAAATCGATGGAATTTTCTTTAATAAAGACCAAATCAAGAGCCAATAACAGTTATTTGTAAAATAATTTTTGTTTTAAGAATTTTTTTCCGATGTTTCATTGATAAATGCCTTAACAAGTTTCTACCGATTTAAATATTGTTATAAAGAATCAAAACTCACCCTCATCTCCATCCCGTTTCCGTACCAACAATATAAAAAAATTTCTAAAATCATGGAGGCCACGTAGAACAAAAAGAAATAATATGAGAGCTAGGAGGATATTCTCTTTTAACAAATTTTCTTGTTAACTCTTCAGTGTCAGTTGGGACATTGCCAAGGCCAAAGAAGCTTAACTGGGGTAAAAAAGTGCCCCAAAAGCGACTTCATTGAAAAATGTATTAATGTATAATGAATGTATTAATTATTGATAGGCCTGCTGCTCCTTGACGTAATTTGTCTTGGTAAGATAAGTGGATAATAAGCAGGTTTCGTTAAATTAATGACGGGTTTAATTGTAAAAACTTGATAATTGTTCCTATTTTGGGGAAAATAATACTTCTTGTGTCCTCCTCATCGGAAAAAATGTGTTAATTAATTAAAGTTCTAATTAAGGGGTGGAAACGACGAGGAACCTTGTGACGTTTTCAGAAAAGTAAATTTTTAAATCAGATTCTTTTCCAAGTTTATTTCAGTAAATTTAGGTAAGAAGTCAAGGACACACATAACAGTGTGACGAAGTGAAAATTAGTAATTACACAAAGCATTAGGGAGAAAAAAAAATTACGAACTGGATGCTGTTGTGTAGGACGTGTTAAATTAATTCAGTGGAAGCGGTGGGTAAAGATTCGGTTTATTAACTAAAATCTTGTTTATTTTAGGTTTAAGAATTTTTCAACCACACCACAACAAAAAGTTTTTGATGAGAGAAATGCTGAAATATTTAATTGGTCAAAAAACCAATTCTGATAAACAAGAAATGCATCAAACAAAAATTTTTGTTAAGCTTCTAAAACTGCAATAAACTGCATACCTGCATTTGCAGGTTTCTCTCCGTCTAATTATTATTAATTATTAATAATTATAATAATTTAGGTGGAGAGAATGGAAATTCAGTGTGAGATAATCTAATTAAAAAAATCGGTGGATGCGCAGGTGAGAAATCGCGACTTCTAATTAAATAAAATTGTAGCAATTTTACACACTTACCTGGGTATTGGTAAGGTACATTTCATAATTTTTTGCTAATTTTTCACTAACAAACAAAGCCAACAAAGAAAAAAGCAAGTTTCAACCAAAAAGTCAAATTCTGATTTTTATAGTGACCTAGTCAGATTTACTTCCTATACATAATTATTTACGAAATCAGCGGAAAAAAACACCAATCAGATTTTGAACTGAACTGTCAATTTTATGGCAAAGCTGTAAACAAAAGGCTTCAAAACGGTCGGCTACTAGTGAATGATCCTTTGGTTGGTAAATTATACCAGTAAAAACTTTAGAGGTAAATTAACAGTTAATATCAGAAAATTAACAAAACTGTTACGGCCTTATTTATTAACAAAAAAAAAAACTAAAAACTTTCTCAAATATACCTTATTAATAATTACATAGTCAGGTACGACTATATAAAATATCGCCAATTAATTAATTAGAAGTGGCGAACGTAACTGCAAATATTTTGCAAAAATGGCGGAGGCTCCAGTATTTTTTAAAATATAAGTAGTGATATCTCCAGTATCATTTGAAGTGAATTAAATATACCTAAGGACTTTGTTTTGTAGACCTAATACTGATAAATTTATTTTCTTTATACCATACTGTTATTAGGATTTATCAGTAGTCAATGCTTGATTGATATGACACCTATAAAAGACTAGGCCGTTATTCAAAATTATCAGACCGAGGCCGTTATTTTTGCTGCCGTTGCTACGGTTACGACACAAATGACAACTAAATTTAATTTTTGAAGTAAAGAGAAATGTCAGTCTTACAAATAAATCATCGCTAAATGTTAAGTATTATTGGTATAAAGAAAACTATAAAACAACATACGGCCGATATGGATAACAGACTCGGTTGATTATAAAATCTCGGCTCCGCCTCGATTTTACAATATCTCAACCTTATCTGTTATATAACTCATATCGGCCTAATACCGTTATATACTATTTACGAAAATATTGGAAGCGCTTGGAATTTTTTTAATATAAACGATATCTCCCCGAGTATCTCCCTCACCCCTCAATCTACATAATACCCAATCGGTGTTTTTTCTTAAATTTAATTATGATTAATTGAATGCAATAATCTATACATATATGACACCATGTTCAACAACAGTGTAGGAAACATGAATAAATACATATTTCACACAAATGGTGGAGGTGCCGGGATATTTTTAATATTAACAATTACAATAACACCGTTACTGTCAATGCTACATCTAATTTTATAGATTTAAATGTGAAGAATGTAACGCAAGAAACCGTTTTGGAATGCGGCTAACAGCAATCGAAAAATCTGCAATTATACGATACATCGATACATCTTAATAAAAATGCCATCCCGTTAGTATTTCAATTTGATCCATTACAAAATTGTGTTTTGTTAAGTTATTTATTATGAATCGAATCAAGAAACTGCATTATGTTCTATAACTATAGCTGTAATAGACAAGACTCCATTCATATTTTAAGAAAATGGTGGAGCCGTCTGAATAAGTTTAACAAAAAGAATGTGTGCTTAAGACCTCACGACAGAAGTGAAAATTTCTATTATGTACTATATATCATATAAATTATATTATTATGGATGATAGTACTTGGAGGAATCAGGAAGTGACGCACAGTTGACTGCTTCTCGCTCGCTCCGGTAAACTCGACTTCCGAGATTTTAGCTTGCTGCGAACGATTTTAGCGTGTCGCATGGAACTAATTCATTGTCCGAGAATAAAATATATGTGGTACACCGAAAGAAGTTTTCACTTCAAAAATAAATATATTGTATCTCTCAAATACGAGTATTTCAGAAATATAAGGAGTGTTAAATCTTGCTCTCTCCATTTTATAATTGTATCCTCACCTTTACTTCCACCTCGTTTCCAAACCAACAGTAGATAAAAATTTGTACGGTAACGGTTGACACGTAAAACATAAGCGAAAAACATTCACTACTTCTTGGATCAACCTATCACAAAACAATTTTTTTCTCACAACAATGTTCCAAATTCAATTCGTTTTATATCTTACCACTGTCAATTCGAACATTGCCAGCGCCAGTGACGCCAAACTCGTAAAAAATTGTCCCACGATCATCATTTTCAAAAACTCGTTGCAACTCTCGGCCAAACTGCGAAACATTCGAAATGTAATTTGTAAGATTTACAAAACAATTATTATTCATACCATATGATTTTTTTATGGTGTTGGATACATTCGATCAAGTTGTTATTGAAGTTGTCACTTGCGAGATGTATCAAGCGGTGGCATAAAATGTCACATTGACACCCAATGAAAACCATCACAGCATTCACAAACATGTCGACGTTAACATGTGTCACTCCCAAGAAACAAATACTGATAGCTTGATAGAGATAAGTCAGGTAATAAACTGGTGATTTTTGTACGTCAAAGGGATACCAAGCAGTGAAGGGTAGTCTGTATTGGTGCACCGTTCCATCCAAGACCGGAAAGCTTAACCAGAAAGTTATGGCCATGCAACACGACGAAGAAAATGCATAATACATCAATCTCCACAGATTCAAATTCGTTTTTATCAAGTTTCTTTCATGCTCTGACTTCGGGGCCATTTCTGCGCTCCTCAAGAGCACCATCATGTCCTTCATGATTTTCATGTTTTTCATAAAACAGATGCCTTTAATCATCGCCACGAATTCGGACGACGTGGCAACCAATGACGAAATGAAAGCCTCAAAATGTGAATACACATGAAAAATGTTTACCAATTGGAAAGAAGTGTGACAGTTGAGTAACAAATTCATCGAGAGCATTGCGTACAAGGAGTACAAGTTTCTGTCGTAGACTTCGTCGTTTTTGGGCCACAACCCCACAAATTTTAGCATCAAAATATTTGTCTTGATCGTAGATTGCCAATTGAATTTTTCTTGACTCATTCTAATCACTGAGTGCACCGCAAGACCCAAATGAAAGAAATTCGAAGAGGCTCGCCCAACAGTTTCAGAATGAAAATGATGATTGTCAACTTCCAACAGAATTTTTCAATTTTTCTAGCAAATTTCACACCGATTATACAGACAAGTGCGCCTTTGAACCGCAAACTGACGACTAATTCTTCAGTGGTCAGACAAATGGACATTGAAGAATTTTTAATGTGATAATTGCTACGACCTGTTCATTATTAATTGTCAGCCTGCTCCTTCACGTAATTTGCTATGACACACAGATGGATAATAAGCAGGTTCAGTTAAACTAATGAATGTTTTAATTGTAAAACTTCATATTTTGCCTTGGCGAAAATAATACTTGTCGTGACCGCCTCTGCGGGAAAAACACACAAGGAAATTATTAATTGATGAAAGTTTCTAATTGAAGGGTAGAATCGACGACAAACCTTGCAATATTTGCAGAAAAGTAAATTTTTAATTTGGATTTTATTTAACCGAGTTTAAGAAGGAACACGAGGACACACTGTGTTTTAATCGACGTCAAATAATCAAATGAATAACTTGACAGTGTAAGTAAGAAATTAATTCAGTGGAAGAGGAAGGCAAGGAATTGTTGGGTGTATTTACTAATATTTTAGCTTTAAAAAAATTTCAACCACAACACGAAAGCAAGAATTTTTTGGTGGAGAAAATCCGAAAAACTTTAACTGTTTTAATAAATAAAAAACGTATCAAATAGGCCGCATGAATTAGTTAAAAGATTAATTCGAGTAGACAAGAATTGCTTCTAGAAAGTTATAGTTAATCTAAGAGTATGTGAGCGAACCGCTGTAAACTGGGAAGCTGCAAATACAGAGTGATCACAAAAAAAAAACGCCCAGCTAATATCTTTCTTATTTGAAATCCGATTTGAACGAGCGATACATCAAATTAAAAGGTTCAAAAAGTACTATGAACTGGATATAAAATGTTGCTCTTAGCAACCCTACCTTGCAAGGGTCAACTAATAGCTATTAAGACAACAAGGATTTTATAGACGATTTAAAAATCGAGATCGTAGTTTAAATCAGAGCGACCGCAGGGAGCGAGGATTTAATAGATCGAGATTTTTAAACTGTAAAACACGCGTTGTCTTCAAGATTTTTTCTAACACTAACATCTTATCAGAAATTTTAATAAATTCAGAAATTATTCGAGGCGCGTCACAATACACAAAATGCGGAGGTTGCCGTGGGTACTATGGTAATAATATCAACAAATTTGGAAAAAAACAATTTTCATCGTTGAAATGTGCCAAAACGTTCCAGAAGAAATTTAAAAAAGGGGCAATTTGTTACAAATGAAGTCTAAAAGTGCATACGAAAAGGTGTATGTTTCGTTTCAAGGCCGGAACAATAAAAAAAAGCATCACGGAGGTAACGGAAGATGTAATTTTGGCTTTTCTTGATATGGGGTAAGCGTGTAGAACTTCATTAAAAGTTAATTCACACTACGGCAAGAATCATTTGAAGAAAATGTAAAGATTGCCATTTTCGATGGCCGGGCACTTGCATTGGATGAAACAGCAGAAGTTAAAGAAGATGTTAGGAACAAGAGCACGAAGCTAATATATCGACTGAGTTAAAGGCATTTTTGAAATCTAATTTAAGAAGAACTTTGCCACGGTTTTGATCGTTATTAACAAAGGTTCGTGTGGTATGAATTGCTGCTTCGCATCCTAGTTTAGTTGCAACTCCAAGTTGGTGTGGAGATAAATACGAATTTACAATATTTCGACTTTGAAAACAGGCTAGCTTTGAGGTCAATCTTCGCAAACAGTTTCCGATAGCGATCGGTCTAATTCCTCCATCTTTTTTGTTAAGGGCACATAAAGACGCACCATACAATAAATGGCAGATTTCTGAAGGAAGTTGCCCAGATAATAAAAAATTGCACAGTTTGGTTAAAGCTCTTAGTGCCTTCTGACCTGCTTCACCCGCTGACAAAGATATGATATCTTTCAAGTATTGTGGTCTCATGCCATCTAAACCTGGTGAAGAACCGGCAGGAAATGAATTGATAGCTTCTCGAACGTTTTGCTCATTGACTATTAAACTAATGTCTCCTGGTTTGAAAGGGTCTGGGAAAAAAAGTTCGCGAGATGGTGAAGGATGTTTTTTTTTAAGTTCTTCAGCAACATCTTCGTTGAATGAAGCTAATGAGTCATCCGAGGACAATAATTTAACAGCTCCTCTGATATCAAAATTGGCTACTTTTGCTTCTACTTTCTTAGCTAATGATAAATTTGTACGTTTCTTAGAACCAGTTCGTATTTGAGGTACTTCAAAATTAGAAAGATTTTCTTTTATATGCTTATTCAACGACTTATCAGATTTCTCTGCTACATTGAAAGCTCTATACGAAAAAAGCAAAAGATTCTCAAAGGATGATACTGATTTGGTCGAAAGACAATTATTAATAATGGAACTTAATTTATCTGCAGCTAAATGTCTGCAAGCTTTTGGAATTCTTCTAATAGTTGGTAACTGAAGTTTCAAATTAATTAGCAATTTTGTTATTGAATCGGTTGAAGAAGAAGTAGTAAAAGTTGATAGATTATTATCGACATGATACTTATCTACGTGAATTTTCAATCTGTTGTTATCCTTAAATGATTTTCCAGGACATAGAGTACAACGTAATCGTTGAGATCCATCAGGTTGACTATCTTGTGATCCGGATTGTTTCTCATAGTCCATGGAAGTAGGTAGAGATTGATGGATTGTTTCATTTTTCCTTCTTGTTTTATCAATTTTTGAGGAAAATGATTCACACAAAAAAGATTGTCCCATTAGTCCATGGATTCTTGTTCTATGAATTTTAAGACCCTTTTCATTTTTAAAGTTCCTGTTGCACTCTTCACATTGAAAAACTAATTTATCTTCATAAATTGTATTTTGACATTTCTTGACATTTCCGAATTTTTCGTCAAGATTTATATTAACGTTCGAAGGACCTGCGTCGGTTAAATCTTTATCACTAATTTTCCAGTGGGTAGTTCGTAAACGAAATCTTGAGTCTTGAGGATATTTAAATTCAAAAAAACTATCATTTTCGTCAAGAGAAATATTAGATGATGTTGACATAGGCATGGCATACTTGTTTTTTGTATAAGATATTAGTGTTAGAAAAATTTTTTTAAATGGCAACGTTTAATTTTTTGTTGGCTTTTTGTTTTTCTGACTTCAAAAATATAGCACACCCTGTATATTTAAATGTTATTCTAACATAAGAAATAAATAAAAATCAATTACAAATTGTTAAAAGTAGAACTTTATTCGCAGCAGACCATGAATTACTTATAAAGACATTCTTGTAGCCATGGAAACACAAACAAATAAAAATTTATTTTGAAAATAAAAACTATTTGTCTTAATTTTTGTTTAATTTTTTTCTCCGATTTCGTGTTGTGAAATAAAATGAGTAATAATCCTTCTGAATCCCACGCGAAGTGTGATACGTAAATGTCAAAACAATGTCTCGAACAAAGTGGTGCTCAATTTGAACAGTTGCGTTGAAACAAATTTGAAATCGGATTTCAAATAAGTATAACGTGGGATGTTTTTTTTGCGATCATCCTGTAGATAGATGGTCTGGAAATGTACTGTGTTGTCGTGTTTTTTAATGATAAATTAATCGAAGAAATAGATATTTTGTAATTGACGCTAATCAGAAAGATTTAAAATAACGCTAGACCATATAATAAAAATGGTGGATGCGCCGGGAAGGAGTTTTAAAAATGATTTTTTTTTTTTTTGTTCGACACTGTCAGAATGTGAGAATTTTTTCCTATGTGAACGAATTTTCATAAATTTGACAACTTGTCAAATCGAAACGTCAAGCTAATTTTAATTATTTTAAGCGATTTTGGCCCGGTTTCTGGAACAGTCCGATAACTTAACGGCCGGTTAAATCAAGCGTTGCTATAGAAACTCTAGAAAGTGACCAATCACATTACATGATTTTTGTATTTATCGGAGAGTTAACTAACTGGCCAAATAACATGTTTCCAGAAACCGGGCCTATGAGCCTTTAAGGGGTCGTCGAACAAAAAAACGTTGTATTCAACTCGTTCTTGTGTAAATTGGCTTTTTGTTGGCACTTGTGGGCCTTTAAAACGCGAGTGAAACGGCCCACTGATGCCAAAAAAAGGGCAATTTACACACGAACTCGTTAAATAAACTACAATTTTTTTAAATATCGTTATTATGACGAGTTGGACAAAATCTACATGGTGTATCTTGTAAATTTGTTATCGCAGTTTAAAAAATGTCATAAACTTTTGTACTACCCTCAAATATACAGGGTGTCCGTAAAAAATAATGCGAGTCCATAGGTCCCTTATTTGTCGGGCGATTGTAATTATCTATACACCAAAATAAATGGTTGTGAATAGGCTACAAGATGGCGTACTAAATTCCGTATAGCCCTAAGGGCTTCAAGGTAAAAATGTAAAAAAAGAATTCAAATAGGAACACATACTTTTTTAGAAATTCTGATAGAGATTTTTATCCTGAAAACAACAATGTATCACGAGTATAACCTGGCATAAAAAAATGACACTAACTTGTGAAACAAATGACGAGCACCAAACCAGAAGCTATCAAAATGCATTTCGTTACAGTGTAATAATAATAATCAAATTAGGTAAGCTAGAAAAACAAATGACAAATAATAACATGGGGATTGGCCAAAGATGCCGCCAATGTTTAGCGCAAAATGGAGCGCATAGGCGATAGTGGCGTTTTTTAAACTTTTTTTTTTAATATTTTTGTTATCTAAGTGTATACTTGTGATACATTGTTGTTTTCAGAATAAAAATCTCGATCAGAATTACTAAAAAAAGTATGTGTTCGCATTTGAAAAAAAAAAATGTTGACAGTTTACCATTGAAGCCCTTGAGGCTATACAGGGTGTTTCTGAAATACGTGTGTTAATTTTAACCAGTGGAAGAATGCGCCAAATCATGAAACTTTTGTCTATAACATTTTTACGAAAAGCAATACAAATTGATTTAAAATTTGGAATAAATTAACCATCAAAGTGTATACCCGCCTATGGGCAAGGGCGAAAATTTTCTGTTGTGATAGAAACAGAGCTTTGCTAAAAAGTTCCATTGTTATAGAAAAAGAAAAATAATCAAAATTTAGATTCTCATGGTTACAAAAAATAGAAACTAGTTAATCACACAAAAACGACTCGTTTGGTGAAAATTGTGGGGCAAAAAATCTTGGAATACTTCTACGAATTTTACAAAATGTTATAGAGAAAAGTTTCATAAATTGGCGAGTTCTTTCACTGGTTAAAATTAACACACGTATTTCAGAAACACCCTGTATATGAATTTATTAGGTCCTTTTGTATAAATGTACCGCTCGTCAGCGTGATACGAACGATTTTAGCGTGTCGCAAGGAACTAATTCACTGCCCGAGAATAAAATGTACGTGGTGAAGTTTTCACTTCAAAAATAAATATACTGTATCTCTCAAGTACGAGTATTTCAGAAATGTAAGAAGTTTAACACTCTTGCACGAATATTTATTTTGCTCTCTACATTTTATATTTCTTTTATTCTCACCTTTACTTCCACCTCGTTCCCAAACCAACAGTAGATAAAAATTTGTACGGTAACGGTTGACACGTAAAACAAAAGCGAAAAACATTCACTACTTCTTGGATCAACCTATCACAAAACAATTTTTTTCTCACAACAAAGTTCCAAATTCAATTCGTTTTATATCTTACCACTGTCAATTCGAACATTGCCAGTGCCAGTGACGCCAAACTCGTAAAAAATTGTCCCACGATCATCATTTTCAAAAACTCGTTACAACGGTCGGCCAAACTGCGAAACATTCGAAATGTAATTTGTAAGATTCACAAAACAATTATTATTCATACCATATGATTTTTTTATGGTATTGGATACATTCGATCAAGTTGTTGTTGAAATTGTCACTTGCGATATGTGTCAAGCGGTGGCATAAAATGTCACATTGACACCCAATGAAAACCATCACAGCATTCACAAACATGTCGATATTGACATGTGTCACTCCCAAGAAAGAAATACTGACAGCTTGATAGAGATAAGTCAGGTAATAAACTGGTGATTTTTGTACGTCAAAGGGATACCAAGCAGTGAAGGGTAGTCTGTATTGGTGCACCGTCCCATCCAAGACCGGAAAGCTTAACCAGAAAGTTATGGCCATGCAACACGACGAAGAAAATGCATAATACATCAATCTCCACAGATTCAAATTCGTTTTTATCAAGTTTCTTTCATGCTCTGTCTTCGGGGCCATTTCTACGCTCCTCAATTGCACCATCATGTCCTTCATGACTTTCATGTTTTTCATAAAACAGATGCCTTTGATCATCGCCACGAATTCGGACGACGTGGCAACCAACGACGAAATAAAAGCCTCAAAATGTGAATACACATGAAAAATGTTTACCAATTGGAAAAAAGTGTGACAGTTGAGTAACAAATTCATCGAGAGCATTGCATACAAGGAGTACAAGTTTCCGTCGTAGACTTCGTCGTTTTTGGGCCACAACCCCACAAATTTTAGCATCAAAATGTTTGTCTTGATCGTAGATTGCCAATTGAATTTTTCTTGACTCATTCTACTTACTGAATGCACCGGCAAATTAAAATGAAAGCAATTCGAAGTCTCGTTAAATATACGAAATATCCTTTTTAATTTTTAACGAGGCATTCTTTTTCCGCAGCAGGGTCAAGTGCTCGACTGGAAATTGTAATAATAGGGTTTTGGTAGTTTGAAAAATTTGAAAACGTTAATAAGCAGGTTTGGTTTAATTAGTGGGGCCGTCGAAGGGCTCATGCACATTTAATGACAATACTGCGCAAGAAGTTGTAAATGTTTAATTTATTCACTCTTTGTTTTCCCATCGTTTAAAACCTGAACACACCAGATCTGCTTAGACAAGTTGCAACTGGTCTTAAAAATATATTCCAGATGACATCATTATGTATAGTGTTGATTGAAAAGTGGTGAATTCATCGAGCATTAACACTCACGTATTAATTTGTTTTTTGTGGTTTTTTAGAGTTTGTAACGGTAAAAAATATTCTCGTCAATTTAGAAGTACTGTTGACTCACCCTTGCCTCTACTTCTTCTCCGAACCAGCAATACTGGAAGATCTGAACAAAAACGGAGCTCACGTACCCCATGATAGAAAACCATTCAATACTCAGCGGTTCCACCTGGATTTCATCGAATTACCGTCACAACAAATCATTTCTGTGAAGCCTTTTAACTCACCACAGTCACTTCGAACATGGTCAAAGCCAGAGACACTGAACTGACAAGGAATTGCGCCAACACAATCTCATTGAAGAAACTGTTGCACTCTGTGGCAAATCTAAAATTGTCTCTGTTTAAATCGAACTAGTTTGAGTGTTCCTCGTACCTAACGATTTTCTTGTGGTGTTCAATACAATCGACTAGTTTCTTATTGAACTCTCCGTCGTCTCCACAATTTGTAAGATTTCTCAAGTTATCACTTAGGATGTCACACTGGGTACCGATGCACATCATCAAAGCAGCTATGAACGTGTCCGTGTTCGCAGTAGCGGTCCCCGAGATCCAATAACAGATCACTTGATGGAGATAAGTGATTTGATAAAACGGCGACGTCTTGTGGTCGTACGGGTACCAAGCGGGAAATGGTAAGTTGTGGTCTTTCACAGTACCATCGAGAACCGGATAGAACGTGCGAAGACTTACGCTGCTCCAGACCAGAACCGAAAACAGGAAGTATATCATCTTCCACGCTTTCAACAAGCTTTGGGCCATAACGACCTGTTGGGCGTTTCTGGGTCGAAACTCTTCGCTTTCCATTTGCGACATGAACCGTTGCAGTGTCCTGCTCTTCCAAATGAACATCAGCATTTTGGCAGATGTCAACAATTTCGTAAACAGCGAGAAAATCATTGTGGAGAGAGCTTTCAGGTCTTGGTACGCGTTGACGACGTTTGCCGCTTGAAATAAGATGTGACTGTTGTTGAGGAGAATGACGAAGATCATGTAGAATGTGTATTTGTTCAGCTTGTACAGCTCAGCACCAGGCCAAAGTCCCAAAATTTTCAGGGTCCAAGTGTTCACACTTATCGCGGATTTCCAGGTGAATTGTTTCATCACGATCCAGATTGAAGTTTTTCTTGTCTGGATCTGACAGTGTTCGACTGTGTTGTGTCAGAATTTTGCAATTTTGTCAGCGAGACATCTAGTCTTGCGCAGATTTTAAAAGTTGATTATTTAAAATTGGGTTAAACATTCATATTTTATGATATGTAACTCAGTTTCTACCCCCGTTATGTCTTTCATTATTTATAGAATTTCAGCAGCAGATCTGTAATTTGTGGAGTGGAAGTGCAGGTGGTAATTTTTCAGAAATTGGAGACACGTCATTTTTGTTATAATACCACAGCAATTAGGCACTGAGGAGAGCAAAGCCAAATACGCAGTATGTTATGTTCAATTTTAATTTATTTAGTTTAAGGTTAATTAACCTAAATAAATCATGTCTGAATAATATAAAAAGTAATCTGTAACTAAATACATAAGTAATAAATAAGTATTTTAAGATGGATAATGTTCCTAAAAATAATCTATTTTTGTTGTTTTTTTAAATAAAATAATTATTTAATTTATTTATAACATTCTGATGGCAATAACAAAAAACCGTCTAAATAACAAGGAACAAATATCATGCGTTCAAATAAAATCCTGGGCTGAGTAGGCGTTGAAAAAAGTAAACTGTTTCAAGAATAGGAATCGTAACTTATTCTATTTTTTATGTAAAGAAATTGCAAGAAAAAAAAAGATTTTTAGGTTGGCTGTCACATGCTCTAATTAATTTACACTTTAAAAAAGCACAACAATTGACGGTTTCCAACGCTTTCCCAGCCCAAGATTTCATTTGAACGCGCGATAAATTTAATCTTTTATTGAAATGTAGATTTTTTAATAAATATACTAGTTTTTCCATACATACATAATATATCGGGTGTTCATTTAAATTTATTCTCGAAGCAGGCGTTGAAGAGTCGATTGTGAACGCACCACGGATCAACTGTTTAAATCTAACCTCACTTTTTGCATTGCTTGTGTTTTTACTTTGCAGGTGGTGTGTTCACAACCGACTCTTCAACCCCTACTTTGAGGATAAATTTAAATGAATACCCGATATATGTATCCATGTTAATTTCCATCCTTCCTGTAATCTGCATTATTTACAAACTTTCGTTATTTCCATGACATAAATATTTAATAAAGCAATTTGCTAAAGTATAGTAGAGATGGTAATTTTCTTCACGAATATTCGAGAAATACGTTGCAAATAACAATGTGTCCCGCATTAATTATTGAATTATTGATACATTGTAATTGTGAATGATTATTATTATTAATGCAAGGAATTATTGGGTGTTACCATACGATTATAATGATAATAAGTGGAGTTTGAAATGATGAAAAGAATAAGATAATTGAAAAATATTTACAGCTTTTCAGAACTGACTTTTTTATTGAAGGACCGGAAGAGGAAAATTATTTTCTAGTAGATGATTAATTTCCGAAAATTTTTTCGATTTGACAAATGTTTTGTTGTAGAAATACGCAATAATGGCAAAAACATGAGTAATGAACGAGAAGAAAATAGCTGAGACTAGTTGCCCAGCACATGGGAGATTGTAAAAGATAATTTCGCGCAAAAACCAAAAGTACATACAGTGCATTTTTTTTAACTGTTGCCATAGGGAATTGCATGGTAAAACTTATACCCCCTGTTAACTTTTGTTCTGATGAAAATATTCAAACCATTTTTGGAACAAAGTTGGAAGATTTTTTAAACTATCGGATAGATTACAATTCAATGTCCTAAACTGTCGAAAAAGTTGTGAAAAAAATATTTGTACCACGCCGGAATAATAGTACGTCGAGCGGCCGCCAGAATAGCGTCCTTGTCGGCTCAACCAGCAACTGCCTATCCCCACTTTTGATTTTTGTCAGTTTCATTTAAAAATCAAATAGCGAGATCTTCTCGTGGCTATGATTAAATATCTTTATAAAAAAAACCAAACGTGACAACGTTAACGCACAAATAATTTAACAAATTAACAGAAATTATCAAAGGAATTGTTCGAAATGTTTTTCTTCGACTATTTTGTAAGTGTCGCACTGTAATGGAATTTGGTCAGGTGCTGGTTGAGTTGAGCCGACAGGGACGCTATTCTGGCGGCCGCTCGACGTACTATTATTCCGGCGCGCTTTAAAAATTTTTTTCACAACTTTTTCAACAGTTTAGGATATTGAATTGTAAACTATCCGATAGTTTAAAAAAATCTTCCAACTTTGTTCCAAATATGATTTGAATATTTTCATCAGAACAAAAGTTAACAGGGGGTAAAAGTTTTACCATGCAATTCCCTATGGCAACAGTTAAAAAAAATGCACTGTATATGTAATTAATTGACGCGAGGTTTGTATCATTAATATCAAATCTGCACTGTTCGAGGTTTCATGGTTTTCCGTGATTTAATAAATAAATTAATAAATCAAGACCCCGAAATCATTCTTTAACGTATCGAGAGGTAAATTGTCGCCGAGGTCATTCAAAATAAGCAAAATAACAAAAAAATACATTGAGCATTTTCATATCTCCTATTTATTGCAATGCGATTTTTGAATAAAAATTCAAATAAAACAATTGCTTGGTAAAAAAAGAAAATTTTATTCAAAAAATAGAAATTACGCCAAAATGGCTGGAAATAGGCGTACACGATGTTAATACAAGATATGGTAGTTGCCATTTAAAAAAATTTTTGATTATCAACTTTGAAAAATTGCAGTAAGCGTATGAAACATTAAAAAAATGTTGCTAGTGCCGCAAAAGATCAGCCAAACCTTTAGGAATTCAATAAAAAAAATAATTATTTATTTCCAATGGTTCAGGAAATATAAATTTTTTAATGAAGCCCTGCAGCCCCGATTTTTTGCGAAAAAGATGACATGGATCAAAAACCATGTCAGATAAGTGTTGACAAAAGGACGTTCTAAACTCAAAATTTAACGAATAATTTGAAATCAAAATGCGGCCTTTCCATTAAAAAAAAAAGATGGCGTTGATTTCCGGTATTTCCGAAAGTGTCACCATTTTCAAAATATTTGATTTGAATTTGGAGTAGTCCATTATAGTCGGCTACCAATTTTCATATTAATACAATTTTGGGAAATCAGAAAGTTTCTAACGAACGGGCTACGTGAATCACCCTGTATATTATTTTTTCAAGTTTTTATGGATTGAAATATTGTTATAAAAAACAAGACTCACCCTTATCTCCACCTCATTTCCGAACCAACAATACAAACAGATTTCTACCACCATGGAGGCCCCGTAGAACAAGAGCGAATAACATTCGCTACTCCAGGGTTCCACCTAATGATAACTCGAGAACTAGTATGATTTCTCTTTTGACAAACTTTCTCGTCAACTCACCACTGTCAGTTGAAACATTGCCAAAGCCAAAGATGCCGAACTGGTAAAAAACTGGCCCAGAGCTATCTCATTGAAAAACTGATTCGACTTATCGGCAAATCTAAAAAATCGGGAACTTTTCGCAAAAGCCAAATCGGTCAAGCAATATTTTCACATACCTCAAGATTTTCTGGTGGTGTTCTACGCACACTATTAATTTACTGTTGTAATCGCTTTTTTTGCAAGTCTGAAGATTTTTCAAATTGTCGCATAAAATGTCACACTGCGAGATTATGAAGACCATCAGAGCTGCGTTCAAAGTGTCCACGTTTAGACAGACAATCGCGAGGAAACAAATACTGAACATTTGGTAGAAATATGTAATTTCGTAAAACGGGGAGATTGTGGTGTCGAAGGGGTACCAAGCGAAGAATGGCAGGCGGTACTGACGAAACGACCCATCTACTATGGGAAACAGCGCCAGAAGAAGTAAAGTGGTCCCGACCGAGAACCAGTAGGCCTTGTAAACAAACGTCCACAGTTTTAGCATCGGCTGGACCAGAGTTCTTTGATGGTTGTTCGGTTGAAACTCTTTGCTCTCCAATTCCACCATGAGCTCTTTGAGCAGATTCATGTTGCGAAAGAAGTAGTAGGCTTTGATAGAGGCCAGCCAGTCGGTGAAGAGCAGAAAAACGATCGCTGCTAAAGCTTGCAGATCCGAATAGATGTAGAAGATGTAAATTGTTTGGAAGAAATTGTCTCCGTCGACGAAAGCGTTCATCGAGAGCGAGTACAGCGTGTACAAATTGAACTTGTAACCTTCGTGCCCTTTGGGCCAAAGTCCCAACAGTTTCAGAACGACAATATTCGGGTTTATTGCCAATCTCCAACTGAACTTTTCCATTTTTCTACCAAATTTCACACCGACCATACAGACATGTGCGCCGTTGAACCGCCAACTGACGACTAATTCTTCAGTGGTCGGAAAAACGGACATTGAAGAATTTTTAATGTGATAATTGCTGCGACCATTTCATTATTAATGGTCCGTCTGCTCCTTCACGTAATTTGTTTTGCTGAGATAGATGGATAATAAGCGGGTTTAGTTAAACTAATTAATGTTTTAATTGTGAAAACTTCATATTTTCGCTGGCCGCCCCACCGGGAAAAACAGACAAGGATATTGTTAATTAATGAAAGCTCTAATTGAAGGGTAGAATCGACGACAAATCTTGTAACATTTTCACAAAAATAAATTTTTAATTTGGATTTTATTTCAATGAGTTTAGGAAACAACTCGAGGACACACTCTGTGCGGCCTGGTTAAGACTAAAATATTGTAATTTATAATCAACACCAAGTAATAAAATGGCTAACTTAACAGTGTAAGTAACAATTATTAAATTAATTCAGTGGAAGAGGAAGCCAAAGAATTCTTGGGTTTATTTTAGCTTTAAACATTTTTGAACCACGACACGAAAGGAAGAATTTTTTGTGGGAACAATCCAGAAAGAAATTGCTGATTTAATTTAAATAAAAAACGCATAAAGTAGTTAAAAGATTAATTCTAGGAGGCAAGATTTGCATCTGGAAGAATTATAGCTAAACTAGAGTACTTGAGCGAATTGTTGTAAATTGGAAAGCTGCAAACAAGTAACTGGTTTGGAAATTCATTGTGTTTGATCGATTTTTCAGTAATAAATTAATCGGAAAAACAGATGTTTTGCGAAGGACGCTAATCAGAAAGGTTTCAAATAACGTTAGATCATATAATAAAAATGGTGGATGCGCCGGGAAACAATTTCATAAAATGTCTCTTATATCGTTACTATGACGAGCTGGATAAGATCTACATGGTGTATCTTGTAAATTTATTATTGTAATTTAGAGAAAAAATGTCACCAACTTTAGTACCACCGTCAAATATTAATAAAAATAATATGTATGTAAAATAGCTCACTATTTGGGGAACCAAATGTGACTGAATAGAGTGTTTCACATCGGTTGATTTCTTTTTTAACACTAATTTTGAAGATTTTTGAGAAAACTTGTGTTTTCTCGGTTGAGATTGTTACTTCGTATCTTTAGTATCTTTTGGCGAAGCAGAAACTAAAATACTGAAAATGGTGGATGCGCCGAATTATATTTATTAATAAATGTTCATATATTTGCTTTGTTTAGTCTATTATACATCTAGGGAGAGAAATGCATACTTTTCTCTGAAAAGATAGTTCTTTAATACGTAATTTATTAACGATTTAATTGAAATTTAATAAATTTTATATGTAGTTACGAATAATCTAAAAAAAATCATTGACAACCGCGAAAAATTTTGTATGCAATTTTTTTATAGTAAAATATGGATGTCAAATAACTTTTCTACAGACGAAACTGACAAAGATGCTTTTTAAATTATAAACTTTAATAAATGTGTAAAATTTCTTTAGTGCATTATGTTATTACGTGCAAAAATAAAGTATTATGTGCTGAGGCTGGTAGTTGGGAAAACTAGCCAAAGCACATAAAACCACTTTTGTTCCGAATAACATATACTATTTTTTCTTTAAATGTTCTTTACGAAACAAGTGCGAGAAGACATTTTTTCCGCATGAGCGCATTATTTGAGGCACGAGCAACGAGGGAGCTTCAAAATCTTCCAAGAAGCACTAGTGCACCTACGTCGATTTCGCGCACTAGTATGCGGTCGCGAAATGTCATTTTGAAGGTAGTGAGTTGAAAGAAAAAGTTTAAGAATGTTTAAATATTTTCAGAACTGAAAATGGTAGATTATATCATAAAGAGTGGAAGTGTCTTTTTGTGCTAAGCCCAAAGATTGAAGATCAAGACGAGAATTTTCATAATTTTACGATCCTACAATCATTTATAGACACTGCATAACTGTAGCTGTAATAGGCAGACTCTATTCATGAGTATAATAATCGCGTAATGAGTAATGACGAAGTATGTTTTCCAATTATGTACAAGTTTTGAATTCAATCTTCCTTCAGCTTGGAAGATGTCAGATTCAGAAACGAATTTGTTAAAATTTTAATTTGGAATTTCAAATGATTTACCTAGTTTAGTTTATCTGTCGCTCGACAGCAGAGATAATAACTTTAACTGTCGCTCGTCAGTGGAGATAATGAGTTTATCTGCCGCTCGTCAACTCGTCAAATGCCATGACAATGAAGTGACACTTTAGCATTATCAATCCCACAGTATAATGTCACATTTTACTGACGTTTCAGGGAAAAAATATTTATTATATACAGGGTTATTCACGAGAGGGGTATTTCTGAACGTATTTTTGCCGCAACCCATTATACACATTGCAACAACATCTTGATTTCAAATTTTGAAAATAATTATAACTGAATCCACAATGGCTACAGGATGCCAATCTGACATTTCTCACAAATCTTACTTACTTACAAAACTTACTTTGATTTCTAATTTAAAAGAAATAACACATTTGATTATTTGTAGTTACTGCCATTGGTATTGTTGGTTGCGGCAAAATAAAAATTCAGAAGTACCCCTCTCGTCAATAACCCTGTATATTTACTATTTCTGCCTCGACTTTTGCACTTCTACTCTCTTTTGTGAAAAAAGTTTTTCACTTTCTTCATTAGACATACCAAATGCAAATATCCGCGTTATTTATAAAGTTCCGTTACTGCTACGTTAGATATTCATAAATATTCAACAAAGTAATTTACTAAATTATAGTGCAGATTGTAATTTTCTCCAGGAATATTCGTGAAACAGGTTGCAAATGGAGATTTCGTACCGCATTATTGACTAAATATCTTATAAATCATAATAATATATGATAATCGCGTAATGACGAAGTTTATAGAAAGAGAATTAAACATTTAATTCGAATTAAATTTTTTACCGATTCAGATATTATGATAAAAAAATCAAACTCACCCTCACCTCCACCTCATTCCCGAACCAGCAAAACAAACATATTTGTACAACCATGGTGACCACGTAGAACAAAAGAGAATAAAATTCGCTGCTCCCTGGTTCCACCTAATTGACAATATGGCAACTAGTACGGATTTCTCTTTTTACTTATTCTCGTAAACTTACCACTGTCAGTTGAAACATGGCCAAAGTCAAAGAAGCCGAACTGGTAAAAAACTGCATCAAAGCTATCTCATTGAAAAAATGATTGGACATTTCGGCAAATCTAAAAAATCTTGACTTGGCAAGAATCTGTTCGAGCTAATTGCTGTCATACCTCAAAATCTTCTGGTGATGTTCTATGCACTCTATTAGTTTATCGTAGTAATCGTTTTCTTTGCAACTGTGAAGGTTCCTTAAATTGTCGCATAAAATGTCACACTGCAGAATTATGAAGACCATCAGAGCAGCGATCAAACTGTCAAGATTTAGACAAAGACTGGCGAGGAAACCAATACTGAACGTTTGGTAGATATACGTGATTTCGTAAAATGGTGATATTGTGGTATTGTAGGGGTACCAAGCGACGAATGGCAGTCGGTACTGACGAAATGACCCATCTACTACAGGAAAGACACCCAACAGAAGTACAGTGCTCCCGACAAAGAACCAATACGCTTTGTAAACAAACGTCCACAGTTTTAGCATCGGCTGGACCAAGAGTGTTTGGTGTTGAGTCGGTTGAAACTGTTTGCTCTCCAACACTACCATGAGGTCTTTGAGCAAATTCATGTTGCGAAAGAAGTAGTAGGCTTTAACAGAAGTCAGCGACGAGGTGAAGAGTAGAAAAATGATGGCCGCTAAGGCTTGCAGGTCCGAATAAATGTAGAAGATGTAAACTGTTTGGCAGAGATTCTGTCCGGTGACGAAAGTGTTCATGGAGATCGAGTACAACGTGTACAAATTAAATTTGTAACCTTCGTGACCTTTGGGCCAAAGTCCCAACAGTTTCAGAACGACAATGTTCGGGTTTATCGACAACTTCCAACTGAATTTTTCCATTTTTTACCAAATTTACACTGTTCTCTGTTCAAGCACAGACTGACGACTAATTCTTCGGCGGACAGAGTTAAATGGACATTAAGGAATTTTTAATGTGATAATTACCGCGACCAGTTCATTATTAATGGCCCGTCTGTTCCTCCACGAAATTTGTTTTGGTGAGACAGATGGATAATAAGCAGGTTTCGTTATATTAATAAATGTTTTAATTGTAAAAACTCCATATTTTGCCCTACTTTGGGGAAAATAATACTTTTCGTGACCGCTTAACCGGGAAAAACGAACAACAAAATTGTTAATTAATGAAAACCCTAATTGAAGGTTGGAAACAACGAGAGATCTTGTAACGTTTTCACGAATAAATTTTGTAATTTTAATTTTTTACAAGTTTATTTCAGTAGTTTTAGACGAGAACTCGAGCATAAACATAACTGAGCTCGCAGTGAATATAAAAAAAATAAGTGAACATCGAAGAGAAAAAGTGAAGATCTTGATACTTTAATTCGGTTTATTTATTAACTTTCGGTTTGTTTTAGGTTTAGATAATAATTTTTAACGACATCACAACAGCAGAGTTTTGATTTCGAAGCATTTAAAAAAATTAATTGGTTTAATTTAAACATGGAAATTATTTTTCAGCTACATAAACCAGTGAAACAATAAATTGTCCTAGACAAGAGATGCATCTAGAAAAATTATACTTAAATCAAAACTTGTTAAGAATTAATTTCGTTAGTGGTGGATAATGTTAATGTTTGACACTAATAAAAATAGTTTCAAATAATGGAGATGTATGTAATAAATAAATGGTGGATGCGCTGGAAGAAATGTTTATGAAATATATTTGAATTTCTCTTTCACAAGCTGGATAATATCTGTGTATTTTGTAAATTGTTTGTTGTAAATTAGTGTAGACAATATAACTTCTCACACAATTTACAAATATGAACTAAATCAAATGACAAAGTTATCATATCGCTCTATCTATCTGTATTGTTTCTCTATTTAAAAAAAAAATTGAAATACATCTTTGTGAAAATAGCTTACGTTTTTTGACATGCTGGAACGTAAAAGTGCCTTATGCGGAACCCGTCACTTATTCATTTCAAAACGCCCGAAATCGCGAAGATGCTGCACAACGTTTAGAAAGGTTCGTGCATTGAAAGTATCCTTTGAGGAAACCTTTCACCGTAGATTTGCCGTGGTAACTCTGAATGTTCACGGGCTTATTAGCCATAGATCAAAATCATATGGATTTTCTCCAGGTTGGTGAAAGCCATTTGTGATTTAAATTAAGGTTAAGATTGAGGTTCTTGTCAAACTGACTTTATTTTGAATTATAGTAAAACGTGGTCATTCATTTGACAATTGAAACTCTAAATTTTCATTTTTGCAGGATGTGGAAAAGCTAAGAAACTTTAAAAAATTATACAGGGCAAGTCACATAAAGCTTATTTCTGAATTTATGACAGTTGATGAATTTAATTTTTGATTTTATTAATCAGAACAGGATAACGTCATTTTAACATTTTTGGCCAAATTACATACCTGCGTTGATTACTAAACGGTAAACAGTCACACATTTTACTATAAAATTAAAATTTTTGTTTTCAGTGTACTTACATAAATATTAGCGCCACTGTCAAATTTGACATGGGACTTCTTACATTATTTTTACTATAAGTATCACCCATTTTGTTTATAAAATTCAGTTGCTTCCAATTTTTTTGTGAAAAACTTTTAGCCCCTTTTTCTCGAAAAATGTCAACATTTGTATAAGGCATTATTAGCTCAATCGTTACCTTTTGTGGAGTTCTATCACTGGTTAAAATTTCTGCACAACTTTCAAATTCACCCTGTATATCGAGAAAATTAGCGAAATGTGTGAATCCGACGCAATTACAAACCACTCATATTTGATTAAAAAAATTACGAATGTTAATTATTAGAGAAAACTGTTCTACTCTGTATCAGATAACATCGAGGAGAATTGCGTTGTTATTTTAGGAAATGATAGAAACACTATACGAGTATCTCGATTATTTTTGGAGTAAATTCAATCTACAAACCGCTTTTTTGAAATTTAACTGTGATGAGCCAAGTGCATTCATAAAGTTATTTGCTAATGGACTAAAGTACAGTGGAAAATAGTATATTACACTATAAGTGATGAAAGTGCCTGATTTTTCAACGAGCAAACATGATATACTCACGAGCGCCACGAGTGAGGATAGTATTGCGAGTTAAAAAATCGCACTTTGATCACGAATTGTGTGTACTATTTTTTCCAACATCGCTTATGAAAATGAGTCTTAATTCTAAATTTCTTTATAATTATTTTACTCCCCTATTTTTTGAATTTTCCGGATCTGGATTTTCAATTAATGCAAATAACAGTGTTTTAAATTTTTATATTAATAAGTAGGTAGTATATTGTTAAATTAATTTTTCTCACTAGTTAGTTTACTTTCTCCATTTTCCTCACTAGTGATGCAAACGCCTATTTTCCTCACTAAATTGAGTGATGAAAGTATCATTTTTATAATCGATGTTGGAAAAAATTAATTATGTAACATTTGCCACGCCGAATTTAGACTCAAACATATGGTGTAAAAATGGTGGATGCGCCAGATTATATTTTTAATAAATGCTTAAATTTGTTATTTGTCTTATTCGATATACCAAATTCTTAATTTTTACTGGATTATCATTTTTATTCCCCATCAGAGTTGAATCCTCGACCAGAAATTCTTAAGAAATGACAATTTTTTTGACGTACTACCACCCAACTGTGAACCACACACACCAGGTCTGCGCAACTGTTGTTAAAAAACATTCAAAGTAGCACTTAGTAGTTAATTTTCTTCATTTGCGTTTTCTCTTATCTCTTTCGATATTTTACAATCAAGTAAAAAATATTCCAATCTATTTACAATTGCTTTTGACTCACCCTCGCTTCGACCTGTTGACCAAACCAGCAGTACAAAAAAATTTGTACAGAAGCCGCGCTCACGTAGGTCAAAATAGAAAAGTATTCAGTACTGAACGGTTCCACCTGTATCACATCAAATTATTTCAATTTTTCCTCCATTTCAAGTTTTTCAACTCACCACAGTGACTTGAAACATGGCTACAGCCAGCGACACCGCGCTGGTAAAGAACTGCCCCAAGACAATCTCGTTAAAGAAATTGTTGCACTCTGTGGCGAATCTAAAACTCTCATTGCACAAATCGAACCAGTCTGATTCCTCCTCGTACCTGAGAACCTTCTTGTGGTGCTCGACAAACTGCAACAGTTTCTTGGCAAAATCTTTGTCTCCGTCGTTTTTGAGATTTTTCAGATTGTCGCTCGAGATGTCACACTGCGTACCAATGTACATCATCAAAGAGGCGATCAGCGTGTCCATGTTGACGTTAAGAGTGGCCAAGTACCAGAAACAAACCACTTGGTAGAGATAAGTGATTTCGTAGAGCGGCGACATCTTGTAGTCGTGCGGGTACCACGCCGAAAACGGCAGTCTGTAGTCTTTCACAGTACCGTCGAGGATCGGAAAGATTGTCCAAAACGTGATGGTCGAAAAAACCGGGACCCAATACACGAAATAAATCATTTTCCACATCTTCAACAACGGTTGGACCATCACCACTTGCGGTTCGTTCTTCGGTTGAAACTCTTCGTTTTCAAGCTGCGTTATCAGGTGTTTCAGCGTCTCGCTCTTTCGGATGAAAAAGATCATTTTGCCGGATGTCAACCATTTCATGAAGATTGTGAAAATTATGGCGGACAGGGCTTGCAGGTCTTGGTAGGCGTTGACGACGTTCGCCGTCAGAAAGAAATTGTGACTGTTGACGAGGATGACCACGAAGATCATGTACAGTGTGTACTTGTTGAGTTTGTACAGTCCTGTCTCAGGCCACAGTCCTGTCACTTTCAGGAACAAAACGTTGGTGCTTATCGTAGATTTCCAGTTGAATTTTTTCATTTTAATTTGGACAAAATGTGATGCTTTTGGAGTGCTCCATCCACTTTTACACAGATTTTAGAAATTATTTTTAGTTTAGTTGTTGAGTGGAAGTCCAGGTGGCAATTTTTGCAGAAGAAACAGAAGACATTTCATTTTATAACACTGATGTAATTTTCACACTGACATGTTCTCTGATAAATCGCAAACTACCGCGTGCTTCTTCAGCGTCCGGACTTTAAATGGACATTCAGGAATTTTTAATGTGGTAATTACTTCCACCTTTTCATTATTAATTGTCCGTCTGCTCCTCCACGTAATTTCTCTTGGTGAGACGTGAGACAGATGGATAATAAGCAGGTTTCGTTAAATTAATGAATGTTTTAATTGTCAAACTAAATATTTTGCCCTATTTTGGGGAAAGATGAGACTTGTCGTGATCGCCTTCCCACGAAAAACGGACAATAAAACAGTTAATTAATTAAAATTCTAATTGAAGGGTAGAAACGACGAGAGACTTGTAATATTTTCACAAAAATAAATTTTTAATTTGGATTTTTTAGATGTTTATTTCAGTAAATGTAGGCAAGAACTCGAGGACACAGTTACCAAACTGTGTCACGTAGTAAAGATAAAAAAATTCAAGAATGAGAAGAAAGATTGTGATCTAAAATCTATTAAATCACTAGAAGGGAAAGGTAAAGACTCAGTTTATTCTACTAATATACCGTTTCTTGTAGCGTTAAATTTTTTTTAACAAACAACAAGAATTTTTTTTGGTGAAGAATAATTCAAAAAGTTTTAATTGGTTTGATGTGAATAAGAATGTAGGTATCATGTCAGATGCATCGAATAATCAAAGAATTAATTCTGGAAGACAAGAAATGCATTTAAATAATAATTTTAGCTAAATCAAAGCGAATTGCAAAACTGCAATAAATTGATAAGCTGCAGCTCTTTGGATCTGTTCTATTGATGTATTTGTTGGATTTTATTGAGGTTAATTAATAAAAAGAAAACATATTCTTCGCGTTTGACAGTAATGAAGAACATTTCAGAAATATGAAATAATGCGCAAATGGTGAATGCGCCGGGACAAAAGTTCTATTAAATGTGTCGATATCTCGTTACTTCGACGAGCTTGGTAAGATCTAAAATATGTAATTTGTAAACTTCTTGTTGTAAATTAGTCTTAAAAATATAATTCACGCTATTCGCAAATATTAGTTAAATCAAATGACAAATAATTATTTCGCTGTTGAAAAAAGTTGGAAAGCTACTTTAGAAAATTTTTTAAAACGTTAGATTAACTAGCTGGAATGTGAAAATAAAAAGTGGAAAGCAAATTGGCAACATGAAAATAATTGTAACATGTGAAAGAAACCTTCATATCAGAAGAATTAAAAATACGTTATCAAATGCTATCAGCAATGTGTGAAGAAAGCTCTAAGATAAGTAAACAGTTTTAAACCAGTTAGTGAAAGGCTAAAATGTTAACACGTTTTAAATTAGGAGGGACAGTGTTAGGTGTGCTGAAGAGAAATCAGAAAAGTCCTAGGAATCAAAAAGAAATGGTAAAGTGTTTCTTTAAACAAAGCTCAAGCAGAGGAACATTGATTTGTAAATACTAAAATGCATTGTTTAATAAATTTTTCTGCGATATTTTTAATTTCTTCTTTCAGAAATTTAGCCCAATGACAAGCACTTGACAGTGAATAATATGCACTGGGCAATCGTTATCGTTGTCTTTTATTTTATTGACTAAAAGACAAACTTGACAACAATTTAATTGGATAATAGTACATTCTTCGAGGACCGTTTAAGGATGGCTATTATTCAAGAGGATAAAAATTCCATCACGAGCCGTAGGCGAGGGGTGGAATCGTTCTAGTGAATAATAGCCATTACACGCGAGTTGAAGACTATACTTTCTCCACGACTATACCAAGAAAAAACAATCTTTGAAAATTGAATTTAATCTGATTTTTAATATTTGACAATTAAAATTGTGCATCGCGTAGCGCGATTTATCCTTTACAAATGCATCCGACTGACGATTTGTTGGTGAATGAAAATACGAGAGATGTGATTGGCCGACAGCTGTGAATTTCAGTATATTCTATCACTGGTTGTGGAATTGATATCATTCTTTCGTTGAATATCCAAAAAGAATGCATTCATTCTTTAATAGTCGTGGAGAAAAAAAAAATTCAAAGAAATATCGTAAAATGTGTAGTTATGTAATACAGTGACGACCCCATAATCCGGACCTGCGATGTTCTGGATGTTCCCAAAAACCGAATTGGGTTTCTGCATCGTTGTAATCCGAATTATTGTTGATTTTGTAATCCGGATTTCATGACGTTATCGCGTTTCATAGAAAAACTGTCTATTGAACTGGTTTCAACTTGCTTATTGGTTATGCATCCAGCCCCCTGCCATGAAAAGGAACTGATCAGTGACGACGGAAAAATTCTGACAAAATTTTTGACCCCAAATACGATGCGAATGCTTCAATTCAGCCTATGGACATTCTCTTAACAAAGCTTTTCTATTGGAAAAGTCTTTTTGCAGAAATTATAACCAACAATGAGGAGGACGTGGTCTAAAAGTCTAAATTGAAAAACAATCCTTCACAATGCTTGGAAAAAGGTACCATCCACAACTTAACAAAAATGCTGGAAGAAGATACTTCCAACTAACAACGACAAAGATCTAGGTTTAGAAGATGCCTCAGAAGATTCTATTCTTTAAATATTTTAAAAGAGAGGATCGGCTCAGCAGCAGAAGAAATTGAGAAGGTTTCCACCATGCTCCAGAGCATAGAGGATGCTGAAGTAACTGCTGGTGAAATTGTTGTCTGGATAGATTTTGAGGAAAAATTGATCGAAACAGAGGATTTGGACGATCTAATTGAAAATACAGTGTTTTTCTGTTGGTTTTCCTCTGTTGTCAATTGTATTTCACTATTTTTCAAAACTATTTCATATTTACGTCACTTTGACAACTAATAGAGATAGGAAATTGACAAAAGAGGAAAACCAAAAGAAAAACAGTGTAATACCGCAGATGATGACGAAAAATTCTTAGAAGTCGCCACTTCAAAGAATGTAAAGAACGAAGATATTATCAAAAGCTTCAACGTTGCTTTACAGTGAGCCACAGAGAATGGTGTGTCTTTATTGACGCTGCAGAGACTGAAGGAAATGGCTTTTGAAAAACAGCAAACTAAAATTCATCAAACTAAAGTATCCAATTTTTTTTCAAACTGTGAAAGAATAAATATACTATATTATTTACTTTAAATAAACTGTGATAATACGCTAGTTCTTGTTTCATTAGCTGAACAAGAATTATTTTTTATAAAGACAAGAAAGAAAACTAGTTTTTTTTAAATATAGTAATATGTATTAAACCGCAAAATGGTGTGGCAAGACTAAAACGTATTTTTATGCACCAGTATATTATAATTTGACAAATTTTCTTGACATAAACGTCTCTTTATGGCCCACGGACCACTTTATGCCGGTGCGCCATTAAGATATATCAAATAAAAGTCAAAAATCTTTTTGGTGAAATTCCGAACAAAAATGCCACTTACCTTAAACCACCTAATCCCGAATTATATACTGGACACTCATTTCTGCCGCTTACTTAACCTCGTTCATCATTTCGTTAATGATTAACGAATTTATAACCGAAAATTGCAACTGGCAAAATGGCTACGGTTGTTTTCACCGTTACCAAGGTTACGCGCAAAACTAAACATTTGACGGGAGCACTACGCGATGCGAACATCCGTGACGCGGGCAGACATTTATTTATTAATTTTTGTTAAATGCTAGGGTTTTAGGCCTTAATCGTGCATAAAATAGTGTATGTACTATCTTTTATGGCCTTAATACATAAATAACTATTAGGAAAGACGATATTTTCCTCAGTTATTAATAACGAAAGGGATTAAAATGAATTTTAGAAAATATATTTTTCAATTTTCACCGAATCAAATTTATATTATAAAAAATAAAACTCACCCTCATCTCCACCTCATTTCCGAACCAGCAATACAAACAGATTTGTACAACAATGGAGCCCACGTAGAACAAGAGCGAATAACATTCGCTACTCCCGGGTTCCACCTAGTGATAACGCGAGAGATAGTACGAATTTCTATTGTGACAAATTTTTGGGGTCAACTCACCACTGTCATTTGAAACATTGCTAAGGCCAAAGAGGCCGAACTGGTAAAAAACTGGCCCAAAGCAATCTCATTGAAAAATTTATTAGAATTGTCGGCAAATCTAAAAATCGTGAAAGTTTGCAAAAATTACTCGACCGAAATATTCTCTCGTACCTCAAAATCTTCTGGTGGTGTTCTATGCATTTTTTTAATTCACCATCATAATCATTTTCTTTATTGTGAAGATTTCTCAAATTGTCGCATAAAATGTCAGACTGCGACATTACAAACACCATCAGAGCAGCGATTACAGTGTCCACGTTTAGACTGGTAATGGCGAGGAAACAGACACTGAACACTTGGTAGAAATACGTGATTTCGTAAAACGGAGAGCTTGTGGTATCGTAGGGGTACCAAGCAAAGAATGGCAGCCGGTACTGACGAAACGACCCATCCATTACGGGAAACAGACCCAACAGAAGTAAAGTGCTCCCGACAAAGAACCAAAACGTTTTGTAGACAAACGTCCACAGTTTTAGCATCGGCTGGACCAAAGTTCTTTGGTGCTTGTTCGGTTGAAACTCTTTGCTCTCCAATTCCACCATGAGCTCTTTGAGCAGATTCATGTTGCGAAAGAAGTAATAGGCTTTGACGGAGGCCAGCCAGTCGGTGAAGAGCACAAAAACGATCGCCGCTAAGGCTTGCAAGTCCGAGTAAATGTAGAAGATGTAAACTGTTTGGAAGAAATTGTCTCCGTCGACGAAAGCGTTCATCGAGATCGAGTACAACGTGTACAAGTTGAACTTGTAACCTTCGTGCCCTTTGGGCCAAAGTCCCAACAGTTTCAGGACGAAAATGTTCGTTTTGATTGTCAACTTCCAACTGAAGTTTTCCATTTTTCTACAACCAGACCATGCAGACATGTGCACTGTTGAACCGCCAACTGGCGACTGATTCTTCAGCGGTCTGACTTAAATGGACATTAGGGAATTTTTAATGTGATAATTGCTGCGACCATTTCATTATTAATGGGTCGTCTGCTCCTTCACGTAATTTATTTTGGTGAGACAGATGGATAATAAGCAGGTTTCGTTGTATTGATGAATGTTTTAATTGTAAAAACTTCACATTTTGCCCTATTTTGGAGAAAATGATACTTGTCGTGGCCCCCTCACCAGGAAAAGCGGACAATAACATTGTTAATTAATGGAAATTCTAATTAAAGGGTATAAACGACAAGAGACCTTGTAACATTTTCACAAAAATACATTTTTAATTTGGAGTTTTTCCACGTCTATTCCAGCAGTTGTAGACAAGTCTCGAGGACACGAGACTGTGCCACGTAGAGGAGATAAAAAAAAATTAAATAGCACCAAAGAAAGAATTCTGCACCTTGGTACAGTCATTTAAGAGTTGTTAAATTAATTCAGTCGCAAAAGAAAGGTACGATTTGATTAATTTGCTAATATGTATTTCATTTCTTTTAGCCACGAAAGAACCAGAAAATATAACAGGAATTTTTTTGATGGCACAGATTTTTTTTTAGATGGAATGGTTTAGTAAAAGAAGCTCTAGTTTTAGATAAATAACAACTCAAAAAATTGAGTGTTGGGCCCAAGAAATGCATCTGAAGGAAATATAGATTAAACAAAGCGAATGCAATGTCCTAAAAATGGTGGATGCGCCGGGAGAGCCTTGTGTGAAATTTGTTCATAATTCTTGACAAGCTAAATAAGATCCAAATCAAGAAATATTTAGAGAAAATATCAGTTTGTTGCTGGACTTGTTAATGTCATAGTTTGGTGAAGATTTTTTGTGACGAATGCGTCAAAAAAAAATTGTGAAAGTGATCAAAGCACAAAGTAAAAATTATTTGGATGAAGAATATTCCTACATTGTTTTTTATAAATGAATCAACAGTCGAATCAAGTTTTATCACGAATGTATCAGTGAAAATAAGTTCTAATAATAGTGCAAAGAACTTTTGACATGTCGCATGTTTGGTTGTCATAAATCATCATATGAATGTAAAGATTCAGTTTTTTTTTTAATCTTGGTACTGCTTTACAGTAAAAGATACTTTTAACGTCGTCAGAGATATCACCAAGAATTGGGAAAAAAAATCTCATTTGGAGCATAATGCAAGTGGTAATTGTTGCAATAATAGAAAAGAAAATATCACTATTTATAATAACGTAATAACGAAATTGAAAATTTAATTTTTCACCCAACCATATAAAGGAAACGAATTGTATCTTTAAAAAAAATGAAATCTACGTAATGGCCTTGTTAGATTTTTTTTTAATAAGTACTTATTCAAGACAAACTACATTCGTTTTTCAGATTCTGCAAGTTCTTCTCTTACTTTCCTACCTATCTAACTACCTAAGATTCAACATAATAATGTCATACTAATATTTAAATTAAACTCCTCAACTCTAAATGACATTTTGAACAGCTACGGTATCTTGATTTTTACGCACTAATCAAACTATCTGTTATTTTACCGCACGGAGTGTGTAAACTAACACAAAAATTTTAAGCTTTCGGGGACCTCCAAAAAAACTGTTAGCTTCTCATAAATAAAAGTCCATTTATACTAAAATGGACATAATTTAATTGTTTTCTTTTAAAATCTGATGGCGCAATTTTGTGCTGTGAATCATAAGCATGCCAGTTGTCGGTATAATAGATAACTTTCTGCCATTTCAATCAAAATGTCTGCCTTTGACAGGTTGAGCAAAATTATTGTTTACAACAATATTCAAATTTGAGAAAACGAGTAATAGGTCGTCGGCCAAACAGATTAATACATGGCTAATGCGGTAGGGATTTTACATCGCTCCGCGGTGTAAATTTTAAAACCTCGGGCTGTAAAATGTAAGCTACCGCATTTGTAATGTAAATAACTATTTTAATTTAACATAAAATTGAATTTCAAAATTGATTAACGACCGAAACTAAATGTCGTAAGACAGTGTGGTTAAAATGTTTTTGTTGAAGACACATAAATAAATGTACAAAAATATTTGACGTAGCAGCAATAGAAGATCCTGATGAGCTCTACGTTTCAATATCGTTTTTGTCTGTAGAAACCCAGAAAACGGTAGTGAACGCCACGCCACACGGGCACCATAGTGCCGACGTCGACCGTTTAAAATTTGCAAAGGAGAACGAGTAAAAAGTGTACAAATTAAATTTGTAACCTTCAATTCCTTTGGGCCAAAGACCCAACAGTTTCAAGAGAA
This sequence comes from Tenebrio molitor, assembly GCF_963966145.1. Lineage (NCBI taxonomy): Eukaryota > Metazoa > Arthropoda > Insecta > Coleoptera > Tenebrionidae > Tenebrio > Tenebrio molitor. The sequence goes on from NC_091046.1 coordinate 46,549,494, forward strand.
AAATATTTGTTTTGACTGTGTCCTTCCAGTTGAATTTTTCCATTTAGATTCACATAAAGAACTGACTTTCATGAACTGATCTGAGAAGACCAGTCTTGCGATTTTTATACCCGATCGGGTTTTATTATTTATGCAATTTCTGCATATCGTGACGCACAGTTATAAAACTTAAATCAACTCACTTGCTGAATCACAATGAAAGTAGTAATATGAGGGAGATCAGCAGGAATTTTTTAATAATAAATCATTAGATGAATAAGGACCTCTCTTACAAATTATCAAGCATTCAACATTTTGTCGTATTAATATTGCAAATTGGCGATTTATGGCTGCGCAACATCAAAGGCATACATTTTTAACAATGGATTTTTTTATTCCAACACGTGTCATTACTGCGGTTATTTTCAAGCAACGACCATTGTCTCAGCTGTACTATTTTAAAAATATACAAATGCATAGAAATAAAATCTTTTTATTTTCAAGCGGTCAAAAATAGCACCTTTGTGTATCTTTGCAGAAACGATTGAAGTGGCTTCTTTTTTTAACCGGACTTGAAACACTTCAAATCCTAAGAGTTGAAATAAAGAAACTATTACCCAATATTTGTCCTTGTCATTTTACTGTAACTGGAGCAAAAGAAAAGAAGTGAGTGCATGTCCGATTTTTTTGTCATCAGCTTGAAGATAAAATAGTATATAGGGTGATTTTGAAAGTTGTGCAGATATTTTAATCACGTGCTACTGGCTTCATGTAGAACTCGGAAAAAATATTTAAAAATTCTATGTCAAAAAATAAAATGACATTTATTTTTTGAGCTACAATTTTTTTTAATTGCTTTTTGTTTTCTACGTTGTCTTATATATGCCATTCACGATGTTTTGGCATAAGGGGAGGCTATGATTTCATTTTTTAACGTTGGATGCATGTTTGATTTCTGTCATCTCTGCTGTCACTAAAGTGCCTGACATGCGGACCTATCAAAATGAACGTAACATGTTGCCGAATTTACCGTAATCATAATTAAGCGACATTAAAACGTATTGATGGTGTTTGTATTAGACTGCAGAACATATTTTCAGTAAGTTACAGTGAAGTCAAGTTCTTTTTATGTATAAATTCAATCGTAGGTGAGTACAAGATAAATATGTAGCACGGATAGTGAAGGAAGAAACAACGACCCAATTGAAATGGCACAGGGGTTTTGTAAGCCCTATTATAACTTCGCGATAGAGTTGTGAATTTATGGCTTGAGTCTATTTTAAAATGTACTCCTGAAATTTGCCAACATTTTTGTAGATATTGTGAAGAACTTATTTCGGAAGATTGGGCAAAATTAATGAGAAATCTTTCATTTGAAAACGTTCTTCCTTTAATAATTTCATTAGGAGAATCTGACTCGGAATTTGATGCAGGTAATGATGATTCAGAATTTTCTAATGAAATTATGGAAGTTGAATAGTTTTGTTCTTTTTTTTGTCATGGACGATGGGTGTGTAAATATTTTGCAGAAAGATTCGAATAAAGTAAGGCTTAATAAGTAGGTACAAGATTTTATACAATCTAGTTCTAGGAACGTTTTGGTTAAAATAAAAAATTCATTGACAAGTTACTAACTGGTTGGTTAAGACACTGTATAGGTGGGTTATCTAAGTGGTGCAGGAGCCACTTTAACTTTCGGTCCCGGTCCCTACTATTCTGTAGTCTGTTCAAGTAAGTTTCCTGTTTTGTTAAATTGGATTAAAAATGTGTGAGTATTTTATATTGCAAACTAGTAAAACTGACAACAATGCACTAGACAATGACGCAGTTTATAACCTCAAACTTAGAAAAAAATAACCTAATTCAACAGACAGCTTTACTGCCAACTTAAATGCACTTTTTCCATAGCCTCCCCTTATGCCAAAACATCGTGAATGGCATATAACTTCGTAGGTAAAATTTCGGCACATTTTAAAAATACACCCTTGTACATCATGTTTATAAAATGTAGGCCAATGCGAAGTAACCTATAGGAAATATGCTTTAAAACAAGGAAACCGCATTGGTGTACGTTTTATAAAATATGATATACAGGGTGTATTTTTAAAATGTGCCGAAATTTTATCTACGAGGTTGTTTGATAACGTAGAAGACTAAAATCAATTAAAAAAAATTGTAGCACAAAAAAATAAATGTCATTTTATTTTTTTGCATTTTTTTCCGAGTTCTATATGAAGCCAGCAGCTCGTGATTAAAATATCTGCACAATTTTCAAAATCACCCTGGGCATCATTAAGAGTAGAAGGTCTTCTTGTGCTTCACCCAGTTGCAAAGAGTATACACAAATAAATAATTATTGAACTGATTCTTACTCCTTGCTTCGATCAAACCAGATCTTATTTTTATTTATTATATGAAAGATTTTATCACATGCTGAACCGCTCAGACAATAATTTGTTAATTTGTTTAAAAAGACCTATTGAAATAAAACTCACCCTGACTTCGACTTCATTTCCAAACCAACAATATAAAGCTATTTGGGCGATAATGGAAGCCCCGTAGAACAACAAAGAGAAACACTCGCTACTCATGGGCTCCACCTAATTCACAATTGGAAGATTTGTATCGAAACAACAATTTTCTTCGTCAACTCACCACTGTCAGTTGAAAAAGCGCCATCGCCAGAGAAGCACAACTGGTAAAAAATTGCCCCAGAGCAATCTCGTTGAAAAACTGATTGGAATTTTTGGCAAATCTAAAAACCGTTAATTTTCCTCAAATTTCGATTGGAATTTACCAAGACTCATACCTCAAAATCTTCTGGTGGTGTTTAATGCAATTTATTAATTGTTCATTGTAGCCGCTGTGTTTGCAAGCGCGGACATTTTTTAAATTGTCACATAAAGTGTCGCATTGCGACATCGTAAACACCATTAGAGCAGCTATCAAAGTATCAACATTTAAGCAAACCATCGCGAGAAAGACCGCAGCGAAGATTTGGTAGAAATATGTGATTTCGTAAAATGGAGAGATGGCGGTGTTGTAAGGATACCAAGCGAAGAATGGTAACCGGTGCTCGTGGAATGATCCATCCATCAAAGGAAGAACGGCCAACAAGAGCGAAGTACTACCGTAGAAGAACCACAACGTCTTGTAGAGGAACGTCCACACGTTTAACATCGGCTGGACCAAAATTCTTTGGTGTTGCTTCGGTTGAAACTCTTCACTCTCCAACTCTACCATGAGCCCTTTGAGAATTCTTATCTGGCGCATGAAATAATACGCTTTGACGGAGTCGAGACAAAGTGTGAAGAGGAGAAAAACGATCGCAGCTAAAGCCTCCAGGTCTGAATAAATGTAGAAGATGTAGACCGTTTGGAAGAGATTGTTTCCGTCGACGAAAGCTTTCATCGAGAACGCGTAAAATGTGTACATGTTGAATTCGTAGCCTTCGTTTCCTTTAGGCCAAAGTCCCAACAGTTTCAAGACAAAAATATTTGTTTTGATTGTGTCCTTCCAGTTGAATTTTTCCATTTAAATTGTCTTCGCACTAGAGATTCACACAAAGAACTGACTTTCATGAACTGATGTGGGAAGACCAGTCTTGCGATTTTTATACCCGATGGGATTTTATTATTTATGCAATTTCTGCATATCGTGACGCACAGTTATAAAACTTAAATCAACTCACTTGCTGAATCACAATGAAAGTAGTAATATGAGGGAGATCAGCAGGAATTGTTTAATAATAAATCATCAGATGAATAAGGACCAGTCTTACAAATTATCAAGCATCCAACATTTTGTCGTATTAATATTGCAAATTGGCGATTTATGGCTGCGCAACATCAAAGGTATAAATTTTTATCAATGGATTTTTTTATTCCAACACCTGGCATTACTGGCATTACTACAAATGCATAAAAATAAAATCTTTTTATTATCAAGCGGTCAAAAATAGCACCTTTGTGTATCTTTGTAAAAACGATTGAAGTGGCTTCTTTTTTTTTAACCGGACTTGAAACACTTCAAGTCCTAAGAGTTGAAATAAAGAAACTATTACCCAATATTTGTCCTTGTTATTTTACTGTATGATATACAGGTGCATTTTAAAAATGTGCCGAAATTCTACCTACGAGGTTGTTTGACAACGTAGAAGACTAAAAGTAATTAAAAAAAAATTATAGCACAATAAATAAATTTCAGAAGAATTGGGATAATATCAATATCAAAAGAATAATTTCCAATGACTTAATCTTTAATTCATCTAGGGACTTGGCTCGTTTTAAGGCTTTGCAATGCAGAGAATCAGGATCTTGGTTACATGCAATACCTTCTCCTAATATTGGTACTCTTTTAGATAACACTTCCTTCCAAGTTTGTATTGGTTTAAGATTGGGTTGTAATCTTTGTACACCTCATATTTGCAAATGCAATGCGAAAGTTGATGAAATTGGTATTCACGGTCTAAGTTGTTCCAAAAGCAGTGGTAGATTTTCAAGACACACTGAAATTAATTCTATTATCAACCGGTCTTTGACTTCTATTCATGTTAATTCAACTTTAGAACCAAACGGACTATCTCGTGATGACGGAAAACGCCCTGATGGGATGACTTTAATACCGTGGAATAAAGGTCAACCTTTGGTTTGGGACGTTACTGTCGTAGATACACTTGCAGACAGTTACGTATTGAAAACATCTGAAGTCTCAGGTTTTGCCGCTGAAATGGCTTGCAAACGCAAACATAACAAATATCGTTCAATTATTTCGTCAAACTACATATTTAAAGGTTTAGCCTTTGAAACCTTAGGCCCTTGGTGCAAAGAAACAATAGATTTCATTAATGTCATCGGAGACCGACTTATCGCGGAATCAGGGGATTCAAAATCTAAGAAATTCCTTTTTGAGAGGATTTCCCTTGCCATTCAACGTGGAAACGCTGCAAGTATTCGGGGCACTTTTCCAGATTCCGCATTATTATCGGAAATTTTCGCATTGTAAATTAAAAATGTTATTTTATGTTAAATTTTAATAAATAATTTTCTTTAAATTTATCAATAAACAATGTCATTTTATTTTTTGTCATAGAATTTTTTAAACATTTTTTCCTAGTTCTACATGAAGCCAGTAGCTCGTAATTAAAATATCTGCACAATTTTCAGAATCACCCTGTACATCATTAAGAGTAGAAGGTCTTTTTGTGCTTCGCCCAGTTGCAAAGAGAATACACAAATAAATAATTATTGAACTGATTCTTACTCCTTGCTTCGATCAACCCAGATCTTATTTTTATTTATTATATGAAAGATTTTATCAAATGCTGAACCACTCAGACAACAATTTGTTAATTTGTTTAAAAAGACTTATTGAAATAAAACTCACCCTAACTCCGACTTCATTTCCAAACCAACAATATAAAGCTATTTGGGCGATAATGGAAGCCACGTAGAACAACAAAGAGTAACACTCGCTACTCATAGGCTCCACCTAATTCGCAATTGGAAGATTTGTAACGAAACAACAATTTTCTTCGTCAACTCACCACTGTCAGTTGAAAAAGCGCCATCGCCAAAGAAGCCGAACTGGTAAAAAATTGCCCCAAAGCAATCTCGTTGAAGAACTGATTTGAATTTTTGGCAAATCTAAAAACCGTCAATGTTCCTCAAATTTCAATTGGAATTTACCAAGACTCATACCTCAAAATCTTCTGGTGGTGTTTAATGCAATTTATTAATTTTTCATTGTAGTCGCTGTGTTTGCAAGCGCGGACATTTTTTAAATTGTCGCATAAAATGTCGCATTGCGACATTGTAAAAACCATTAGAACGGCTATCAAAGTGTCGACGTTTAGACAAACCATGGCGAGAAACGCCGCAGCGAAGATTTGGTAGAAATATGTGATTTCGTAAAGTGGAGAGGTTGTGGTATCGTAGGGGTACCAAGCGAAGAATGGTAACCGTGCTCGTGGAATGATCCATCCATTAGGGGAAAAACGGCCAACAAGAGCGAGGTACTACCGTAGAAGAACCAGAGCGTCTTGTAGATGAACGTCCACACGTTTAACATCGGCTGGACCAAAACTCTTTGGTGTTGCTTCGGTTGAAACTCTTCACTCTCCAACTCTACCATGAGCCCTTTGAGAATTCTTATCTGGCGCATGAAATAATACGCTTTGACGGAGTCGAGACAAAGTGTGAAGAGGAGAAAAACGATGGCAGCTAAAGCCTCCAGGTCTGAGTAAATGTAGAAGATGTAGACCGTTTGGAAGAGATTGTTTCCGTCGACGAAAGCTTTGATCGAGAACGCGTATAATGTGTAAATGTTGAATTCGTAGCCTTCGTTTCCTTTGGGCCAAAGCCCCAACAACTTCAGTACAAAAATGTTTGTCTTGATTGTCAATTTCCAACTGAATTTTTCCATTCTTCGATTAGGACACTGACCAGACAGACACATTCTGTGTTGGATCGCGGACTAGCGACTAATTCTTCAGTGAGCAAACTTTAAGCGGACATTAAGGAATTTTTAATGCCATAATTGTCGCCTTTTCATTATTAATGGTCCGTTTGCTCCTCAACATAATTGCTTCCGACAAGACAAGTGGATAATAAGCAGGTTTCATTGAATTAATGAAAACTTAATTTTTTCTCTATTTTGGAAACGAAAAGTAGACAGCGAAACGGTTAATTAATGAAAATTGTAATTGAAGGGTACAACAGGAAGGGAGCTTGTGAGATCCGGAGAAAAATAAATTTTTAATCTGCATTTTTTCGATGCAGTTTATTTTAGTCAATGGCAGAGCAAAGGACACATTTATAATATCTATCAAAGAAAAGAATGAGTGTTGGTGAAATATTTTCAGAAGTAGTATCCAACAGAAAAAAATTCATATAGATGAAGGTAAATTTGCAATGATAATAATATTCCAGGAGAATTTATTTCCAGATTAATTTTTATATAGCAGCCAAAACTTTATGAAGCATTAAATAGAGTGGAAGAAAATATGGAAAACGAAACTCCTAGATTTGTGTGTTTATCAAATTTAATAAAGAAACCATAAATTCCAACAACAATTTTATTAGTAAAATATTTGAAATATTTAATTAAAATTTGTCTATGTCTATAATTACTGTAATGTTGTCATTTTGGAATAATTTTTGTTAATTTGACATAACAGTGTCACAAAATGTTATCAATAAAATTTATATGTAATATGCCTTAGAAACGTATAAAACGCTGTATTGATAGGGAATGTGGAAAATAAGAAATATGACAACGTTGTTTCGGGTTTTGTGCCAAACAGGTAAAATAATAGTATATTAAACTATAAGTGATGAAAGTGCCTGATTTTTCAACGAGCAATACATGATATACTCACGAGCGTCAGCGAGTGAGGATAGTATTGCGAGTTGAAAAATCGCACTTTGATCACGAATTGTGTATAATAAATTTTCCTCACTAGTGAGTTTACTTTCTCCATTTTCCTCACTAGTGATGCAAACGCCTATTTTCCTCACTAAATTGAGTGATGAAAGTATCATTTTCATAATCGATGTTGGAAAAAGAACTTTTTCGCTATCGTAGCACAGTGTAAAATAATTTCTGCAATTTTTTGGACGTCTGTATGTGTGGTAATGCATTTTAAAGACAATGGGCCGTATCACGACACCCTTATTAAATTTAATCATGACTCTATTTACCTTGGTGACGAATTCATCTCTTTCTCGCAGGTTATAATTGTATAAATCTATATCGTTTTATGTTTACTTTAATCACGATTTTAGTTAACGGCAACTATAATAACGGTGTCGTGATACGGCCCATTGTTTTTGACAGTCTTAAAATGTTAATTTGTAAGATACCAAAACGTCTGCTTTGCCATCAAATCCTTTGACTGCACAATAACTAACAATGAAAACGTTACTGAATGTCTTGGATTTCGCAAAATATAATATTTTCTTAGTAGTGTCCCAAGAGAAATTACATAATTACGAATTGGAGAAATGGTGGATGCGCCGGGAGAGAATTATTGACGTCGTACTTATTGTTTGATGAGTTACATGCAATTTTATTTTACCAAAAATAAAACCTTCTCCATTTTCAGGAGCAATTGTGAAAATTAGATATTCATTGTAATATTTTTCAAAATATCATTTTTGTAAAATGTCATGCTAAGTTCGTTGTGTGATAAACAAATAATAGTACAATTTTCAACGAGCGTATAATGATGGCTATTATGCAAGATGATGCAACTTCCAACACGAGCCGTAGGCGAATGGTGCAATTTGTCTGAGTGAATAATAGCCATTATACGCTAGCTGAAGACTATACCACAGCTTGTCAAAGTGCATTATAAAGATCACCTAGCATCATAGAAACATAATTATGCCATAAATGACATTTTAAACATGAATAATATTAGATAAAAATATATTCTTATATTCGTTGTTTTTTTTTTTCAAAGTTGAGATAAAGTTTAAAGAGGGTTACTATCACAAATCGACTAAAAAAAAGCCTTTCTTATGATTACGAGACATTGTAAAATCTTACGAATGGCAGAAAGAGTAGATTTATCGAAAAAAATTGTTGACAAGGTCTCAAGATTGCATTTTACTGCACAATGTTAAAAAATTTGGATTCAGAGTAGGATTTCTTTGCTGTTACTTTTAGTAAGTATACTGAATCTGAAAGTACAGATCGGACGAAAAAGTTAATGTAAAAAATCTACATTCTTCGCTCAGTGTTAAAGAACTAAAGACTTTTGTGAGCCAACATTTATTTATGTAATTTGTTTCTCGACACAATTTGTAAAATATTGGTTAAAACTCACCCTAACTTCGACTTCATTTCCAAACCAACAGTACAAAGCTATTTGACTGGTAATAGATGCCACGTAGAACAACAGGGAATAAAATTCGCTACTCAAGGGCTCCACCTAATAGACGATTGTAAGATTTGTATCGAAAAAAAAAAGTTTTTCTCGTTAACTCACCACTGTCAGTTGAAAAAAAGCCATCGCCAAAGAAGCCGAACTGGCAAAAAATTGCCCCAGAACTATCTCGTTAAAGAACTGATTGGATTTTTTGGTAAATCTAAAACCCATCAATTTTCCTCAAATTTTCAATGAATCTGCCTCGTCTCGTACCTCAGAATTTTCTGATGGTGTTTTATGCAATTGATTAATTTCTCCCTGTAATCACTATGTTTGCAAGTGCTGAGATTCTTTAAATTGTCACATAAAATGTCGCATTGTGACATCGTAAACACCATTAATGCGGCTATTAGTGTGTCGACGTTTATAGAAACCATGGCGAGGAACGACACACTGAAAATTTGGTAGAAATATGTGATTTCGTAAAATGGAGAGATCGTGGTGTCGTAAGGGTACCAAGCGAAGAATGGTAACCGGTGCTCGTGGAACGATCCATCCATTACCGGGAAAACAGCGATCAAGAGGACAGTAGTACCGTAGGTGAACCACAACGTCTTGTACATGAACGTCCAGACGTTTAACATCGGTTGGACCAAATGTCTTTGGTGTTGAGTCGGTTGAAACTCTTTACTCTCCAGTTCTACCATGAGCTCTTTGAGAATTCGTATCTGCCGGATGAAGTAATACGCTTTGACGGAGTCGAGACAGAGTGTGAAGAGGACAAAAATGATCGCTGCTAAGGCCTCCAGGTCCGAATAAATGTAGAAAATGTATATTGTTTGGCAAAGATTGTTTCCATCGGCGAAAGCTTTCATCGAGAACGAGTAAAATGTGTACAAATTGAATTTGTAACCTTCGTTCAGTTTGGGCCAAAGACCCAACAGTCTCAAAACAAGAATATTCGTTTTGATTGTCAACCTCCAACTGAATTTTTCCATTATCGGATTAGGACACTGACCAGACAGACCGCTGACTAGCGACTAATTCTTCAGTGAGCAAACTTTAAATGGACATTAAGGAATTTTTAATGCCATAATTGTCCCCTTTTCATTATTAATGGTCCGTTTGCTCCTCAACATAATTACTTCCGGCAAAACAACTGGATAATAAGCAGGTTTTATCGAATTAATGAATGTTTTAACCATGAAAACTTAATTTTTTTTTTCTATTTTGGAAACGAAAAATAGACAGCGAAACGGTTAATTAACGAAAATTGTAATTGAAGGGTACAACAACAAGGGAGTTTGTGAGATCTCGAGAAAAATAAATTTTTAATCTGCATTTTTTCACTGCAGTTTATTTTAGACAGTGGACGAGCAAAGGACGCATTTGGATAAAATTAATTTAACGAAGCTGATTCACTTTGAAAGAAAAGTGTAACGTGTATCAAAGAAACGATTTATAATGTTGGTGAAATATTTTGAGAAGTGGTGCCCAACAGAAAAAAGTAATAGAGACGAAGGTAAAGTTGCAATGATAATAATATTCTAGGAGAAATTATTTCCAGGTTAATTTTTACATACCGGCCAAAACTTTATGAAGCATTAAATACAGTTGAAGAAAATACGGAAAACTAAATCAGTAGATTTGTGTGTTTATCAAATTTAATAAAGAAACCAAAAATTCCAAATAATAATATTTAAAATATTATTAAAAATGTAAAATATTTAAGTAAAACATTTCTATGTCTACAACTACAGTAATGTTGTAGTTTTGAAATAATTTTGTTAATTTAACATAGCAGTGTTACAAAATGTTATCAATAAAAATTATATGTAATATGCTTTAAAAATGTATAAAACACTGTATCGATAGGGAATGTCGAAAATAAGAAATATGACACCTTTGTGTCATGTTTTGTGCCAAAACAGGAAAATATAAAAGAACTTTTTCGTCATCTTGACACAATGTATTATGCATTTCACAAGACAATATTTTTGACAGTCTTAGAATGTTAATTAGTAAGATACCAAAACGTTTGTTTCGTTATAAAATGCTTTGACTCCACGATAACTGTTATAAAAATGAAAACATTCATTGATAAATTAAATTTCACAAAATATTAGTTATTTGTACAACTAGTTATGAAAGTCTTATTTTTTTTCATGAATTTGCAGCAAATAAGTGGAAAAAAGAGACTTTCATAACGTGTTGTATTGTAATTTCAATTTGGTTGTAGGTCGTAAAATTTTATTGGATATTATGAGCGATTAACGGGCACAATGGTTGGGTTTGAAAAGGTTGGAAAGCGGCGCGTGCCGTTTGCCGTACAATGCAAATATACCAAATGTACAATACAACCCTGCTTAAAATATTACCTGCTAGTGGTAAACTAGGATTTATAAGCCCCGCAAGATCTTTAACTTAAAGTACCATAAAATTTTACGACCTACAACAAAAATTACAAAAAAAAATGGATATGCTTTCACAATCATTTCCAAGGAGATGAAATAAAATGATGTAAAAAAGTAGTCCTCTCACTACGATTTTTCGTGTAAAAAAGTGCCACTTTCATTACGATATGCAAAATAGTTATTTTTGTATTAAGTGCGCAAAGTGATTGTTTTTTGTTGGGGCATGAGAATGAGTTTTTGGTCGAGACCGTCAGGTCGAGACTTCAAACTCATTCGAATGCGCCAACAAAACAATCATCTTGCGCACGAAATACAAACACTATTTTTTCTACAACAGCATTTTAAAATTTTTGAATTTTTTAATTTTTGTAAAATTTTCCTTGGATGCTAAAATATTCGTCAAAAAGTTTCCTTGGGTGCTAAAATATAACTATTTTAGCATCCAAGGAAACTTTTTGACAAATATTTTTTCACTATCAAAAATGACATACTTTGCGACTTGATAACGATGCATAAATGTCACGTTTTTTTGACAGTTGTAGAAAAAATATTTTTTAATTGTGTCACAAGAGGAAAATACGTAATTATGGATTACAGAAATGGTGGATGCGCCGGGAGAGAATTATTAATGTGTTTGTTGTTTGATGAGTTACATGCAATTTTATTTTACCAAAAAAGAACATTCTTCATTTTCAAGAGCAATTGCGAAGATTACACATTTTTTGTAATTAATGTAAAATAACATTTTTGTAAAATATTATCCTAAGTTTGTTGTGTGATAAACTAATAATAATACAGGTTTCTGAAGGGAACATATTTTTAATCACCTACATTTATACAAAGTAAAATTTAAATTAATATTTGTTGAGAACTCATTAATTACATTACAAAAATAATAAATTCCTCAAAATTAGATATTTAAATAGAATATCTGTGATGTTTGACTAGTTAACTAATGCCATAAAACAATTTAATTGAGTGATTGCGGCAAATTCGCCAAAAAGTTTTAATGTACTGAATTGTTTTAGAGAATATTATATTATTATACAAGTTTTATAAGACGGTATATTGTCGCACGCGGGGGTTTAAACTACGACGAGCCTAGTGAGGAGGTAGCAAATGCGACAAAACGTCTTATAAAACGAGTGTAATACAGTGTTTTTTCTACCTTGTTAGTTTTATGAAAATTCCTGTTTGAACAAAATTTAATTTCACATGGGGATTATTTTGTCTATGATGTTTGGGTTGGTACTTCTCATCTGATTGTTACAATTTGACAATTGACGTTTGATTTTGTTGGATATTCAAGGTCCACTAACAGAAATTGCGTGATACTGCCAATATGACAAAAATAAAAATTTCCAAAAACAGTATCTTAATAGCATTCATTAAAACAATGTTTTTGGTGTTTCAATAGTCATTAAAGACGCAAAGTAGAAAAAATATACAAAAAATTATTCTTGTATTTGTTGATTTTTTTTTAAGTGAGAGATAAAGTTTAGAAAGCTTTTGTTATCACAAATCAATTAAACAAAATGATTTCTTAAGATAATGAAATAGTTAAAAAAAATTCATTAATTGCAGAAAGGGTAGATCTATCAAAAAATTAGTTATTTGTACAACTAATTATGAAAAAGATACTTCCATAACGTGTTGTACACACTATTTTTTTGCATATCGATATAAGTTGAGAAATTTGGCCTAAAAGGATTTATAAAAAATTACAAAAAAAAAATAGGTATGCTTTGACAATCTCTCCAAGGAGATGGAATAAAATGATGCAAAAAAGTACTGCTTTCACTACGATTTTTCGTGTAAAAAAGCGGTACTTTCAGTACGATTTTTCGTGTACTTTCATTACGATATGCAACAAATTTTCAGCTACAATATGTGAGATGTTTGATGAGTTGACAAGCTCTGAAAATTGCAGTTTACTGGATAATTGTAAAAAAATATTGAATCTGACTGAATCAGTGTGTGTGTTTTTTTTTAATACAGATCGGACGAAGGAGTTACCGTAAAAATATACGTTGAACATTTAACAACAATTTATTACTAAAAATAATTTGAAATTCGCTCAGTATTAGAGTACTAAAGATTTTCATCAATGTACTCGTACTGGTAGAAGTAGTTAGAGAACATTTACTTAATTTGTTTCTCAACACAATTTATAAAACATTAGTTCAGAACTCACCCTAAATTCAACTTCATTTCCAAACCAACAGTACAAAGCTATTTGGCTGGTAATAGATGCCACGTAGAACAAGAGGGAATAAAATTCGCTACTCAAGGCCTCCACCTAATTGACAATTGGAAGATTTCTATGAAAATAATAATTTTCTCGTAAACTCACCACTGTCAGTTGAAAAAGCGCCATCGCCAAAGACGCCGAACTGGTAAAAAATTGCCCCAAAGCTATCTCGTTGAAGAATTGATTGGAATTTTGGGCAAATCTAAAAACCGTCAATTTCCCCCAATTTTCAATTTGATACTACCTCGTCTCGTACCTCAAAATTTTCTGATGGTGTTTGATGCAATTTATTAATTTCTCACTGTAACCACTATCTTTGCAAGTGCTGAGATTCTTTAAATTGTCACATAAAATGTCGCACTGTGACATCGTAAACACCATTACAGCGGCTATTAAAGTGTCGATATTTAGACAAACCACGGCGAGGAACCCCGCGCTGAAGATTTGGTAGAAATACGTGATTTCGTAAAGCGGGGAGGTTGTGGTGTCGTAAGGGTACCAGGCGAAGAACGGTAACCGGTGCTTGTAGAATGATCCATCCATTATGGGGAAAACCGCCCACAAGAGGACAGTGGTACCGTAGAAAAACCACAAGGTCTTGTACATGAATGTCCAGAGGTTTAACATCGGCTGGACCAAATGTCTTTGGTGTTGGTTCGGTTGAAACTCGGTACTCTCCAGCTCTACCATGAGCTCTTTGAGAATTCTTATCTGCCGGATGAAGTAATACGCTTTGGCGGAGTCCAGACAAAGTGTGAAGAGGACAAAAATGATCGCTGCTAAAGCTTCCAGGTCCGAATAAATGTAGAAGATGTAGATTGTTTGGCAAAGATTGTTTCCATCGACGAAAGCTTTCATCGAGAACGAGTAAAATGTGTACAAATTGAATTTGTAACCTTCGTTCAATTTGGGCCAAAGACCCAACAGTCTCAAAACAAGAATATTCGTTTTGATTGTCAACTTCCAACTGAATTTTTCCATTCTTCGATTAGGACACTGACCAGACAGACCTATTCTGAGTTAGACCGCAGACTAGCGACTAATTCTTCAGTGAGCAGACTTTAAATGGACTTTGCGGAATTTTTAATGTCATAATTGTCACCGTTTCATAATTAATGGTCCGTTTGCTCCTCAACATAATTGCTTCCGACAAGACAAGTGGATAATAAGCAGGTTTCATTGAGTTAATGAATGTTTTAACACTGAAAACTTAATTTTTTCTCTATTTTGGAAACCAAAAATAGACAACGAAACAGTTAATTAACGAAAACTCTAATTGAAGGGTACAACAACAAGGGAGTTTGTGAGATCTCGAGAAAATAAATTTTTAATTTTTTTTTCGATGCAGTTTATTTTGGTCAGTGTAAGAGCGGACGCATTTTTGTACAAATGTCACTTAGAGGTTAGTTCAAGTTAAAACAAATTAACTTCTACTAAAAGAAAAGAACGACAATGTTGATGAAACATGTTAGGAATTAGTGGTTGTTAGAAAAAAATTAAAGGTAATGGTGCCAAAATCTCTGGATACATTTTGTATAAAAAAATTGAATAATAGTAAGACAAGAATAAATTTATTACTAATATTATTTTATAGAAAATCATTTTCAGGTTATTTTTGATACACCAAAGGAGACATCATGGCATTAAAAAAGAATTAAAACGAAAATCACGGATTTGTGATATTATTATAAATCAAAGACGTTTGGAAGGTTAATTTTTAAATTTCATTAAAAAGGATGATTGCCTCATTTCACTAACCAATAAGGGATTTAACACAGCACAGTACTATGTACGACTTTTATGAAGAATTCCAAAGAGAAATATTTATTCTCATAAGTGTTTCTAATCTCGATAAATGGTGGATGCGCCGGGAAAGATTAAAAAATCAGAAAATAAAATACAGGGTGATTTATAATAGGCGTAAAAAACTTTTAAGTCGTGTTCGGGACGTAATTTTAATAAAAAAATGTTATACAGGGTCGCTACAAAGTATGGCAACAGTTAAATATCTCGAGAAAGGTTTCTTGAAAATCCTTGAGATTTAGTATGGAGTTAAGAGCATTTAAATTCTATTCTTTGCAATTTTTTCAGTTTTATACCATCATTTGTTTTCGAGATACAAAGCTAATTAGAATTTTTTTAAATAGCAACAGGGATTAATTTTATGATTTTTGAAAAGAGATTTTTTTTTCTGAATTCAACGATGTAATAATAGTTCACATAACAACACTAAATTTTTTTTTTTTATTTAATTCAAAAATAAATAAACGTAGCTACCGTTTGAGGCTCTTTTTATTAAACCTATCAAATCGTTTGTTGGAATTCTTTGAAATTTGCTGCGGAGTTAAGGGCATTTAAATTCTATAATTTGTATTTTTTTTTTAGTTTAATACCTTCATTTGTTTTCGAGATACGAAGCTAACTTGAATTTTTTTAAATGGCAACAGGGGTTAATTTCATGATAAAGAGTGGTTTTTTTTAATTCAACACTGTATCACATAATGACCGTTTCATTTTTTGTGTGTCATCAAAAGTGTCATCACTTCAGCACAGCTTCGTCTCCTATCACCATATCCAGTCATCATTAGAACTTCTATCCGCTCGGTTTCACTTAAATAAGGCATTTTTATAACAAATAAATAAGTAATAAATAAATTAATAATAGAAACTGTTTTCAAAGATAACTGTTTATTTATTTTTGAATTAAAATTTAAAAAAAATGTTTGACTATTCTTATGTAAACTATTATTACATGTGATACATCGTTGAATTCAGAAAAAAAAACCTCTTTTCAAAAATCATAAAATTAACCCCTGTTGCCATTTAAAAAAATTCAAGTTAGCCTTGTATCTCGAAAACAAATGAAGGTATAAAACTAAAAAAATTGGAAGGAATAGAATTTAAATGCTCTTAACTCCTTACCAAATTTCAAGGATTTCCGAGAAACCATTCTCGAGATATTTAACTGTTGCCATACTTTGTAGCGACCCTGTATAGTGTAGATTTTGTTATTCATTCAAAGAAATGTTTTATTACATTAACATTGAAGACTTTGAATATATATTATCATTTTCGCCTCTTTTATTTGACATGCTGCTTTCAAACAGACCATGGATTTGCGACAAACCTGATAACAACAACAGGAATTGTTTTCACGATAGTACCAATATAATTTAGAAATCATAACAAAATGGTGAATCCGATGGTAAATAACGGGTGACTATTAAAATTTTCACTTAGGGTTGGCTATGGATCATTCTTTGTTTTCCGTTGCACCTTAGACACTGACAAGTTTGACACTTCAATAAATGTTTTTTCTTTTAATTTGGTTATGTTTCAATTGTACTGACTGACATTTGTCGTTCGTTCTTGCGTGTGTCTAAAGTAACAGAAAAAATAAAAACTCGTTCAAAGCCAACTCCACGTAAAAATTTTAATAGTCACTCGTTATTTCCTTTTCGTTGTGTTTTAGCTGAATTGTGAATCTCACAACAAGTATTTAAATGAAAAACATAAGAAAATATATCTAGTTATTCATGTAGAAATTTGACATTTGAAGTCAAACAGACAAAGGCGATATAAATACGCATACAAGAGAAGTGATGCTTAACACAAACAGAATTAACGTAATTAGCGCAAAAGAGAAAAGTAAAGAATCCAGATGCGACCCCTGAGGGACTCCCGATGTTGCATACATATTGTATAATTAATAATAATAATACATCACAAGAGCAGTCTCACTTTGCTTTAAAGACGGAAAAAAACATCCACAAATGTTTCCTAACTCTTGATTAAAGCAAATCTATTTTGTCGTCATCTCGATTTATTTGAATTTATTTGAATATATTTTTTTTTAAATCAAACTGTCTCAATTCATTCATGTCTCATTCACCGAATAAAAAACAACTCTCTTATAACTGTGGTAATGATCTGATCGTACTAGAATGTTTTTTAATATACTTACACCTAACAAATAACATCGAATTCTGGCATTAAAAACAAAATATAAGTACAATTCATTTGGTGGTCGTATTTTTGTTGTGTGACTGTTTTTTTCTAATCAAAGCTTCTTTTTTCAAATAGATAGGCTAATTCTTCGATCAAGAACATTTAGATAAGTCAACTCTGTCAACGACAATGACAATGTTAACTCACAAAACAAATCAATTTTTTATTATATTATACAGGGTGTCCTAAAAATAGCACACTAACGGTGCACTACGGTGTAAAAGAGATTACCGTAAACGTGATAAAAATGTTTAAAAAATTCTGTTGGACTTATTTGCTGATTTGGGGGTCCTTGAAAGTGGCACTTAACAGGTCAATTTCGAAATACATATATGTATTAAATTGTTATAAAAACTACCTCGAATCGTACATATTATCACAAAGTACAAGATCACTAACTATCAATATCTGATTGTGCAGAATCAGAATCAGAATCAGATTAGAGAATTTACAAGCTTTGAAAATTTTGTAGTGGATTTAAGACAATTTTTGATCTTGGGTTTTTTCCCAGTAACGCAATAACCCAAGTCTTAGAAATTTTTACATGCCTTTTCAAATGTTAAATCACTTAAGATTTATATCAAAAGATTGATCGTCAATAAAAATGCTGCGAGGAGGAACTCGTCCTTGAAAGACATCTGGTTTGCCGGAAAAAAGAAACATGTGTTGGAATTACGTTTTTTAATTTGCGGTAATTTTATTATTACTAATTAAATCTTCACCGTCTAACACTTATCTGCATTTTGAATTTCATAAAAAACCGTTGGAAATGTTATATTTAATATTATTATTATTATTATAAGGTTTGTTTTTGTGTATATTATTTTAACATTTGATGTAAACGGTTTGTCGTAAATAAACAATTATTATTATAAACATTTTTTAATTGGAAATTAATCTATCACTCACCCTCTCTTCCACTTGATTACCAAACCAACAATACAAAAATATCTGCACCGTAACGGAACCAACATACATCGCAACCCAAATACCTTCACTGCTCAAAGGGTCGACCTAATTCACACAAAATGAACAATTTCTTCATTTGAGTTCTTGCAACTCACCAAAGTAAACTCGAACATACCCAAGGCCATCGACGCCGAACTAGTAAAAAACTGCCCCAAAACCATTTCGTTGAAAAATGTATTACTATTTTTAGCAAAACTGCAATACATTTCCTTCAAATTTGAAATTCTCCAGATTTTAATTGAACATACCTAAGAATCTTTTTGTGGTGCTCCACACACTCTATTATTTTTTCGCCACGGTCTCCACTCTTGATATTCCTCAAGTTGTCACACAAAATATCACACTGGGTCACAGTGTACATCATCAAAGCCGCCATCAGAGTGTCCATGTTGAGATTACAGATCGCGAGAAACCAAATACTGAAGACTTGGTGGAAATATGAAATTTCGTAATTGGGCGATGTTTTGGTGTCGTAAGGGTACCAAGCCCAGAAGGGCAGTCTGTATTGTCTAGCAGACCCATCGATTACAGGAAAAAACACCAGGAAGAGCAACGCCGGGGCCACCATGGTCCAAAACACTGCGTAAATTGCCCGCCAAGAGTTCAGCGTCGGTTCTAGAAAAATCTTCTGGTGCTCACTCCTCGGTTGGAAATCTTCACAGTCCAATTCCTTCATCAGGCTTTTGATTATCTTTATCTTTCGCACGAAGAAACAGACTTTGACGGAAGCCAACCAATAGGTGCAAAGCACAAAAAATGTGGACGCCAAAGCTTGCAAATCGGTGTAAATCTCGAAAATGTAAGCTGTCTGAAAGATGTTGTTTCCATCGGCGAGCAATTTGGCACAGATTGCGTAAAAAGTGTATAGATCGAGTTTGTAACCGTCGTCACTTTCAGGCCAAAGTCCTGTCAGTCTCAGCATCAGGAGGTTCGTCCTGATCGTGGATTTCCAGTCGAACTTGTTCATTGTGACTGACACTGCACTGTTGTTAAAGCTCGACTGGTAGATAAGAGGCGAGTGGACAGACATCGCCACAAATAATTCTTTATTAATGTCCCAGGAAGAATTTTTCCAAGTGGGTAATTACGGTTCGATTTTTATTATGACTAGTTTTCTCTGGTTTTAAAGAAACGAATAATAAGCAGTTTTATTGAATTAATGACGGTTTTAATTGGGAAAATTTTTCATTTTACGCATTTTCAATGAATTATCCAACTGACCGCTTCTCACGAACATAACTGATGGTAATTAAGGGGTCCGATTGATGAAAATTTAAAATGACAGTTTAGGACCGTGCAATTGTTCATATTTACAGAGAAATTAATTTATTATGAAAATTTTTAAATACGCTTTAATTTTTTTATTGATTCGAAAGGTCGTGCCTTGTGGGTGATTTCATTTAAACATTTAACTGTCACCAAAAAATGAACAAGTGTTAAATTTTTGTTCATGTAATAACAATTTAATATTGTCTAATTTATTGAAAATCTTGGGAAGTAGTACGTGTAAAATTAGTGTACGCAAATTGACCATTCACTAAATAATATGAAATTAATATAAGAAATCAAATAAATAAAAATAATCAAATATTCACCCTGAGACTGAGGGTTTTATATTTGCAATACAAGATCATGTTATCAATACAAGAAATTATAAAAAACACATATGCGGTTTACAATCGATCATCGATAAATGTAGGATTTGCGGAACTGAAGAGGAAACCATTGAACACATCATTTCTTCTTGCACCGTTTTGGCTCAAAGCGAATATAAGAAACGTCATGATATATTCGCTAAAATTGTACACATGAATTTAGCTGTTAAATTCAATTTATTAAAGATACACAACCACATTACATTTATAAACCAGAAAGTTGTTTGGAAAATGACAATTACAAATTATATTTTGATCGCACAGTTTTAACTGACAGTCACATTCAACATAACAGACCAGACATTATTATTTTAAATAAACAACAAAAGCAAGCATATCTTTTAGATATAGCTGTTCCAAATTCACACAATACAGGATGTTACGTCCGACCAAACTTTAACCGCGAGCTACTGGCTTCATGTAGAACTCGGAAAAAATATTTAAAAAATTCTATGTCAAAAAATAA
Source organism: Tenebrio molitor (assembly GCF_963966145.1). Classification (NCBI taxonomy): domain Eukaryota; kingdom Metazoa; phylum Arthropoda; class Insecta; order Coleoptera; family Tenebrionidae; genus Tenebrio; species Tenebrio molitor. The sequence continues at coordinate 46,570,108 of NC_091046.1, forward strand.
AATGACATTTAATTTTTGAGGAAAAATTTGTTTTAACTGCTTTTAGTCTTCTACGTTTTCCCATAACCTCGTAGGTAAAATTTCGGCATATTTTTAAAATACACCCTGTATATCATATTTTGTAAAACATACACCAATGCGGTTTCCTTGTTTTAAAGCATATTTCCTAGAGGTTACTTCGCAAACAAAATACAAAGAGTAGTTAAAAACATACGCGCCATATTACCGTTCGTAAAGCAATGGATCGTTTTCAACACTTGTAAAGTAAATAACTATTTTCCTTAACTAGTAAACACACCGTTACCTTTCAATTTTAGTTAAGGTAACTGCGATTAAGGTAACTGCGATTTACCGACGGATGTTGGAAATTTCTGAGGGAGTACAGTAAATTTACGGTTAATTTACTCTTTTTACAGTTACTTTAAAATTAAAATATTCATATGTCACTTTAGTTTAGTGTAAAAAAAAAACACATTTACAGGTATTATTTTCCGATAAATGTTTCTTTAATTTTGACTGGCTAATAAATAATCATAATTACCTATAATAGAGAAAATAGAAATATTGGGTTGGCAGCTCTGTATGTCAAAAACTTTGACATTTGTTATTTAATAAAAATCTGCAAAAGCGCAAAACACCGTATCTTTCAAAAAAATGTTTGGTCAAGTAGACCATGAAAAACAAAAGCATTGTAAACGTATGACTTAACTTGAATAATTCAGGCGTAAATGTGTTTATCACTATAATTGTTTTGAACGAACTGTCATAAAATGACAAGTTCAGAAAAAGCTCAAGAGAACGGTTCTTTTCTTACGATTCTACGAGAATTGGTGTGGCACCAAGACCTGACACTGCGGCCGCGGACGGGCCGCGCGGTTCTATCCCGCCAGAGGTACCGTCCGTCTTCGTCGTATACCAAACGCATTAAAGTTAGGTTATCTACCCAGAGCAACAAATAAATTCGCGCAATATAGGGTCTAAGAGGTAATTCGCTCGCATTCTTCCCTAATTTTGATTTTCATATCATCAATTGTATGGACAAGTTCTTTGAAAACGGTGTTTTTTAAATGACGAAACAGGAGATAATCGACGTAAGATCTGGCGTTCTTGCAGGCCAAAGATCTCGATTGATCAACTTATCGTCAAAAAATTGCCGCAAATAACGAAGAGTCTCCCGTGCTGTATGGGCTGTAGCCCCGTCTTGTTAAAAATACCCAAGATCCAATTCATCATCGTGGAGTTAATTAATGAAAACATCAAAAATGACATTGGACAGTCTCAACACTACCACTTTCTCGAAATGTGTGAAGTGTGTGACCATTGCAAAAATAAGATTCAATCATGAATATCTTTTATTCAGGAGTGAAAATCATTTTCATAGATAAAATTTTGGGAACACACTTATTATGGCGATTAATGACTTGTTCAATTATTGTGTTTTTGTTTTTCATAACCTACTTACAGCGCTCAAACTAATCAGGCACTCGGCTTCGCCTCGAACCTAGTTTTTGCGCTGTAAAATACTCCAATGTAAATAACTATTTAATCTTCTCGATTCTGTCTTAATAACGCACAGAATACTACCATTGCAGCTCTGCAACACCTGAATATTAATGCAATAATATTTTCATTTCTAAATCAAACAAGTTTACATTTAGATAATTTTTGTCATTTAAATCATCAAAATCATTTTGTAAAGAAATAGTATTATGATCTTGTACTGTTTCGATGGCTTTAACCCGTCTGCATATAGTGGAAATAAATGTTTAACGCAAGACAGAATTAATATACCCAATTGGCGTACAAGAAAACATCGAAGGACCCAAATGCAATCCTTGTGGGACTCCCAATGTTACACATACTTCGTTCTAGTAGATACCGTTTATTTTGTAACGTAAATAATTCAATCATTCATGTATTAGTTTATCGAGGAGCAATGAATTTAATTTTTTTATACCGTGACATCGAAAAAAAAATTAGAGTTGGCGTGACCAAAAATATCAGTTGGCAATTCGTTAAAATTTCAATTATTAGATGTCAGTCTTAAAAGTTAGGTAGGTGATTTTGAGAACGTTGAAATCTTGATTTTCATAAAGGTGTGCATTATGTGTGACCTGTCGGTTGTAAAAGAATCATGAGGAGCTCCAATCGTATTTACGAACTAGAGTAAATGTTCGAAATGTCTGCCTTCAGCTTCCAAACATAATGTTACTCTCTTCGCTTCATATTTTCAAATGACCTTCGCAAAGCTGCGACATCAATTAAATTGCAGTTATCTGTAATTACTTGCATTAATTCGGGAATTGTGCCGGGCCTGTTTTTGCACACGTTGTTTTTCAGGTATGGAAAAACAAAATAATCAAGGCAAGTTGTTGGTAAGTGCCTTGAAACCCCGGAATGACAGTTACTATTGTAATTAATGACATCTGATGACATTTGAATTAAATTTTTACGTGCTGCCAACTGAAGTGTATTAATCATGGCCATCTCGATTTTTTTTATTTTCGATCGCACGGTACAATGTGATAAAAAAACTAATCAGAGCAAGCGTTGCAAATTATTATTATCGGTCATATCATGAATTTTAGACGTTAGAATTATAATTGTGCATTTCACTATTATTACCTGATAATGGAGACAATTTATAAAATAAACAAGAGTAACATTTTTGATTTGTAATTAAGCAGCTTTACACGCGATGTCACTGGTAAGCTGATTTTTCGCTAAAATGTCAAAGAAACGTCAATTTTAAAGCTGGTGTTAACCTATTATTAACCACTACTCTTTAAATTGGGTCCTGACGTTTTATTTTCAAAAAGAAAAGTTGTCACTCAAATTGTTTTTATATTTGTGCTAAATTTCATCAAAATTAAATATGAATATAAATATTGTGATTTTATTTTTATTGCTTTCTCATTCTAGGTTCAAATGCAAGCCTGTTCTTTTACTCCAACCACCACACGGTCCACAATTTTTTAATTAATTTCTACAATCCGTTCTTAAATATTTAACAAAGACATTTATTCGTCACTCACCCTGTCTTCCACTAGATTCCCAAACCAACAGTACAAGAAAATCTGTACCGTCATGGAACTCAAATACATTGTAACCCAAATGCCTTCACTGCTCAAAGGCTGGACCTAATTCACACAAAATCAACACAATTTCTTCATTTCGGTTCTTCCAACTCACCAAAGTAAACTCGAACATACCCAAAGCCAGCGACGCCGAAGTCGTAAAAAACTGCCCCAAAACCATTTCGTTGAAAACCTTATTACTACTTTGAGCAAAACTACAAAACCTTTCCTTCAAATTGGAAATTTTCCGGCTTTTAATTGAACATACCTAAGAATTTTTTTGTGGTGCTGTACACATTCTATTATTTGTTTGCTGCGGTCTCCGCTCTTGATATTCCTCAAATTGTTGCACAAAATATCACACTGGGTCACAGTGTACATCATCAAAGCCGCCATCAGAGTGTCCATGTTGATATTACAGATCGCGAGAAACCAGATACCGACAACTTGGTAGAAATAAGTGACTTCGTAATTGGGCGATGTTGTGGTGTCGTAAGGGTACCAAGCCCAGAAGGGCAGTCTGTGATGTCTAGCGGACCCATCGATTATGGGAAAAATCGACACCGACGACAACGCCGGTACCGTCACAATCCAAAACGCTGCATAAATCACCTTCCAGGACTTCAGCGTCGGCTCAAGAGAAATCTTCTGGTGCTCACTCCTTGGTTGGAACTCTTCACTCTCCAATTCCTTCAATAGACGCTTAATTGTCTTTATTTTTCGCATGAAGTAGTAGACTTTGATGGAGGCCAACCAGTCGGTACCAAGCACAAAAAATGTGGACGCCAAAGCTTGCAAATCGGTGTAAATCTCGAAAATGTAACATGTCTGAAAGAAGTTGTTCACGTCGTTGAGCACTTTGGCACAGATCGCGTAAAAAGTGTACAGATCGAGTTTGTAACCGTCGTCACTTTCAGGCCAAAGTCCTGTCAGTCTCAGCATCAGGAGGTTAGTCCTGATCGTGGATTTCCAGTCGAATTTGGTCATTGTGACTGGCACTGCACTGTTGTTAAAGCTCGACTGGTAGATAAGACGCGAATGCACAGACATCGCCACAAATAATTCTTTATTAATGTCCCAGGAAGAATTTTTCCAAGTGGGTAATTACGGTTCGATTTTTATTGTCAATAGTTTTGTCTTGTTTTAAAGAAACGAATAATAAGCAGTTTTATTGAATTAATAACCGTTTCAATTGAGAAAAATTTTCATTTTACGCATTTTCAACGAATTATCCAACTGACCGCTTCTCACGAACATAACTGATGGGGTAATTAAGGGGTCCGGTTGATGAAAATTTAAAATGGGAGTTTAGGACCGTGCAATTGTTCACATTTACAAACAAAACATTAATTTTTTATGAAAATTTTCAAGCACGCTATCATTTTTTTATTAGCTCGAGATGTCGTCGCTTGGGAGTGAATTCGTTTAAACAATTAGAAATTAGCAAATATTAAGTAAATATTTTTCAAAAAATTCGTGTCCCAACAAATTGAGATACTTTTTAATTACAATAATGTACTCCGTAAAATAAACCGCAAACTACGAGTATGTCACCCGATAAGAAATGCTAACAGATTTGCAGAAGTGAAGTGCATGAAGACCTCAAGAGTATTAACACATTTTTTTTAAATTCATATGTACGAAGATCGTTTTTTTGAAATGCAACTGAAGACCTGAAGAACTGTTATGTCCTGTGTGAAACTAAAAATGCCATTTTCTACAGAGACACTGTTGTAATAAGCAATAACTTTACATTTCCTTTCTTGGAAAAGTGCTTTTCTGTTAAGTATTTCTTCACAGAAATGGTGGATGCGCTGTGAAAATAAATTGTTGACAGTTCTAAAGGTATTGTTGTTCGTAAGATAAACAAATACAAAAGAGTAGTAAAAAAAATATGATGAAGGCTAAGGATAAAAATAGTTAGTAGTTAATAAAATATCATAGAAAAAATTACAAAAACGATACAGTTGGTTGCAAAAAAATCGGGAAACGAAAATGTTCCTAATGTAAATTTGATTTTGTCCATTTGTCAATTAATTGTCTATTTGACAATACCTATCAAATAATTTTAAAAAGTCATTGAATTTTGACGTTAATTCTAACCTCTCTCTCGTAAGAAGGTTTCACACTATTGAAAAATTGTAAAAATGTGTCAATTTTATTCTGACAATTCCCGTTTTTTTTTGCAACCAACTGTACATTATGTATCTTCAAATTCCTTTTCCGGTTAATTTCATTGGTGAAATAAAACTCACGGGTAAAGAAATTGTTCATAATATTTAGATGTTATTAGAAACATTCATTTTCTAATAAATAGATAATTTACAAAAGCACCAACATACTCAAGCTTAACCAGCCTAATTTATTTTGTTATGTTTTTGTCATATTGTTCGATTTTTTTAATGTGGGTTAATATTAAAAGAAGATTGTTTTTAGAATAGTTTTATTCATTATTATCTATTCACTTTGACTGTGACAACGAAAAAATAGTAGGCGCTGTTTAGCTGTGTGCTGCATACATTTTCCACAAAATTTTTGTGTGGTGTGAACGTGATGTGAAAATGTCAAAATTGACAAAACTTGACCCATGATGATAATGCAATGATCTCAATGTATTTGTCAATATTAATAACCGAAATTAACTAAAAACGTCTGTCTGATTCTGTGATCATGTCTGTTGAAAAGTGAGGTTATGTCCAGGTACAAATCATTCAATGTCAAAACCTCAACAAAATCATCTGGCAATTCTCGATAGAAATGAAGCAAATGATCATTTGGCAGTGAGAGAAACGCGAAAAATACCTAGGTAGGTATTACTAAAAGTAATCAGACCTTTCAATTAATTGCATTGATTAATACAAATATTTTCAGATAAAAACTATTCGGACAAGGAAGTTCAGAAAAATGTTTTATACGGGATGAAAAGGCGGAAGGCATCAAACTACAACAAAATAGCACAAATAAACTTAACTTTATTGGCGATGTTCGTCTTTGTGAGTTGTTTTCCGCTGGCTTCAATAAATGTCTCGAAACAAGTCAATATTGCCCGTTTAGTCCCAAATTTGAGAAGAAAACGTGGCATTTTCTTTTGGACACAAAACTTTCTTACCTAAACTCAATTTTATAAACATGCGCACATAGTTTACGTCGAAAAACGTTTGCACAAGTTGTTCTGTCAGCGAGACGTGACGTTTCTGCCAAAATGGCGCCTCCGAGAGTTGCCAACTGCGGCTGGACTTAGTGTTATCTAAAATTCCCTATCAATAACCTACCGACTGAAAAGTTACTAGCGACTGGCCACAATAGCCACAATCAAAATGAATATACAGGGTGAGCAACAATAACTGTTTCAGTTGGCAATAAAAAATTTTACATGAAATTTTCAAGACTGTGAATTGTACCTATTTTGGTTTGTTTTATTGACATTATTGACAGCCGGTATACATTTCAAATTTAAACGTCTAGGTTTTTGTAATCTTTTATTAATAAAATGGTTTTCTCGTTGGAACATGACACAAAAGTCACCAAAAGTCACCAGAATTTATTGACAACTGAATCAGTAATTGTTGCTCACACGGTAGTAAATTCATTTTTGTAATGACGAACTAGAGTTACTAAATTTAGTAACTTTTGTCTTGTGAATACACATTTTTACAGCGAATTTGGGTTTTTCAAAAGTTAGGTTACCGCTCACGTCATTTGCTTCCACAATTTTGTAATTTTTCATTATATGCTGCTTCGGCTGCTTGCTTATCGATGCTCTACTCCGTTTTGGAAATTCATTCAACAGAAATATGACAATTTAAATCTTTCCCAACTGTCCAATTTTTATTTATTTTGTAAAAAAAATCTAACAAAAAGAGATCTGGGGATGGAAGGAACAAGAAGAGGTAGAGAAAGTGCAAGAAAAATATTTGAGATGGGTGCTAGGAGTGGACAGAGAGACGCCAAGTTACTTAGTGAGGGAAGAGTGGAAGAGGAACAGGCTGAGAGGAAAGCGGGAAAGAGAACGGCCAAGTTTGAGGACAAATGGATGGAAGGGAAGAGTGCAGAATACTGACAGAATGCTTAAGAAAAAGAACAAGGAGAAAAAGAAGAGAGGAACGGGTATGTCAATGAAGATGTGGAAAGATTGAGAGCAAAAGGAAGATGGATGAATGTAGAGTTGAATGAAAGGGACAAAGACACAGATAAGCAAGAAAAAAAGGGAGAAATCAAAGAATTCAGATCCTCAAAAAATACTCAAATGACTCACCCTGACTTCCACATCAGTCCCACACCAGCAATACAAGAAAATTTGTACCGTGATGGCGCTCACGTAGAACAAGAGAGAATAGCACTCGCTACTCAACGGTTCCACCTAATTCCCAAAATCAGAAATTTCGTCGAAGAACTAATCCAAAACTCACCAGAGTCAATTGAAACATCGCCAACGCCAAAGAAGCCGAACTGGTGAAAAACTGCCCCAAAGCGATCTCGTTAAAAAATCGATTACAATTCGCGGCGAACCTAAAACCTTCCAAAACTCTTCCACCACCCAATCTCACCCCCAAAACCTGCCATACCTCACGATTCTCTTGTGGTGCTTGATGCACTCCACCAGCTTGTCGTTGAAGTCGTCCCCAGTCAACCCCTTCAAGTTATCGCTCAAGACGTCGCATTGTGCAGAAATGAACATCATCAACGCCGCAATCAGAGCGTCCATATTGACATTGGCCATGGCGAGGCACCACACGCTGATTATTTGGTGGACGTAGGTGAGTTCGTAGAGCGGCGAGGAGTGGGCGTCGTACGGGTACCACGCCCAAAACGGCAGTCTGTGCTCCTTCACGGTACCATCCAGTATGGGGAAAAACGTCCACAAGTGGAGCGTGATTATGGTCAGCACCGAAAACGCGGTGTAAATGAGTCTCCAAGAAGTGACGCTTGCTTGGAAAACTCTTTGTTGGGCGAGTTTCGGCTGGAACATCGTCGACTCCAGTTCCGTCATTTGTTCTTTGAGGATGCTGGTCTTGAAGACGAAGTAGCACACTTTGACGCCCGCCAGCCAGTCGGTGAAGATCACGAAGATTATCGCGGCGAGGGCTTGCAAGTCGGTGTAGATCAAGAAGATGTAAGCCGACTGGAAGATGCTGCTGCAGCTGACGACAAAGTTCAACACTGCGGAGTACAGAGTGTAGAGGTTTGGCTCGTAGCCTTCTGCGCCTCTGGGCCAAAGACCCACGACTCTCAAAATCATGATGTTTGTCTTGATTATGGACTTCCACTGGAATTTGTCCGGTTTTTTGTCGCTCTTCGCGAACATGTTTACTCGAGGCTCTGCACTCGAGGAATGGCTCTAGAACTCTGCCGCACCGGACACAATCATTTTTTATTAATATTGCAGAACGAGTAATCGGTGTAATTAGTCTGGGGTGTATTATTAATGCCCTGTTTACTTTCCACGTGATTCTTTTCTCACGGCAAGAAGCTACGAGACGGGCGGATAATGATGGGGCGTTTCCTAATAAATGAGAGTTTTCCTATTTTTCCAAAAAAATGGTCGACTCGCACGTGACTGGCTTCTCACCAGAATCCAACAAGAATTGGTAATGGAGGGTTTCAGTCATTAATAAAAATTTTAATGGAGGGTCCAAGACGAGGAAAAATTAATTTTTCATTTGGTGCTTTGGGACACGTAAAGCTTCAGTTCGAAGTCTTCGAGTGAAGAGAAAAGTAGTTGACACGTGTTGTGGTGCATCGACGATAAATTATTAAAGAAAGAAAAACATGTAAATGGGCAAGAAGAGTTGTTACCAAAGGTGAAGAAATTTAAAAACTTGACGAAAGGAAGGTAAAGAAAAATACATTACTTCATCTGTTAATTGTTGTCTAGGAAAAACTTGATTGTTTTGTCAACATTGTTGAGGCACTGGATTAACAAAATTATTTTTAAGAGTGTCAAACGTAAAATCTTTTGTCCTTTCTCTATATTTCTAAGTTAATCACCATGGTTGGCTGAACATTTTGCTACAAATTTAATAGTATTTGGAATAATCACGATAGTAGAGATTAATTCCCACGTCCCCATCAAACGTGCGTGTTCAGCCAATCAGACCGCTTGCTTTCACCCAATCAAAAATATTTAGCGCGATAAAAACGTCGTACTACTCTGTCATCTGTCAAAAGTGATTAAAATTCCATGCTACTCCTGTCAGATTCTTAAATCGTTTTTAATAATTGTGTTTTTAATAACTGTAGGTATCATAAATAAAGAATTAACGTTAAAGTTTGTATTGTAGAATTAATTTTGCCAAAAATAACACGACTTAATTTTTTATACAGGTGTCCCTAAAAAAAAAAGACAAGTCCATTGCTCCCTTATTTATCGGAGGATTTTAATTATCTATACACCAAATTAAAACGGCCTACTAAATTCACGTATAGCTCCAAGGGCTTCAAGGCTACACTGTGAAAATATTTTTTTTTCAAATGGGAATACATATTTTTTGGTAGTAATTCTGATAGAGATGTTTATTCTGAAAACAACAATGTATCACAAGTATAACTTCACATAAAAAAAATAACACTAACTTTTGAAACAAATGACGAACACCAAGCGAGAAGCTATCAAAATGCATTGCATTACAGTGTAATACCCAAATTAAGTTAGCTGGAAAAACAAATGACAAATAATAACATATGGGATTGTGCATCTATGTATGCTGTCAATAATTAGCGCAAAATAGACGATGGTAGCGTTTTTTACAAATTTTTTTTGTATTTTTGGTATGTAAGTGTATACTTGTGATACACTGTTATTTTCAGAATAAAAATCTCTATTATAATTACTAAAAAAAAGTATGTGTTCCTATTAAAAAAAAAAAAATTTGACAGTTTAGCCTTGAAGCCCATAGGGCAATTCGGGAATTTATTAGGCCTTTTTGTAGCCCATTGATAACGATTTAATTTGGTGTATAAATAATTAAAATCCTCCAATAAATAAGAGACTTATGGACTCGTCTTTTTTTGGGACACCTGTAACTGATAAATTTACAAATTTTCACTTAATCATATTTGCTTTAGACAATTTTACTCGTTGATATTTGGACATTTTATTCAAAGGTTAAACCCTCGAGCTAAAGCTCTCGGGCCTAATCAGAACAAAAATGCCCAAATTCAACTCGTAAAATTGTCAAAGCAAAAAGTTTTCGTAAAATTTAGCCAATAAAAAAATTAGGTATTGGTATTTTACCTTCGATTAAAAACTAGAGACAATTTTTAGGTGAGTTTATCCCAAAGCAAATTAAAAATTTAAAAAACGTTTCGTTGATAACTCAGTATGACGTAATTAAGTGTAATTTTTTTTATTATTTTATTTAAGGTCATGTTGTTATGTTGCACTTAAAATGACGAATTATTAAGTCCCCTACGTTCACTTAAATTTACATAAAAAATGCCAAATCGTTCGTATTAAATTTGTAAATTTTATAAAAAAAAAATGCTATCTTAATTAATATTTGTGTAAAGAAACCTTTCCAAAAATTTACTCTGGCTAAACTACAAATCATTTCCATCATATTGTACCGTGCAATTGACAACATTGACTACTGACAGCTTCCTTTAAATTGTCAAAGTGACGCTTCAAAATGTTTAAGTACATTTTTCTTACGGAGAGTTATTTTAAAGACGCCGAACGGCAGGAAAATGGTGAGTGGATGTATTTCATACAAGCTTGCGTTGAAGATTTTCGAAATGCATTCCCTAATTTTCTGGTTGAATACCCAAAAACACTCTAACTGTTTAGATTTTGGAAAACGCGTTTGGAAATACGAAACTGCAATTGACAGTTGCATCCTAGCCGGAGGGAGAACTGCATTATTCTCTAGTGCTTCATTTGCTGTAAATCACGAATTTACAAGATTGAACATAAGAGAGAACCTTAAACGTCAAAATGTTTACATAACCTCTAACAGCGTCTCAATTGACATATACGCTCTGTATAACTGAAACAGTTGTTTTCTGAAACGCACGTGCTCTGATAATAGTTATTTGTAACACAAGGCCAGAAATTGCACGTTTGCGAGCATAAGTACGGTTTGCTGTACGAGTCGCAGACGAGTATTACAAGTACGAATTTTATGTTGAAAATTTCCAAGGCATACTTGACTTTTCAAAACTAACATTATGTTAAAAATTAGTCTTGGGCTAAACCCCAAAAAATGAAAATTTAAATCGAGAATTTTTTATCTTTTACAAGAGTCGTTTCACCTATCCGGAGACACACTGTATATAATAAAAATGAAATGCTGTTCGTTGGTAAGTGCCTCACTTGAGAACGGCTGGACCGATTTGGCTAATTCTTTTTTTTTAATTATTATTATTATTATTATTACACCACCCAACAGACATGTAGTCCAATTAGAGGGTAGGAAAAAACCAAAATCAGTATATTAATCCGTATTGAAGCACATCCCCTTTATGTCTCTAATAGTGCAGTTGAAAATATCGAGGGAAGGTAACTTATTAGAATTATGACACATCATGAAGAGCGGAGAAAATTTTTGCGTATTAATGCGAGGAGTATCCATATAAAAAGTCAACTGATTTCTGGATGCCAGCCTAGGTACATGAAAATTAATTTTACCCAGCAGTTCAGGACAGTCGAAGACGTTGTTAATTAGTCGATGTAAAAAAATAAGGGAATGGCAAACGCGGCGATGCAAAAGACTGTCTACATTCCAGCGACGTAACAGGTCATGTTGTGGATGGCCGTTCTCTGGATAAGTACCATCAACTTTGAAACTCAAGTACTTTAGAAGACGTCTTTGTATTTTCTCAAGATCCTCAATCTGTGACTTATAACCAGTAGACCAAACCACACTAGCATATTCCAATTTCGATCTCACGAAAGCAAAATACAAACGTTTCACAGTATCAGTATTATTGAAACTCCGAGAGTTTCTGATGACAAACCCAAGGGATCTAACCGATCTGGTAACCATGCCCTCAACATGATCTAAGAAGGACAAGTTACTGTCGAGAGTTATTCCTAGATCAACATGTTTTGTACAGCGTTGTAGGTCTGAGATGTCAAGAGTGTCGTGATGATGAATAGGCTGAGTCTTTCTGGTAAATGACATAATACAGCATTTATCCTTGTTTAGTTTTAGACCATTGCTGTTGCACCAGGTTACCACTTCATCAATGGTATCCTGCATTCGCAGGCAGTCAACAGCATGGTCAATTCTTGAGTAAATTTTGAAATCATCAGCATATAATAAAATTTGAGAGTCAACAACATCCGCTATATTATTAATGAAGACATTAAACAAAAGTGGTCCAAGAATGGAGCCCTGCGGTACACCAGATGAAACAGTGATCTCGTGTGATTGTAAGCCAGCACAATTAACATACTGACAACGACCACTGAAATATGACCTAAAAAATTCGACAAAATTGGTACAGAGTCCAAATTTGGAAAGTTTTCCTAACAGTATTGGATGATCAATTGTGTCAAACGCTTTCGACAAGTCCGTGAATACAACATCAACTTGAGAACGATCATTCATGCAATCAGCCACAAACTGCACAAAACTGCATAAGTTTGTAACAGTAGATCGGCCCTTCACAAAGCCATGTTGAAAGTTCGATAACTGGTTTTTCACGAAGGGGGATAACGTATCGTGAAGTAAAATCTCAAAAACCTTAGCAAAGCTCGACAGCAGAACCACAGGCCTATAATTGTGAATTTGTTTTCTATCACCTTTTTTAAAGATCGGACAAATTATTGAATTTTTAAAAACAGCAGGGAATGTCGAGGAACTTAACGCACGGTTAAAAATTATAGTAAGTGGGGTTGTAATATTGTCACAAATGTTTTTAATTACAAAAGCAGGAATACCATCCGGGCCAGAGGATTTTTTAGTTTTGAGTTTTTTTATTGCATCACTCATATTAGTTACAGTAAAAGTCGGAATAGTTAAGCAGCCGGAATTGCGCGAATACCTATCGAAGTGATTATTATCTGAAACTGCTGTGGAAGATGAGGTATAAGTTTGTTGAAAGAAATCAGCAAAACCATTTGCTATGTCTTTAGGAGTCTGCAGTTCCTTGTCGTTGAAAGTCATGTAAGTAGGTATAAAATTGTTTTTCTTAATACAATCGATATAAGACCAAAAACTTTTAGGATCTTTTGTTATATTTTGTTCCACTTGTAAAATATATTTACAATGGGCACGTTTGATTTCTAACTTGATAATCTTTCTGATAGACTTGAATTCATCGTAGAATAGAGGAGATTTGCTTTGTTTGTATATTAGCCAAAGTTTATGTTTTTGTCTCAGCTGCTTAACAATTGAGCTGTTAAACCAAGGGGGATATTTCGATTTGTAAAAACGTAGGGATCTTGGAACACAAATACTAAATATATCATTCAGTTTGCTATAAAACGCCTCCATCATAACGTCAATATCAAATATAGGTTTTAGAAAAGACCAGTCAATGTCAGACAATTTTTTGTTTATTGCAACAAAATCAGCTTTTAGAAAATTAAAATGTTGTTTCTTAGATGAAATACCTTTAACGGATGTGTCATATTTATAAGCATATTTATAAGCATATAGAATGTGAAGGGGTGAATGATGAACATCCTCTTTACACAATATATCAACGGCCTTGCTGACCACACATTTCTTGTTCGAGCAAACTAAGTCCAGTATTCTGTTGAAGTCATTAGCGAAAAAAAAATGAAAATAAAATGTGTTACACAGTCTAGGACTGGTTTACAAATCTATGAGGGGCATGATGACCAACTCAATAGACCGGGACCAATGGCTTAACGTGACTTCCGAATCACGAGATAGAATATAGCCTTTTTTTTTTTCGCCCTGGGTCGGAATCGAACCCGCGACCCTCGCGTCCCTGAGCCGAAACGGACTCCCTTAGGCTATATTCTGCCTAAAAATTTGTTACACAGTCTAGGACTGGTTTTACAAATCTATGAGGGGCATGATGACCAACTCAATAGACCGGGACCAATGGCTTAACGTGATTTCCGAATCACGAGACAGAATATAGCCTTTTTTTTTTCCCTGGGTCGGAATTGAACCCGGGACCCTCGCGTCCCTGAGCCGAAACGAACTCCCTTAGGCTATATTCTGATGAAAACCCGTGTAATTACAGAATTCAAGAAAGATTCTAGATTTGTTGTCTTGGACGCCACTTAAAGCCAAAACATAATGTTCTCAATAGTCAGAATAAGCTTTTTATGGAAAAAAAATTGGAAAAGTTGCCCGGAAATTGGAAAATTCGGGAAAAACTGAAAGTGCTTCTTCTATGGGTTTTTAAGATGGATATGTGTAATTCTTTTTTTTTTTTTTTTGTTAGTCTTGGCAAAGTTTTCAGGAAAAAAAGATCGGGACAATTAAGTAGGATGTAAAATGTTACTACATCTGGAGCAGGATATTTGGCGTCTTAAAAAACAAGGGAGAATCCTAAAAATTTAGCTATGTATTTTAAATAAGAAGATACTGCTAGTTTTAATTATACAGGGTGTCGCAAAATTAACGTATTCCAAGTCGGGGGTCTTGTAGGGAAAAATCTCAGGAATCTCGAAAAAATAAAATAAAAAATATAAGGGGTGTCTTTACAAAGATATATGGGTCTGAAGGTTCAAACTTTTCGTCATGTTTTCTTCAAATAAAAAATATAAATGGTTGCCATTCATTTTGAAATATGGTGAGGATGATTATGTAAAATATTAAAATATAAATGAAAAGACATTTCTTGAAAAAACAGCTGTATCTCGAAAAAATTAAAGTTTTATTTTTCCAATTTTTGTTCAAAAGGGAAGTACAACATAGCTAGAAAATTAATCAGGTACTTTTGAACAAATATTGACAACTTTGATAATTTTTTTAAAGTGACAGCAATTTTTTTTAAACATTTTTACTTGGTCAACAGGATGTCCCCTACTAGGCCCCGAACTCGTAATACGATAATTTTAAGACACCCTGTATATAATTCCATAGTAAAAAAACAGTTAAACAAGAATTAAGAGTTGTAAATAAGAAAAAAAATGTATGTCCTGATTCTTTAGTCAACACATTTAATTAGGTATCTAGTTTTTTAACAGAATTTTTTAAAGATTTTTTCTATATAGTCATGAAATAAAATCAGGATTTTGCGGAATACAGAGCCTTTAGACGTGTTTTCATAATTTATTTATCAAACACTCACCCTAACCTCCACTTCATTTCCAAACCAACAATAGAGAAAAATTTGTGTTGTCATCGAGCCCACATAGAACAACAAAGAATAACACTCGCTACTCAACGGCGCCACCTGATGAAAGTTCCAATAGAAAACGTGATTCGAAGAAGTGTACAACTCACCAAAGTCAACTGAAACATCGCCAGTGCCAAAGAAGCACAACTGGTAAAAAACTGTCCCAGAGCAATTTCGTTAAAGAATCGATTACAATTGGAGGCAAACCTAAAATAAAGAAAATCTGCCATCACTGACACCTCAAGATAAAATCTACCATACCTCACGATTTTCTTGTGGTGTTCAATACACTGTAACAGTCTCTCGTTAAAATCCTCTCCTCTGAGATGTTTCAAATTGTCACACAAGATATCACACTGCGTGGCAGTGAACACCATCAAGGCCGCTATCAAAGTGTCCATGTTGACATTAGCGATGGCGAGGAACCAGATACTGACCACTTGGTAGAGGTAAGTGATCTGGTACAAGGGTGCAGTGTGGGCGTCGTAAGGGTACCAAGCCCAGAAGGGTAGTCTGTGCTCCTTCACGGTACCATCTAGTATGGGGAAAAAGGTCCACAGGAGTAGAGTACCGACGACGAGGACCGAAAACGACCCATAAATTAACCTCCACGATTTAATACCAGGTCCAAGAAGATTCTGTTGCTTGGTTCTTGGTTGGAACAACGCGGACTCGAGTTCTGTCATCTGCTGCTTGAGGATTGCGGTGTTGCGGACAAAATACAACACTTTGACAGACGCCAACCAGTCGGTGAAAATGACGAAGATGATCGCGGCCAAAGCTTGCAAGTCAGCGTAAATGACGAAGATGTAAGCGGATTGGAAGAAATTGCTGCCGTCGACCAACACGTTCATGCAGAATGAGTACAAAGTGTAGAGATTTAGCTTGTAGCCTTCTGTGCCTTCGGGCCAAAGACCCACCACTCTCAAAATGAAAATGTTTGTCTTGATGATAGATTGCCACTCGAATTTTGACATTTCGAAAGGTTTCACTCGTCTTCGAAGAGACAGATGTTCACACTAGACTTGGGAAGTGAAGAATGAGTTTGAAGCTCTGACGCGACGGACGAAAGAATTTTTTTATTAATAATTACAGACCAAGGAATTTAAACCGTCGCTGTAATTAGTCTGGTGTTTGTATTATTAATGCCCTGTTTATTTTCCAAGTGATTGTTTTCTCACGAGAGACAGGAAGAAGCAACGAGACGGACGGATAATGAGGGGGTGCTACTAAATTAATTATTTTTCCAAAAAGAAATATTCGAAGCACGTGGCTAGATCTCACGAAAAACTACCAACTACTGGATAAAAGAGGGTTTTAGTAATTAATAAAAATGATAATTGGAGCGTCTGAGACGAGGGTTTGTTTTAAGGAAAAATTAATTTTTCATTTTCTTTTTCAGTGCCACTCAGTTACGTTTCCAAGAGAAGGGAAGTTTGTTGTCGCGTTCATCAATGCATGAAGAAATTGTGCTGTTGAGATCAATTGTGTTAATGAAAACTAAACGAATTTCCACCAACAGGTCAGAAAACTTTTCATTTACAATATTTACAAGAGGTGTACCAGTGTAAGATTAAGGTAACGTAAGTTTGCATTATTACTTTGTTTTTTCTTTTATTTTGCAATTTTTATCAATCAAATTGAAATTTGAAAATATTAGAAAAAACAGTGACTATTTTTATTCATGCGAGTGCGTCAGAAAAAGTGTTTGAATAATATTGAATTCATCATCAATGAAGAAGTTACTGTAAAAGTGGTGGAGGCGCCAGCATATCATAGTGAAAGTAACGATGTCGCTGTAACAGCTTCAGTTAAATAAAATCTAAAAATTCTGTATTCTGTACATTCATTTGTGATAAGCTGAATAGAAAAAATTGAAACTGTCTATCTTGAATGAAACTGCATATACAGGATGTCCACGGACTGAGTTACAAAGAGGGGAAAAAATGTATTTTTAATTTTTCAGAAAAAATCACTTGATAAAATGATCTGCTTTTTTCAAGCTCTTAAAAATTTCACATTTTTTAATGAAACAGGTAAATATTTTGTTTTAATTCAATAACCGCTATATTTATTTACATAATTCTTTACTGAGAGTCCTTTCAAACATTTAAGAAAAATTTAGTATCATTAAAATTATGAAAATGAAAACACCACTGGTTTTTGAAATAAATGGAATTTGATATTAAAGTGCAAAATTTAGTTATGATTTATTATTAAATGGGGCGGTCACTTCCACAAAAGAAGTTGACGTAGGTTGTTTTCATGGTACTCTTTAGGGACCGACCCGGAGTCAATACGGAATCGACCCGGAGCCGACCCGGAGTCGACCCCAGAGACGACACCGGAATCAACCCAGGGCCGACGCGGAGTCGACCCAGAACCGACCCCGGAATCGACTAGGAACCGACCAGAAGTCGACCCGGAACCGACCCGGAGTCTACCCGGAGCCAACCCCGGAGTCGATCCTGAGTCGACCCCGAAATCAACACGGAGTCGATCCCGGAATCAACCCGGAGTGGACCCCAGGGACGACCCCGGAATCGACTCAGAGTCGATTCCGAGCCGACCCGGAGCCAACCCCGGAGTCGACGCGGTTCCGACCCAGGAATCGACAGGGAGTCGACCCGGTGTCGACCCTGTAATCAACCCGGTGTCGACCCCGGAATCGACCCGGAGTTGACTCGGAGCCGACCCAGAGTCGACCCGAAGCCAACCCCGGAGTCGACCCGGAGCCAACCCCGGAGTCAACCCGGAGTTGACCTGGAACCAACCCGGAGTTAACCCGGAGTCAGGGTCGACCCGGAGTCAACACGAAGTCAGGGTCGACTCCGGGTGGATTCCGGGGTTGGCTCCGGGTCGAGTCCGGGTCGACTCCTGGTCGACTCCGGAGTTAGCTCCGGATCTGTAAACCGTGGTGCATTCACAATCGACTCTTCAACGCTAATAATAATGTTTAGACCAAACTCCATCAAGACAAGTTTCCTTATTCTGTTTATTGAAATGAATATTTCTTCGATCTGCTACTGTTTTTTAAATATGTATCGCTTCATTTTCTTTTATCACTTTCATTGAAAAATTCTGGGTATAGTTCTAGAACATATTCCAGGTAGCATTCAAAGTTTCAACTATGTCAACTAACCAAACAACTCATTTATGGACTGTACATTTTTGCATTTAAGAATTAGTTAGTCGCAACAAATACAATTGCGAAAAAAATTTGTTGCTCTTGGGGCGTGGTGTTACCTAACTAGTTCAATATATTTTTTGACGTGCCATTTCTAAAGCTAGGTGAAATATTTTTACATATTCGTCAACGACACTTCAAGAAGAACACTTTGGTCGAGGACACTGTTACACTGTGACCTGTCATGCTCAGTGTAGCGCCGGTGTAGAATATTTTATTAAAAACCTGAGAAAATTACTAAACTAAACTTTTAAATTCTCTAGTATCTCAAGACCAAGAACGGGTAAAAAATATGTTCAAAGAAAATTTACAAATATTATTTCTAATTTGGGGTAAGCATCATAATGTGAATAATCTCAAGAATTCAGAAGCATAAGAAATTAAAATAAATGTGTATCGTTAATCTAAATTCTAAACCCTCCACCACCCGACGGCACGGCAATGTTGCCGGAATACATACACTATTACGGATAATAGTAATAGTGCAGTGCTAATCAACATAATTACCGGCGTCTCGCCTCCACATTTTGACTTTGTTGTGTTTTATTATGTTCTGTGTCAATGTTAAGGAACTTCCTTACGATGTGACAGGAGTATAATAATATACCTTTTTGAATTTCAACTACCAATGTGTTACCTAAATCCAGAATTTTTAAATTTTTAAAAAGAGATTGCGGTACTATTCCCGTTGCTGAAAAGTGGTAAAATCGAAATTTTTTCTAAACACCAAAGATTTCTCATAGCATGTCTGTGTTATATTATGTGAATTTGGAACAGCTATATCTAAAAGATATGCTTGCTTTTTTTGTTTATTGAAAATAATAATGTCTGGTATGTTATGCTTAATATGAATGTCAGTTAAAACTGTTCGATCAAAATAT
Source organism: Tenebrio molitor (assembly GCF_963966145.1). Taxonomy (NCBI): domain Eukaryota; kingdom Metazoa; phylum Arthropoda; class Insecta; order Coleoptera; family Tenebrionidae; genus Tenebrio; species Tenebrio molitor. The sequence continues at coordinate 46,589,520 of NC_091046.1, forward strand.
AATTTGTAATTATCATTTTCCAAACAACTTTCTGGTGTATAACTATAATGTGGTTGTGTATTCTTTAATAAATTGAATTTAACAGCTAAATTCGTGTGTATAATTTTAGCGAAATATCATGACGTTTCTTATATTCGCTTTGAGCCAAAACGGTGCAAGAAGAAATGATGTGTTCAATTATTACTAGTATTTTTTACGGGTATATTAAATGAAAGAAATGGAAATCAAACCATCTTATTATCCTTAAATACTTTATTAAAAGAGCCTAAATATCAAAAGTCATGAAACTGACTTCTTTTCATAGTTCATCGATAATTTTTAAATGTGATTTCAAATTTGTAAAATGTCTAATAAAACATCATTTTATTTATTATCGTATAAAATTGTTAAACATCATACTCGTATGTATAATCGAACTGAAAAAAAGCGGAACAAAATCAAATAACATTTTTATTTAATCGCAAAAAATATTCTTTATGGAACGTACTTGTCCACATTTTTAAAACGGTATTCTCACTGATAATTATCAACTAATTACAAAATTATTATGTGTTAAAATTGTGTTATCCCATTCCAATAACAATAAGAAAAAGTATCTCACCGGAGAAAAATATTTCCAATTTACTCGAAACCATTTTTTTATTTCCACTATTCAATTCTACAGAGATTTTCTTTATTCCTACCTTAAACTCCACTTCATTACCGAACCAACAGTACACGAAAATTTGTACCGTAATCGAGCCCACATAGAACAGAAGAAAATAGCATTCGCTGCTGAACTGAGGGACCTGCACAGAAATCCCACTCAAAACGATCCCACTTAAAAATGTTGAAAACTTACTAAAGTCAACTGGAACATAGCCAGTCCCGCCGACATCGAAGTAACGAAAAATTGTCCCAAAACCATCATGTTGAAAAATATGTTACAATCCTTGGCAAACCTAAAACAACGTGATGATAACACAACTTCGCAACTTCAACATCCCGCTTACTCGACGATGATCTTGTGATGCTGGATACAAATGATTAGTTTTTTGTTGTAATCTGCACCCTTTATATTTTTCAAATTGTCGCACAAAATGTCACACTGAGTACCGACGTACATCATCAAAGCCGCTGACATGGTGTCCATGTTGAGATGGGCCGTGGAAATTACCCATATACCGACGACTTCGTAGATGTAAGTGATCTCGTAGAGCGGTGAGATGTTGGTGTCGTACGGGTACCATGCGGAAAATGGTAGTTGGTGCTCCTTGACGGTACCATCGATTATGGGAAAGGCCCCCCACAAAAGCAGCGCCATGACGACCGGCGACCAAAGCATCACGTAAATGACTTTCCAGGAGAAGAGACCCGGCTGGACCAAAGCTATCTGTTCGACATTCTTGGGTTGAAAAATACCTTGGTCCAGTTGCGCCATCAGCCGCTTGAGCAATCGCATCTTCCGCACAAAGTAGTACAACTTGACAGACCCCAACACATCGGTGAAGGAAACAAACATGAGTCCAGTCAAAGCCTCCAGGTCGTCGTAGACGACGAGGATGTTCGCCGTTTCGAAGAAGTTGCGGCAGTTGATAAACACGTTCAAAGAGATGATCGCGTACAAAGTGTAGAAGTCCAGTTTGTAGTCTTCGTCAGGCCACAAACCCACCACTCTCAGACAGAAAATGTTCGCCTTGATGGTGAGCTTCCAGTCGAACTTCTCCATTACGACCGAAACGCGCTTTTCCAAATACTGAACGTTTTTTTCACGACTCCGGAGATATATTGAAAATAGGTGATTTTTTATTAATGTCGCGGTGCACAAGAAAGACTTTGCTTGTCAAATAACCATGTTCTTTTTTCATTATTCATGCCGTTTGAATTTTCACGTGATCGCTTTCTCGGAGATAATAAGCGGGTTCCGTTGAATTAATGAGAGTTTTAATTAAAAAAATGTATGTAGTAAATGTCGACGAAAGACGGATAATAATTACGTTAAAATTGTAATTGTGGGTTTTGGGGAAAATGTGGGGTGGGTAAGGGTTAGGAAAATTAATTTTACATTAAGGTTTTTCTCAATTGCGAGCTATTATGTTGTCAGTCATAGTTTTACAGTTCGGTTGGTTTTGGAGTTTTTCAATAATTTAAATAAATAAAATAAATCAAAAGAAGTTTGTGCACTCACATAAGATGCGTGATTTTATTTAGTAGGATTTATTTATCAATAATTACATGAAATATTTAGTAATTAAATTATCCCTATTGAAAGAGAGCCTCTAAAAGACCGAAATAAAGAAATTATTACACAATATTTAACCGGTGCCACTGTGGTGTAACACGAGTCGCCCATGTGCATGGATGATAGATGGCAAAATCAAAAATAGCAAGATGGCCGTTCAACGTTAAAAAGTAAACTTTGGACTAATAATGTTGCAACAAGAAAATTAGGAATTAATACTGGTGCCTTAAAATTTGAAAATTATCATATTACTGTACAGTTGGTTGCAAAAAAATGGGAACTGTCAGAATAAGATTGACACATTTTTACGAGAGATAGGTTAGAATTAACGTCAAAATTCAATGACATTTTTTTTATTATTTGATAGGTATTGTAGACAATTAATTTACAAATGGACAAAATTAAATTTGCATTAGGAAAATTGTCGTTTCCCGTTTTTTTTTGCAACCAACTGTACCTAACTGCAGCAAAAGAAAATAAATGAGTTAATCTCCGATTTTTTTTTGTGTGATTCCCTTAAAGATAAAATAGTTTATATCATTCAGAGTAGAAACTCTTTTTGTGCTTCGCCCAGTTGTCGTCCTCAACTGCGTTTCGGTCTTCAATCTCTGGGCTTAGCACAAAAAGAGACACTTCTACCCTTAATGATATAATATACTATTTCGTGTAACGCTATCGGTTAAGCTTCGACACACAGTTGAAATGTAAAATTTGTTAAAATTAGTTGAGGCTACGCCACGCGGGCACCATGATGCTCACGCCAATTTTTACGTTACCGCTCTGTTACAGTTTCTAAACATTTTGCTTATTTTGTGTCCTCTCCTGTGTACTACAATAAAATTAACTAAAGACAAAACAGAAATAACTTGACGTACCCATAATAAGAAAGTCTACTGAGTCAAGACAAATGAAATAATTATCATGAAAATAACTTTCCGTGTAGGAAAATCACTGTAATTTGTCAGCAATTAGAGTTGGTACAATTTCAATGATTTCGGTTTCGCTTGGAAATCAGTTTTTCAAATGTGCTCTTATTAATATCACTTAACAAGATGGAATTTTCTTCTGAAGAATAAAATTTTTGTCAGAATTTATTAAAATTTTATAAATACCAACCAATTCAAAAGTAGATAAGTAAACAATGTGACCTTTTAAAATAAAAATGTTTTCAATGAATTCCGACGAACCTCCAAGAAATTTTGCATATTTCTGTTTCAAAATATGGAATTACACATTTTTTGATAAGCGGTTATTTAGCTAAAAGTATTTTTTTTTTCTATTGCAGATGTTAAAGTGTGCTTTTATCTATTGGAATGAAAAGGTCAAGTAGCATTTTAACAGCAAGGGTAGATAAAGTGCTACTTTAACAGCAAGGGTAGATAAAGGTTTTTTTTATTACCCTAACAACGCTCATACTACCCAGATTTTAAAATGTAATTTATTTCTTTTATTACCTTAACAACGCTCACACTAACGAGTTTTTAAAACCTAAGACAATTAGTAATGTTTTTTTTTAATGTTTTAATAATAAAATACAAATGCTATAAAAAAATAGAGTATTATACACGACGATAAAATTTAATTATCTTCTGGAGCGTAATTAGTGTCTCGACGCTAAAAAACGCTCTCGAAGATAAAATACAATTTTATCATCTTGTATAATAAATAACAATTTTTTTAATTGTCACATTGAATTGACACTCACATTTAATTTAAATTAATGCTCTCATAATATGTACACATTTTTGGCTCCTGGTACAAAATTATCTGATGAAAAAAAAAATTAACAAACCGATTACGAAAAGCTTGAAGATTAAATATCTATTTAAACTCTCATTTTTAGACATTTTAAAATTCATCCTACATGATTTAAATTTTCCTTGACAGTCTTTTCGCGATTTAATGAAATATTTTGCAATTTTCGTGCTTCCGCAGGAACAATACTTTCTCTGTTGTTGTGTTGTTTCAAGCAGGTATTTTGCTTGATGATCAAATTATTGTTAAAAAGTAATCAGTTCGAAATCTCAATTATAATAATACACAGTGTCCCAAAAAGAAACCAGTTCATAGCTGCCTTATTTATCGGAGGATTTTAATTACCTGTATTCCAAATTAAATGGTTGCGCATAGGCTACAAAATGGTCTAATAAAATTACGTATAGTCCCAAGGACTTCAAGCTTCAAGGCTAAACTATCAAAATATTTTGAGTTTGAGCATAGAAGATAGTAGTGTTTTTTTCTTTACTTTTCCTTTGTATTTTTGGTATATAATGTATCCTTGTGATACATTGTTGTTTTCAGAATAAAAATCTCTATCTGAATTAGTAAAAAAAGTGTTAGCCTTGAAGCCTTTGGGGCTATACATAATTTTATTAGGCCAATTTGTAGCTTATTTACAACCATTTAATTTGCTGTACAGTAATTAAAATCCTCCGATAAATATCGGAGCTATGGACTCGTTTTTTTTTGGGGGGGGGAGACACCTGTATATACAGGGTGTATCCAAATTCGACCGACAAACTTTCAGGGAAGATTCTATGATCAAAAATAAGCATAAAACTCTTAATACATATGGGGTCAAAAATCCTTAGTTTGCGAGATAATCGACTCAAAAGTTCTACCAGCAACAAAAGGAATCGGGTGGAATTTTTAATGAAACGTACAAAAAAAATGGAGCTATGTACAATTTACCAAAATTGTCAAAATTTCACCCTCCCTCTATTCAATGCACAGATAACCCCATAAAATCCAAGGAATTGTTTTTACGTTTTTGTTGATAATCTCGCAAACTAAGCGTTTTTGAGCCCATATGTATTAAGAATTTTATGCTTATTTTTGATCGTAGAATCTGCCCTGAAAGTTTGTTGGTCGAATTCGGATACACCCTGTATTATACATTTTACATCAGATTTTATTTCATTTTGTTTCGACTCTCGAATAATTTCATACCGCCACCTTTACTACTAAATCTAGGCCTACCTTGAGCTCGACTTCATTTCCAAACCAGCAATACAGAAAAATTTGCACAGTCATCGTAAAGACGTAGAACAACAACGAATAACATTCACTACTGAACGGTGCAACCTGAAGAAAGAGCTTAGAAGAACCAGAACCACCACAAAACTTTTTCTTACCAGAGTTAGTTGAAACATGGCCAGCGTCAAAGCCACCGAACTGACAAAAAATTGCCCCAAAGCAACATGACTAAAGAAGTTGTTAGAATGTGTGGCAAACCTGCAACGACGTTAGAATTTTTTTAAATCGTTTTTGAAACGAAACCTTCATACTTCACGATTGTCTTGTGATGCTGGATGCAATCTAATAATTTTTTGTTGTATTCGGCGTCAGCACTGGTGCTCAAATTTCTCAAGTCATCGCATAGAATGTCACACTGGATGCCAACGTACATCATCAGAGCTGCAGCGAACATGTCCATGTTCATATTAGTAATGGCGAGGAACCAAACGCTCACAGTTTGATAGAAATAAGTGATTTCGTAAGATGGTGAAGTCTTGGTGTTGAAAGGGTACCAAGCGGAGAATGGTAGTCGGTATTCTTTCACACTACCATCCATAACGGGAAAAATTGCCCACATGATTAGAGTCGAAATGACAGGAATCCAAAACACCACATACGTTAACGTCCAAGAGTTGAGATTTGGCCGGATCAAATCTTTTTGTTGCTCATTTTTCGGTTGAAACATTTTCTTGTCTAGCTCGACCATCAGGCTCTTGAGAATGGCGATATTGCGGACGAAACAGTAAACTTTGAAAGACGCCAACAACTCTGTGACGGTGACAAAGATCAGCGCCGTCAAAGCTTCCAAGTCGGTGTAGACGAAGACGATGTTGGCGGCTTGGAAGAAATTAGGGGCGTTGATGAACAGATTGATGGAGATGATCGAATACAGAGTGTAGAAATTACATTTGTAGATTTCGGTACCTTTCGGCCACAACCCCGCAATTTTCAGTATCATGATGTTCACCCTGATGGTGAATTTCCAGTCGAAGTTTTCCATTTCCACCGAAACTAACACAACGCGAGACGCTTTCCAAAACACTGAATGTTTTTTCGATTGTGAACGATTTTATGGAAAATAGATGATTTTTTATTCATGGTGGAGAGCAATCGAAGGGATTTTTCCTTCCTGATAATTACACTTCTTTTTGCATTATTCATGTTGTTCCACGTCAATGTTTCTCATAAGACTGGCTGCTCGCGGTGCAAGAAATAGTCAAAGGGGTGGGTTTGTTTAAATTAATGATGGTTTTAATTGAGACAATTTTCTATTTGTTTCTTGCGGGGAAAAAATTGTTGAATCATCTGACCGGTTCTCAGAGACCGATAGTAATTAGGTCCCAGGAAGTAAGAAAAATTTAATTGCGGGGTTTAGAAAGGAAAAGGGGTGGTTAAGATTACAGAGAGCATTTTAGTTGAATTTAATTTTTTAAGCGAGGGTCGCGACGTCAAACGAATTGACGTCAGAATCTGGTTTGCGGTCTAGAGTTATTATTAGCATAAAGTTGAGTGTTTTTGCAATGAAATTACTATAAAATGTGGACATTAGCGTTTATTTGGTTCTTTAGAAAACAGTCTGTTGTAATTTTCTTATTTGCATGAAAAAGCGCAGGAGTCAGTGGTCTTGTTTTCGACAACTCCAAAAATTATTTAAAAAAAATGTATTTGCAACTATACTGTAGAACTGTAGAACTTTCAAATAATATTTGGAATGTAAGAAAACAATAATTTAATCAATGTCTGTTACAACTGAGACAGTAGTAACTCAAGGATCCATGTTAGTCTCTACGCTTTTTATCATTATATAGGTGTCCTCGAAATGCATATAAAAAAAATGTGTAGTTGGTGACGATGAATAGAAGTAAATATCTATATAAAAAATTGAAAATTTGCAGTACCAGAGTTGAAATATATTCAGTTAAAAAAAGATTTTATTTTAATAACGCGTTAGTGCATTTGTCTTGGTGAAAATTAAACAGATTTGCTCAAAACAATCCCTAATTCTCAAGAATTATTTTAACAATGTTGCTCATTTATTCAAAACAATAGACAGCCTTGACTCTGTTTCGAATAAAAACGACAACATAGCCAGAATAATTCTTGAGAATAAGGGATTGTTTTGAGCAAATCTATTTAATTTTCACCAAAACATTATTAAAAGAAAATATACTTTTTCAACTGAATATACAGGGTGATTTTGAAAGTTGTGCAGATATTTTAATTACGCGCTACTGGCTTCATGTAGAACACGGAAAAAATGTTTAAAAATTTCTGTCAAAAAATAAAATGACATTTATTTTTTGAGCTACAATTTTTTTTAATTGCTTTTAGTCTTCTATGTTGTCAAACAACCTCGTAGGTAAAATTTCGGTACATTTTAAAAATACACCCTGTATATCATATTTTTTATAAAACGTACACCAATGCGGTTCCCTTGTTTTAAAGCATATTTCCTATAGGTTACTTCGCTCATGTGTTTGTTAGGTAATTTTAAAAATCTACAAAATAATTATTTAAAATAATCTCAAAACTTTTAAAGATAATTTATATACAGGGCGTAACCGGATTCGACCGACAAACTCTTACAGTGTGCTGGGTGACTAAAAACGGATGATTTCCTTCGGTTTGGAAGTTGCGAATTTTTTAAATGATGTTCTGACCCAGCATTGAAATCACTTCCTTACAAACGATTACACCCACTACTAGGCCTTTAGCGCATTGCTCTCGATTCTGTCATCCACCAGCATAATGTATTTTAATGAATTACGACGAATGTCTTCTAAATTATGTACACATCTGAGAAAAATTTGAAAAAGTGTTGTGATCCCCTTTTCCAATAGTATAGCATAAATTCAATTAGACATCAATTACAGTAATACTAGTCGTGGTCACTAATTTGGAATATGTTAATTGAAAAATGCTTCGTTTTAAAATTCAACAAGTAATAATAGAAAAGTAACATTAACTTTGATGTGTCATGCTAGAGGTCCACCATTACCAATCCATCTCTGAGGAAACACTATCTAAATAGTTTCTTGCGATCAAAGTAAAACGTGCTGGAGCTCCATGATGCATCAGCCACATTTGTCAACGAATTTCTATTGGTACTTTCCCAAGCAATTCTGGTAATGTGTTCTTCTGCAAAAACCTTTGATAGTTTTCTCCCGCGAACCGGTCAAGTAAAACATAATAAGGTAATTATCAACAATTGCACACCAAAGAAGTATGCATATTATGAAGGTTTGGGATGCGGTCTCTTGAAAAATTTACTTCATTCGTGAAATAGCTATTTACGATCGAGTGTAGGGAGTTACATTTTGCAGCGCGAAGTTTAATCTGAAACACGACGCGCAGCGGAGTGTTTCATAAACTGAGCGCTGCAAAATGTTTCACACACAAGGTATGTATAGTGCTTTTTAGCCGACGTTTTTTAATTTAAAATGTAGAAAACAATTTCTGCTTTTCAAATTTTAATGGAATTGTCAAATTTATGGCCAACTTTATTCATATACACAGAGGGATATATTCGGCAAGAAAGACTTACAATAACCATCAGTGAAGAACAAGACAAAACTGGTCATACATAATAATATGCATTCCATTCGCACATATTATTTATAAAAATGCAGTATGTAATTCGAATAAAAATTTTGCTATTCTTGTCATACTGGAAATTGTTTTTCTTTCCACCTAGAGTTGTCAAAATTCTTTCTTTCTCCATGGTTTTAAATAACAGTAAACGCAAGTTTCGCTCAGATTGGTGAATGCGATTTTCTATATTTTACACGTACAAATTTAGCTTTTTTCTTAAGTTTGCGTTAAATTTCGACACTCGTGTTGACAACATCAAAAACTTAAACTCACCTTGAGCTCGACTTCATTGCCAAACCAACAATACAGAAAAATTTGCACGGTCATCGCAAGGCCGTAGAACAACAACGAATAATATTCACCACTGAACGGTGCAACCTGAAGAAAGAGCTTAGAATAACCAGAACCACCACAAAACTTTTTCTTACCAGAGTTAGTTGAAACAAGGCTAGCGTCAAAGCCACCGAACTGGCAAAAAACTGCCCCAAAGCAATCTCGCTAAAGAATTTATTACAATTCGCGGCGAACCTGCAACGATGTCACAATTTTTTAACTCGTTTTTACCACGAATCTTTCGTACTTTACGATTGTCTTGTGATGGTCGATGCAATCTAATAATTTTTTGTTGTATCCGTTTTCGACATAACTTCTTATATTTCTCAAGTCTGACTGGCAACGTACATCATCAAAGCAGCAGCGAACAGGTCCATGTTGACATTAGTAATGGCGAGAAACCAGATGCTGACAATTTGGTACAAATAAGTAATTTCGTCTTGGTGTCGAAAGGGTACCACGCGGAGAATGGTAGTCGGTACTCTTTAACAGTACCATCCAAAACGGGAAAAATTGCCCACGAGATTAGAGTTGCAAGTGCGGGAACCCAAAACGCGACATACGCGAACTTCCAAGAGTTCAAATTTGGTCGGATCAAATCTATTTGTTGGTCGTTTTTCGGTTGAAAGATTTTCTTGTCTAGCTTGACCATCAGGCTCTTGAGAATGGCGATGTTGCGGACGAAACAGTAAACTTTGAACGACGCCAACAAATCTGTGACTGTGAGAAAGATCAGCGCCGCCAAAGCTTCCAAGTCGGTGTAGACGAAGACGATGTTGGCGGCTTGAAAGAAGTTGCGGGCGTTGATGAAGACGTTGAGGGATATGATCGAATACAGAGTGTAGAAATTACATTTGTAGATTTCGGTACCTTTCGGCCACAACCCCACAATTTTCAGTATCATGATGTTCACCCTGATGGTGAATTTCCAGTCGAAGTTTTCCATTTCCACCGAAACTAACACAACGCGAGACGCTTTCCAAAACACTGAATGTTTTTTCGAGAGTGAACGATTTTATCGAAAATAAATGATTTTTTATTCATGGTGGAGAGCAATCGAAGGGATTTTTCCTTCCTGATAATTACACTTCTTTTTGCATTATTCATGTTGTTCCACGTCAATGTTTCTCATAAGACTGGCTGCTCACCGTGCAAGAAATAGCCAAAGGGGTGGGTTTGTTTAAATTAATGATGGTTTTAATTGAGACAATTTTCTATTTGTTTCTGGCGGCGAAAAAATTGTTGGATCATCTGACCGGTTCTCATGGCATCGAGGCCGATTGTAATTAGGTCCCAGGAAGTAAGAAAAATTTAATTGCGTGGTTTAGAAAGGAAAAGGGGTGGTTAAGATTACGGAGAGCATTTTAGTTGAATTTAATTTTTTAAACGAGGGTCGCGACGTCAAACGAATTGACGTCAGAATCTGGTTTGGCGTCTCGAGTTATTACTTGCTTTCGAATATCATAAAGTTGAGTGTTTTTACAATAAAACGACTTTAAAATGTTGACTAATGTTAAGTTGGTAACGATGTGGCTTGTGTGAAGCACCGTGTCGGAATTTGAATATAAAATAATCTGTTAAACATTTAATGCACTAAAAATGATAATAAAATCTTTAGAAAACAGTCTCTTGTAATTTCTTCTATTTGCATGAGAAAGCGCGTCAGTAAGTGATCTTGTTTTCGACAACTTCAATATTTATTTGGATCACTAGTCCAGAAAATGATATTTTGCGAGTGTGAGTGGTATTGCGTAGCCAAGGCGCCTAGCCGCGGCGGAGCAAATAATTTCCAACAAGTGCAGCACTAGAAATCTATACATCTAAACAAGGATCTTGTTTCACTACGACATCTTGATGCAGTGAGATAACAAATCAGCGATATTAAAAATCGTAAGTCGACAGTTAACGAGATTATGTAAACTCTAGTACTTTCAAATAATTTTTTACAAATTTTTACACAAGAGCAATTAATAGAAAACCAGTTTTACCGTATTAAACTAGTGTAGTAGTGTTTTGGAAAACTAAACTGATTTGTACGGCTGGCTCAAGAAACGAAGTAAATTTAACCATAAAAAAGTTGGACTCCTTATCAGAGAATTAGACAAAAATATAGTTTACGAAAATATTTGTGGAAAACTAATTCAACACTGACAAAAGAACGAAGTCCAATCATAACTGCTCTGTTCAGTGGTATTTGAATTATAATTTTTCTATGTACCAATCTGAAGAAACACTCATAATATCTAGTGAAGTTTATTATTACTAAAGCACTCCAGCTTTTTAGACAACGGTATAGGGTTGTGTAGTCAAATGTTAAAATCTAGGGTGCTATCCTAAAATCACTAAAATGGGAGCAACTTTTCCGCTAAACACAAGCTTGTCAAGAAAGCTTTCGACCAGTGCAGTTATAAATACGGGGTGCTATTTGAAAAAAATGAGTTTTTGACATTTTTAGTTCGTTATGTTTAAAAAATCGCAGTAGGCATATGCGACTGAGCAGGGTGTTGAGTAAACACTCAGCAGATGCAGCAAATATTCAAGAATCAAACAGCGTCAATTGTTGTAATTTACGTGCAACGATTTGAGAGGTACGAATTTTCAAACGGACCCCAGCAATTTGACATTCTGGTAAAAGAAGCGCCACAGATCAAAAATTATGTCAGATCAAGGTTGGTAGAACTGACTAATTTGTATAGTAGGTTATCTCCTTGAAAATTAGGGGGCGGGGGGAAAAGTAACTTGTGACGTAAAATCAACCCAGAAATTTTGAGTGTTCGAATAGAACCCAAGGTTTATAAGCTCCGTGGGGTTTATTGGGTGGCTTTTTGGGTTTTATTCTAGTAAGGAGCACCTAATGCGTGATCGACAGACTCTGTAGTAAATGTTTAGTGCATTATGAAGTCACGAGTAACTTTTGCGGGGGGAAAAAATTCAAACTATTGTTTTAAATGGCAACGAGGCAACCTACTATACAAATTAGTCAGTTTTACCAACCTTGTGTCAGAGAAGCAAAAATGACCTCTATAGATTTGATTCATAATTTAGCATAGAATCCAAAAATGAAATCAAGCTTGGTAGGTTCCATTTAAAAAACATAACTTTAGTGTTTTTATAATATTGGGACACCTGTATACAGGGTGTCTCAGCTAAGATTTTCGAGCCTAATATCTCGGTTATTTTCTAACGGATTTTTGTGAAATTTAAAATGCAGATATTTTAGACACTGAAGAGTAAAATCCCATTAATGCAACAACCCAAGTTTTGATAACGTATTTTTTACGTGCCTTTTTAAAATGTTGAATCACTTAAGATTTATATCAAAAAATTGATCGTCAATAAAAAATGCTGTAAGGAGAAACCCGTCCTTGAAAGACGTCTGGTTTGCAAGGAAAAAGAAGAAAACGGTGTTAAACGAGGCTGCAACTCTGGGACACTTGTATTTTAAAAAACGCAGAATTTAAAAAACTGTTTGACGTGATTTTGCATTTTTTTTTTCAAAAATTAATACTGTGTGTGGTATCGGTGCCTGCCGTTATCTGTAGGAAAAAAGGTGACCTGCGTCCTATCGCGGAGTAGGGGATTCACCGGTGAACGCTGGCACGATCCACTCCATGATGTATTTTTGTAAAATGTGAAAGTTAGTAAAAGTCTCCCAGAAATGCGTGTGTTTCCATGAAAAACCCAAAAACACTACAGTGGCGACGAGGAAAACCATCCAAACGGAATTAACGGGCAGAAACTGAAGAAAAAAACTCTCCACTACAGAAAGAAGAAACGGCGAAAGAACGGTGAAATCAAAATGGCGGTCATAATCGGACGTGTAGAGGAATTTAACGCCAACGCAGATGACTGGACAATTTACCAAGAAAGGTTGGATCAGTACTTTGCGCCCAACAAGATCACCGAAGGGAAAATTCAGGTAGCCACATTAATTAGCTTGGTGGGTGCACCGACCTACAAGTTGTTGAGAGACTTATGCTATCCTGACCTACCAAAAAGCAAGACGTACGCGGAGTTATGCCAATTATTAGTGAAACAGTACAGCCCGCAAGTCTCAGAATGGCGAGAACGGATTAAATTTTACGACCTGCAGCAAGAGATCAACGAATCAATAAGCGAATGGTACGCGAGAATAAGGAGTGCATCAGTAAATTGCAACTTCGGCGCACAGCTGACGGAAGTGCTGAAAAACAAGTTCGTCGTAGGATTACGAAAGGGTAAAATCCTAGACCGAATATGCGAGGAGCCAATAACCGAAGAACTGTCAAAATTGGTCTCAACAGCGCAAAGGAAGGAATCAGTCCTAGAAGCGGAAATCAACAGGATCCAAAAGAAGTACCCGCAGCCGTCAAGCAGCCAAAAACCAAGACCGAACGACAACAGACAGCACTCAAGAGGAGAACACAACCCCAAAAGTCAAGTCGGCCCAGCAGGTGAATGTAAACATTGCGGTAAGAGGCACGGGGGGAAGTGCAGATTTGCTTATTATAAGTGCAACAAGTGCTCCAAAATTGGACACTTAGCCAACATTTGTCATAGTAAACTCAAATCAAATAATTTCTTAGAAGTTGAAGAAGATCTGTACTGCATAAATTTAAATGTGAACCAAATTCGTAATCCGTTTATCGTAAAAGTAAACATAGACGATACTGTACTCGAGATGGAAATTGATAGCGGCGCAGCAATTAGTTGTATAAGTAGGGAAACGTATTACAATCAATTTTCCAGTTACCCATTAAGTCAAAATTATACAAAGTTAAAAAGTTATACAGGGCATGCAATAAACCCATTGGGATACATTAATGTAAAAATTTGCTACAAGGGTATGTTAAAGCCAATAAAACTTTACGTAGTCGAAGGAGGCGGTCCACCATTGTTAGGACGCGACTGGCTAGAGTCATTTAAAATAGGATTCCAATTAATAAACGCTATTTCGAAACCTAGTGAAGTAGAAAGAGTAATAAGTAAATTTCCTAAAGTTTTTAGCGGAAAATTGGGACGGTACAAACATTCCAAAATTTCCTTAGAGCTCAAACCAGATTCCAAACCCATTTTTTGCAAACCCCGCGCAATTCCATTGGCATTAAAAGAACTGATAGACAAGGAGTTGGACAGGATGATAGAAGACAAAGTTTTAAACCAGATCGAAACGAGCGAATGGGGCACACCTCTAGTCCCAATCCTCAAAAACGACGGCACAGTAAGGCTGTGTGGCGACTACAAGACAACGGTGAACAAACATCTGGTAGAAGTAAATTATCCTCTCCCTCGAATAGAAGAAATGTTCGCAAAACTTCACGGAGGACAACACTTCACAAAAATAGATCTAAACCAAGCATACACGCAGTTTGAGTTAGATGAAGACGCGAAGAAACTCTTAACATGGAGTACTCACAGGGGACTTTTCACAGTAAACAGGATGCCATTCGGTATATCGCCAGCAAGCGCAAAATTTCAAAAATATATAGAACAACTATTCATGGGCATGAAAAATGTTATTAATTTTTTAGATGATATACTGATCACGGGTCCGACGAAGAAAGAACACTTGGAAACATTAGAAAAAGTATTGAAGAAACTGGATGAAGCAGGTTTAACGGTGAAGAAAGAAAAATGCAAATTCTTCCAGGACGAAGTGGAATATTTGGGACATATAATCGACAAAAACGGGTTAAAGAAAACCAAAGACAAGATAAGTGCAATCACGGAAGCCCCACAACCGAAAACAGTCACGCAAGTGAGGTCATTTTGTGGAATGGTCAATTACTATTCGAGATTTGTTCCCAATTTAGCGGCGATTCTAAGACCAATTTACAATCTGCTAAGTCAGAATGGTAAATTTGAGTGGAAACCGGAATGCGAAAAAGCCTTCAAGAAAATAAAAGAGATACTCATCTCAGACGCATGTTTAGTACATTTCGATCCGAAATTACCAATCACCTTGACAACGGATGCGTCGAACGAAGGAATTTCTGCAGTCCTGAATCACATCATAGATGGAGAAGAGAAGATGGTAGGATGTGTTTCACGTACTCTAATGCCAGCAGAGAAGAATTATGCGGTAGTTCATAAAGAAGCTCTAGCTATTTACTATGGAGTAACGAAATTTCATCAATACTTATGGGGACAAAAGTGGATTCTGAAGACGGATCACAAACCACTTTTAGCACTTTTCGGAGAAAACAGAGCAACACCCATAATGCAAGCGAACAGGTTACAGAGATGGGCAACCTATCTGTCAGGATTCAATTATCGAATTCAGTACATAAGAGGGAAGCAAAATCCCGTAGCTGATTGTTTATCTCGTGTTCCTAGAAATGTAATCACGATATCAAACGAGTACAAAGAAGATGGAAAATACATTAATTTTGCAGCGACATCCAACAGATTACCAATCGACATGGAGACCATAGCTACAGCAACAAAAGAGGACAAGGAACTGCTCCAAATAACTAGATATGTCACAGGAAAATGGCCACACGAAGTAGATACGACTATCAAACCTTACTTTCATAGGAGAAATGAAATATCCTACGAAAAAGGAGTACTATTATGGGGTTATCGAATAATAATTCCAAAGACATTGAGAGAACAGCTACTGAATGAATTGCATTCAGCACACTTCGGAATGTCAAGAATGAAAGCACAAGCTAGAACGTGGCTGTGGTGGCCATCGTTAGATTCTAGTATCGAACAGTTCTGTAAATCATGCTTACCTTGTTTACAGACGAGACAAGATCCTCCCAGGGCAAACCCGACTCCATGGCCAGAAGCCAAGACACCATATGAGAGAGTACACATAGATTATTTAGGTCCGATCAGACATAAGATGTACTTGATAATCACATGTGCTTATTCCAAATGGCCGGAAGTTTACCAAGTTAACTCCTTGAGAGCGGATGAACTGGAGGAGAAGTTACGAGATTGTTTCGCCAGATGGGGTATACCAAAACTACTTGTATCCGACAACGGAAGATCGTTAGTAGCGACCCCTACAGAAGAATTTCTGAGGAGAAACAAGATACAGCACAGAACAAGCCCTCCATTTCACCCACAAAGCAACGGAGCGGCGGAAAACTCTGTGAAGACTTTCAAAAACAAGATAAAAGCATTAGTCTTGGACGAAAAATGCAACAGAGAGAACATCAACACTCTGATTTCCAGATTTCTGATCTCATATCGAAACACCAAACATGCTATCACCAAAGAGACTCCTGCAAAACTGCTAATAGGTAGAGACCTACGGACAAGACTATCTTTTCTAAAAGAAGGCAAGGACGATCAAAGAGAGATAGAAAAAGTGAAATCCGAAAACGCACAGAAGCTGCACAGAAGATTCAAGGTGGGAGATGTGGTAATGGCCAGAGATTACAGAACAATAAACAAAAGGACTTGGACGGAAGCGAAAATATTAAAACAACTGGGAAGAACTACATACATCTGTAGAACAAAATCAGGTGAAGATTGGAAGAGACACGCAAATCAGCTGATTCATACGACACTGAAAGCTGATATTCCAGAAGTTGCAGAAACCAAAAGCAGTCCCAGTAGAATAACTACGAGTAAGATCGCCCAGAATTCCGTGACGCCAAGTAAATTCCAAGAACAACCTATCCTTACTCCTGATCCCCAACCGACAGAACCGTTGATTCACGAGTCAGCATCGCCTAGACCAGTCAGAGTTAGGAAACCTCCGTCTAGATTAAATTTCAAGTAGTAAAAACTTGTCGCACATAGGTTAGTTAAATTTGAATGTACGCATTTCTTGTGATTGTTTAAATGTGTGCATTTCTTTCGATCATTTAAGTGTATACATGTCTTTATTTATTTAAGTGTATAACATTTCTTTAATTGTTTAAGTGTAAAATTTCTTTTGATTGTTAAGTGATAAGTTTAAGGCTAAGTGTAGGGGTGTGGTATCGGTGCCTGCCGTTATCTGTAGGAAAAAAGGTGACCTGCGTCCTATCGCGGAGTAGAGATTCACCGGTGAACGCTGGCACGATCCACTCCATGATGTATTTTTGTAAAATGTGAAAGTTAGTAAAAGTCTCCCAGAAATGCGTGTGTTTCCATGAAAAACCCAAAAACACTACACTGTGCTTTTTATGAATTTCGTGAGTTATTTTATCATAATCCTGTATATGGATACCCTGTATTTACAACAATTATTGTATCGAGTGTTCATTTGAATTTCTCGTCAACGTTGGCGTTGCAGGGTTGATTGTGAACGTACCACTCGTCAGTCTACAGAGTAAAAACACAAATAAGGCAAAAAGTGAGGTTAGATTTAGACAGCTGATCCGTGATCCGTAATCCGTAGTGCGTTCACAATCGACTGTCCAACGCCAACTTTGACGTGCAAATTAAATGAACACCCGATATATTCCATGGATACAAATTAAATTAAAATTAGTTTTGTTTTGACATTTCATTTTCGTCATGCCAAGCTCCGGAATGCCAACCTTGAAAAAGTAAATAGCACTAGTTTATTTGAAAACGCGAATTTCCATTACAGCACCCAAAATAGGTTTTGTATGTGCTTTCATATAGACGCAAAGTAGAAAAAGAACTTTTTCCCAAACTTTGTTTAAACTCTTATTTCAATCACTCAAAAGAGAAAGTAAATAGCACTTTTGGTCCTTTGGGAACAAAAGCACAGCCGACTAAGTAAATTTACTGCGAGTCGAATTGTTACGTTGTCACAATGTATAGAGAAGAAAATTGGAAGTATGTACCATCGAAGAACGCAATACAAAATGCTTAAAAACACATTAGTGAAACTTCTATTTATTTCATATTATTATTTACATATTTATGTTACAAACATTATGATCAAGATAAAAAATCTTGTTTCCTGTTTTCTTTTTTACAATTTTTTTAACTATTAAATAATTAAAAAATTAAGTCGTGCATAAACTATCACATTATTATACACCCCGATACTAAAATGCCTTTTTGTCCCTCATATAATTATTGTCCTCGCTGCGCTAGTGGAACCACATACTCGGGATAGAAAAATGCACTTAAGTCCCTTGTCATATAATATTCTATTAAGAGTTGTAAGTAAAGACTAATTCATAATGTCAGTGCTGGTGTTACAAAAGCATGAACTATTTTCTTGTTAAGTTCTTAAGACTTAGACAATTTTACTACTTTTTTTCGCAACAGTTACGATTTTCTCTATTTAACACGTACAATTTTAGCTTTTTGCGTTAAGTTTTAAACACCTTTTGAGAACATCAGAAACTTATCATCAGACTCACCTTGAGCTCGACTTCGTTGCCAAACCAACAATACAGAAAAATTTCCACGGTCATCGCAAATGCGTAGAACAACAACGAATAACTTTCACTACTGAACGGTGCAACCTGAAGAAAGAGCTTAGAAGAACCAGAACCACATAACTTTTTCTTACCAGAGTTAGTTGAAACAATGCCAGCGCCAAAGACACCGAACTGGCAAAAAATTGCCCCAAAGCAACATCGCTAAAGAAGTTGTTGGACTGTGTGGCAAACCTACAACGATGTTAAAAAATTTTCAAATCGTTTTTGAAACGAAACCTTCATACTTCACGATTGTCTTGTGATGCTGGATGCAATCTAATAATTTTTTGTTGTATTCGGTTTCAGCACAAGTGCCCAAATTTCTCAAATCATCGCATAGAATGTCACACTGGGTGCCAACGTACATCATGAGAGCAGCAGCGAACATGTCCATGTTCAAGTTAGTAATGGCGAGGAACCAGATAGCGACAATTTGGTACAAATATGTGATTTCGTAAGATGGTGAAGTCTTGGTGTTGAAAGGGTACCAAGCGGACAATGGTAGTCGGTACTCTTTAACAGTACCATCCACAATGGGATAAATTGCCCACATGATCAGATTTGAAATGACAGGAATCCAAAACACCACATACGTTAACGTCCAAGAGTTGAGATTTGGACGGATCAAATCTCTTTGTTGCTCATTTTTCGGTTGAAATATTTTCTTGTCTAGCTCGGCCATCAGGCTCTTGAGAATGGCGATGTTGCGGACGAAACAGTAAACTTTGAAAGACGCCATCAACTCTGTGACGATGACAAAAATCAGTGCCGTCAAAGCTTCCAAGTCTGTGTAGATGAAGAGGATGTTGGCGGCTTGGAAGAAATTGGGGGCGTTGATGAACAGATTGATGGAGATGATCGAATACAGAGTGTATAAATTGCATTTGTAAATTTCGGTACCTTTCGGCCACAACCCCGCAATTTTCAGTATCATGATGTTCACCCTGATGGTGAATTTCCAATCGAAGTTTTCCATTTCCACCGAAACTAACACAACGCGGGACGCTTTCCAAAACACTGAATATTTTTTCGAGAGTGAACGATTTTATGGAAAATTGATGATTTTTTATTCATGGTGGAGAGCAGAGGAAGGAGTTTTTCCTTTCAGATAATTACACTTCTTTTTGCATTATTCATGTTGTTCCACGTCAATGTTTCTCATAAGACTGGCTGCTCACGGTGCAAGAAATAGCCAAAGGGGTGGGTTTGTTTAAATTAATGATGGTTTTAATTGAGACAATTTTCTATTTTATTGGATCATCAGAGGCCGATAGTAATTAGGTCCCAGGAAGTAAGAAAAATGTAATTGCGGGGTTTACAAAAGAAAAGGGGTGGTTAAGATTACGGACAGCAATTTATTTGAATTTAATTTTTTAAATGAGGGTCGCGACGTCAAACGAATTAACGTCACAATCTAAAGTTATTATTTGTTTTGAATACCATAAAGTTGAGTGTTTTTGCAATAAAATTATTATGAAATGGGGACATTAACGTTTAGTTGGTAATGATGTGGCTTGTGTGAAAAGCTGTGTGATAATTTGAATATGAAATAAACAACTGTTAAACATCTAAAGCACTAAATGGTAATAAAATCTCAGAAATATGATCGAGATCGTCAATCTTTCCTGAGGAAACAGTCTGTTGTAATGTTTTCTATTTACATGAAAAAGCGCATCAATCAGCGGTCTTGCTTTCGACAACTTCAAAAATTATTTTAAAAAATAATAATTTGCTACATCCTGACGTAGTGAAATAAAAATCAGCGATATTAAGAACGGTAAGTCAACAGTTGAGGAGGTAATGTAA
Source organism: Tenebrio molitor (assembly GCF_963966145.1). Lineage (NCBI taxonomy): Eukaryota > Metazoa > Arthropoda > Insecta > Coleoptera > Tenebrionidae > Tenebrio > Tenebrio molitor. Next base: position 46,609,812 of record NC_091046.1, read on the forward strand.
GCCGTAGAAGTTTCAAATAAGATGTGGGTTGATAATAAAATATCTATTTTCAATACAAGTGAGCAAAGTAGTGCATTTAATCACGAGTACGGAAGTTGGGCGTCTGAGCCCAAGGCGAGGACCTCAACCGTACTACAAGTGATTAAAATCACATTTGCTCATGTGTGTTGAATCTGATTTTTTCCATCATAAAAAAGAGTCGCGGAATCGAAATTTCGGGCAGCATTTTTTTGTCACTTTTTGAATTTCGAATTAATTGCAGCGAATGTAATTAAATCATCAGTTTCACCTGTCCCTTATAATAAAGGTGTGGTGAAGATTACGGAGAAAATTGTATTTGAATTTAATTTTTTAAACGAGTATCCCGGCGTCAAACTTATCTGACGTCACAATCTGGTTTGGCGTCTAGAGTTATTATTTGCTTCTGAATAGCATAAAATTGAGTGTTCTTGCAATAAAACGACCATAAAACGTAGACATTAATGTTTATCTGGTAATGATGTGGCTTGTGTGCAGCGCTGTGTCGCAATTTGAATATAAAATGCACTAAATGATAATAAAATCTCGGAAATATCTTCGTCAATGTTTCTTTAGAAAACAATCTCTTGTAGTGTCTCCTGTTTGGATGAAGAAGCGCATAAGATAATGGCCTTGCTTTCGAGAACTTCGCTCAAAAAGCCGAATAAAAAAGCATTCGCACTATTGCGCGAACGTCGATTTCGCGCACTATTGCTTCAAAATGGCCTAGTAGTGCGCGAAAATCGATTTTCGCTCACTACTATGCGGTCACGAAATGTCATTTTGAAGATAGTGAGTTCAAAAATACTTTTCTGGCGAGAAAATTGTAGAGGTACTTTTTATTACAGTTTTAAAATTTCTTGAAAGCCAAAATTGGAGCAATGAATTCGGCTCTGACAGTAAAATTATGAAACCGTCCACTTTACGGTCCTGACCTGACACCTTGTGATCCCTTTTGTTCCCTAAATTTTGAAGGTAGTGAGTTCAAAAAATAATTTAATCAATGTTTGATACAACTGAGGCTGTAGTTCCTCAAGGATTCGTGTTAGGCCCTACGCTTTTTATTATTATTCATTATATTTATTACAGATATAGAAAGGGTCATTACTTGGTATAATTTTTATATGTTTGCAAATTATCTACGATTTAACAAATTTTTACACAAATAGTAAATAGAAAACAAATTTTGTCGTATTAAACTGTTCTATTTCGGAAACTAACTAGATACCGAGAGAAAGTAGACTTGTCTCCCTGGTTTTAAAGTCGAAGTAAATGTAACTGTAAAAAAAGTTAGGCATTTTTTCAAAGAATTAGACAAAAAAAATCTAAAAATTTTCTACCAAGTTTACGAAAACTAATTCAACACTGACAAAAGAATGAAATCTCATTAAAACTGCTCTTGGAATCTCTATTCGAGTAAAATGTATTTGAATTATTCTGCCAAATAATCAAATAGTAGATTATATCATTAAGAGTAGAAGTGAGTCTTTTTGTGCTAAGGCCAGAGATTGAAGACCGAGAGGAAGTCAAGGCCGGCAACTGGGCGAAGCACAAAAACACCTTCTAATTTAAATGATATATACTATTGTATCTTCAAGCGGATCATAAAATAAAGATCGGAAAGAACTCATTTATTTCCTTTTGTTGCAGTTACAGTAGGTACAATTTTAAAATTTACAATTTTAAGGCAACAGTAATTCCTAGTTTTCTTGCTGCAATATTATTAGTACTTGAAGGTTTAATAATATTAGTAAAGTTTACTAAAGTCAACAGTTTCCTTTTTGAACGTTGAAGAGCCATCTTGCTATTTTTGATTATGACATCTGTCATCCTTGCACGTGTTACACCACAGCGGCACCACTTAAAAATTGGGTAATAATTTCGTTATTTCGCTTTTTAGAGGCTAATAGGGATAATTTAATTATTAAATATTTCGTGTAATTATTGATAAATAAATCGTGAGAAATGCTTCAAATGACCGCGGTTGAGCCACCTGTGGACATTTCAACTCCTAGGATTTGAAGTGTTTCGAGTTCGGTTACAAAAAAAAGCCAATTCAACCGTTTCTACAGAGATACACAAGGCGCGATTTTTGACCGCTTGAAGAAAAAGTAAATTTATTGAGAGTGGAGTTGTTACGTTGTCACAATGTATGGGGCCTTCAAATAAATATATATTTAGAGTAGGCGTCGGCGACATTCTAATTCTGTTAACAGTGTAAAGTAATTTTTGTAGGTAACCAATTATTCTCCAAAGTTACACAGGTTACATAGTAAGCTTTTTCCCAATTTCATATTGTCATATTCCGTGAAGGGAGAATAGGAGGAATGCACTACAAAAATTAAAAATATTTTCTAACCTAACTTTATTTCCTTAAAATGTCAGACGTTTCTTGTGTCATTTTCTACGCTGGAAAAATGTTGCAAACAATTGAATTTCCATAGGTTGCACTCTAAATATAAATTTATTTGAAGGCCCGTTATATCGAAGGAAAATGAAAGTACCATTGAAGAATACAATACAAAATGTTTAAAAGCACAAGAGTGGTTACTTATGTTTATTTCATTTTATTATTTACATATTTATGTTACAATCATTACATCAACTTAAATACCATCACGTTTACGTTCTACGCCCTTAACCTATCTTATTACCAAAAAGAAAAATCTAGTGTGTCTTGTTTTGTTGTGTTTTTACACATTTTCTTTACTATTAATTGATTAAATAATTAAGTCGTGCACAAACTATCATATACACCTCGACACTAAAATGCCTATTTCGTCCCTCGTATAATTATTGTTCTCGCTGCGCTGGTGCAACACACGAATACACTCGGCATAGAAAAACGCACTTCAGTCCCTTGTCATATAATATCCTATTAAGAGTTGTAAGCAAAGATTGATTGATAATGTCAGTGCTGGTATCACAAGAACATTAATTATTTTCTTGTGAAGTTGTGAAGACAATTTTACTACTTCTTCTGGCAACAGTTACGTTTTGATTTACGATTTTCTATCTCTTACACGTACAATTTTAACTTTTTTGTTTCCTGTTGAGAACATCAAAAACTTATCATAAGACTCACCTTGAGCTCGACTTCGTTGCCAAACCAACAATACAGAAAATTTTCCACGGTCATCGAAAACGCGTAGAACAACAACGAATAACATTCACTACTGAACGGTGCAACCTAAAGGAAGAGCTTAGAAGAGCCAGAACCGCATAACTTTTTCTTACCAGAGTGAGTTCAAACATGGCCAGCGCCAAAGACACCGTAGTGGCAAAAAATTGCCCCAAAGCAACATCACTAAAGAAGTTGTTGGACTGTGTGGCAAACCTGCAACGACGTTAGAATTTTTTCAAATCGCTTTTGAAACGAAACCTTCATACTTGACGATTGTCTTGTGATGCTGGATGCAATCTAATAACTTTTTCGCGTATTCGCCGTCAGCACTAGTGCTCAAATTTCTCAAGTCATCGCATAGAATGTCACACTGGGTGCCAATGTACATCATCAGAGCAGCAGAGAACATGTCCATGTTCAAATTAGTAATGGCGAGGAACCAAACGCTCACGATTTGATAGCAATAAGTGATTTCGTAAGATGGTGAAGTCTTGGTGTTGTAAGGGTACCAAGCGGACAACGGCAGTCGGTACTCCTTAACAGAACCATCCATTATGGGGTAGATGGCCAGCAGAACCAGGGTTGTTATAACGGGAATCCAAAACACCACATAAATGTACTTCCAAGAGTTTAGATTTGGTCGAATCAAATCTCTCTGTTGGTCATTCCTGGGTTGAAATATTTTTTTGTCAAGCTTCACCATCAGTTTCTTCAGAGTGGCGATGTTGCGGACAAAACAATAAACTTTGAACGAAGACAACAACTCTGTCATTATCATAAATATCAGCGTAGCTATAGTTTCCAAGTCTGTGTAGACGAAGACAATGTTAACAGCTTGAAAGAAGTTGTGAATGTTGATGAAGACGTTGAGGGAGAAGATGGAGTACAGAGTGTAGCAATTGAATTTGTAGATTTCGGTACCTTTCGGCCACAACCCCGCAATTTTCAGTATCATGATGTTCACCCTGATGGTGAATTTCCAGTCGAATTTTTCCATCTTGTCTTCACCACACACTAACACTCGCGAGACACTGAATATTTTTTGGAGAGTGAACGATTTTATCGAAAATAGATGATTTTTTATTCATGGTGGAGAGCAACCGAAGGAATTTTTCAAGCCAGTTAATTACACTTCTTTTTGCATTATTCATGTTGTTTCTCTTTTCACGCGGCTGTTTCTCACAAGCTTACTTGCAAGAAACAGTCAATAAGAGGGTTTGTTTAAATTAATGAAGGTTTTAATTGAGAAAATTTCCTATTTGTTTCTCGCAACGAAAAAATTGTTAAATCATCTGACCGGTTCTCACGAAATATGGCATCGCACAAAGATAATAATTGGGTCTCAGCAATTAAGAAAAATTTAATTGGGGGTTTGGAAAGGAAACGGGGTGGTTACGACTGCGGAGAAAATTATATTTGAATTACATTTTTTAAACGGTGTCAGACGATTCTGACGTCACTGTCTTATTTGGTGTCTAGTTTTGTTGTTTGCTTTTTAACAGCATAAACTTGAGTGTTTCTGCAGTAAAATTACCATAAAGTGAGGACATTAACGTTTAGTTAGTAATGATATGGCTTGGATAAAATGTTTAACTGCAATTTCAATGTAAGATAAATAAGTAAATAATAATATTTTTTTTTTTAGAAAACGATCTCTCGTTGGTACTCCTAAAATTAGTGCGCACCACTAGGAATCGAGTGAGTCATAAATTAGAAAAGGATTTAGTTTCACAAGAACGTAACGGAATAACCAATCAACGGTATTGAAAACGGTGGGTGGGGAATTTTAAAATAAAATTTGAAGTAATAGTTGTAGTGAGACAGTTTAAAATTTAAATTTGAATTGCCGGTACCGTCAAAATACAGTGTGGAATAAAATGATTTACATCTAGTTATCTTTGCATTATTCTTGTAAAAATACGAAATGCCGCTCTACAAAAAAAAAGAAAGCCTAACCTCAAAATATTCCAAAATTCCAAATGTGATTTATTGCGAAGGGATGATATGAATGCAAAGTAGAGATTGAAATTAAAAAGGAGCTAACAAAAACAAGTCACAGCTAGTGTTGAAAGTGGCCACCAACGTTTGTTAACTCAATTTAGTAAATTGTAACAATTGTCAATTCGATTGATGACATTTATTGACAGAACTAATAGTTCGGCACTTCAAAAAAAAAAGTAGAGCGGTACAGGAAAATTTACATGTGCAAAAATTCCAAAGGTAACTAGATGTAAATCATTTTATTCCACACTGTAGAACACAAAAAAAAAAACGAAAGTACTACCGGACAAACGAGGAAATAAGGGAGGGGTTGGCAACATGGCAGGTAGAGGGTAGATAGGGGGAAAGAGGCGACTTTTTGGCGGGTTCCGACGTGTGAGGGGGTGTTTTTTTTTTCGAAAAGAATCCAGGGCGTTAAGAGTGGTCCAATATTTTGAATACCGCGAGCTGAAAGGGAATCAACTCCGCTGTCGTCCCGGGTAGATATTTTACCCGCCATTTTGCTTAGCCCAGCCCGCGATTGTAACATTCGTAGTCACGGAAAGAAGGTGTCATTACTTATGTTGCTACCTACATTTCTAATATTGTAATCTTTGTTTTGTTGAATTAAACTCGGTTTTCAATGTGTCGCTAGGTTTCGGATGAGTCAGTGTTAGAATGTTGTAAGTACGACCCTATGAGAGCTAGGTAAGTCGCGCGGTTAGCTAGTAAAGTAACGTGGGGTCAAGGGTTAGTTAGAGGAGGCGGACATAAGCCTTGCTTTATGCGGCTCTGGGATGTTGACGTGAAGCCCCGCGTCAGTTATAGACCTCGTGGGTTGCCGCTGAACGGTTGGGGAAGGCGGAGCTAGGCCTTGCTTTATGCGGCTTTGGGATGCTCATCGTACAACTCCGAGACGCTTCTATCACTCGCTATTGGTCGGTAAACGTAGCCCGAAGAGCGTTAACACAAGTATCTAGAAACGTCGCTTGATCTCAGACGATTCAGATTATTCTTAATTTAAACTTAATTCCCGTTATTTTGGATTCGTTTCATTTGTTCGTCGGAAATTAAAGTTATTACAGGTATTATTCAATAAAAAGGTATTTTGCGTCCCTCACATGTGTACAGAATCTTGCAGAATTCGCGCCCCGGAGAAGAATGGCACCCCACGACGACAATAAGTTGTCAAAAAATAGACGAAATTACTTACTACCATATATTTCTTATGAAGCCTGATTTTTAGTTTTTATTAAATCTTGACATAACTATCGAAAACTTATCTCAGACTTACCTTGATCTCGACTTCATTGCCAAACCAACAATACAGAGCAATTTCTACAGTTACTGACGAGACGTAGAACAAAAGTGAGTAACATTCGCCACTGAGTGGTGAAACCTAGAAAGAAAATTTAGGAAGAGGACAACAAAACTTGTTCACTTACCAGAGTGAGCTGAAACATCGTCACCGCCAAAGACATCCCACTAACAAAAAATTGCCCCAAAGCAATACCACTCAAAAACTTATTACAATCTGTGGCGAAACTGCAACAGCGTTACAAATGTTTTCAAGCCTTCTCTTCCAAAGGACTTGTACTCGGTACCTCAAGATTGTTTTGTGATGCTCGATGCAATCCAGTAGCTTCCGATTGAAATCACTCTCAACAGAATTTCTCAGATTTTTCATGTCATCGCACAAGATGTCACATTGACAACCAATGTACATCATCAAAGCCGCTATCAAAGTGTCCATGTTGAGATTAGCGATGGCGAGACACCAGACACTGATGACTTGGTAGAGATAAGTGATCTCGTACAACGGAGAAATCTTGGTATTGTACGGGTACCAAGCGGAAAATGGTAGTCTACGGTCTTTAACAGTACCATCCATTATTGGAAAAATTGCCCACAAGACCAACGTCGTGAAGACAGGAATGCAAAACGCCGTATACGTGTACTTCCAAGAGTTCAGACTTGGTTGGACCAAATCTCTCTGCTGCTCATTTCTTGGTTGAAAAATTTGCTTGTCCAGCTTGGCCAACAGTCTCTTGAGGATGGCGATGTTGCGGATAAAACAGTAAACTTTGAACGACGCCAACACATCTGTGATGGTCACAAAGATCAGCGCCGACAAAGCTTCCAAGTCGGTATAGACGAAGAAGATGTTAGCCGCTTGAAAGAAATTGTGACCGTTGATGAAGACGAAAAAATACAGAGTGTACAAGTTGAGTTTGTAGATTTCACTCCCTTTCGGCCACAAACCCGCAACTTTCAATACCAAGATGTTCGCTCTGATGGTCAATTTCCAGTCGAAGTTTTCCATTTCCACCGAAACTAACACTGCACGACACGGTCAAAACACTGAATATTTTTACAAGAGTCGGCGATTTTATCGAAAATAAATGATTGTTATTTCATGATGGAGAGCAGAATTACATTTCTTTTTATTGTCACAGAAGACTTCTCGCTTCAATGTTCTTCAAGTGTTTAATATCAGAGCTTTTATAAGTTTCTTGTCGATAATCAACAGTGCTATTCTACTTCTGCGCCTTTCTTAAGAAACATAAGTTGAATTATTGAAAAATTAATTGCAGTGAGTTCTCGAGCTGTTGCATTCATTGAAATTGAGCTATTTATTATTAAATACGTTCATTTAAGAATATTAGTTTGCAACAAATTACATCTGTTCTTGGGTCAAGGCACAGGAACGCTATTTGCGCCATCGTTTAATGTATTTGTATCTATGCAAATTGTGGGGAATATTTCCATTAATAATGCAGTTAGGAAAAACAAATGCAACACAATGCACAGTCTCGCAGTTGCAGTGCTCATTATTGATAAGATACATAAAATAGAAATAATTGCTTTTCGTGTCTAATATAATTAAATTTGAATGTTGCGATTAGAAACTCAATTGTTGTTGGAAATATTCGTGAGAAAAGTGTCAGATGATAAATATCGATAATTAGATAACAAAGCATATTCACAAAAAATTAATGCAAATGAAATTTTACAAAAAAAAAAGTGATGTAATAATTGAAATAATTTGAAAAGAAATTGGTTTATTGTCAACTGCATTAGAATTTCTTAGGAAATTTAACAGAAACAAAAAATTTAAGTTACTTTGAAGGTGCACATGTGAAAATCTATTCAGAAGATATCAAAATGCAATTTTTATTTTATTTGGAAAGAATATTCGAAATCAAGTAATAATAGGTAAAATGAGAGAATATAAATTGAATATGTAATTTAAATAAGTAACAAAAACAAATCTATGCATGGAGATTTTTATTTTTTTTTATTAAAATAAGGTGTCGTTACTTATGTTGCTACTCACATTTGTGATATTGTAATCTTTATTTTGGTGAATTAAACTCGGTTTTCAATGCGTCGCTGGGTTTCGGATGAGTCAGAGTTAGTTGTAGGTAGTTGTAGGTCAGAGAATGTTGTAGGTACGACCCTATGAGAGCTAGGTAACTTTTAGGAAGTCGTGGGGTTAGCTAGTAAAGTAACGTGGGGTCAACGGTTAGTTAGCGGAGGCGGACCTAAGCCTTGTTTTATGCGGCTCTGGGATGTTGACGTGAAGCCCCGCGGCAGTTCTAGACCTCGTGGGTTGTCAGTGAACGGTTGGTTCGGGAAGGCGGAGCTAGGCCTTGCTTTATGCGGCTCTGGGATGCTCATTGTACAATCCCCCAACATGAGAATTTCTTAGGAAATTTAACAGAAACAAAAAATTAAAGTTACTTCGTAGACGCCTATGTAGAAGTTTATTCAGAAGATATCAAAACGCAATTTTTATTTTATTTGGAAAGAATGTTCGAAATCAAGTAATTATGTATAAGTGAGAGAATATAAATTTAATATGTAGTTTAAAATAAGTAACAAAAACAAATCTATGGAGATTTTAATTTTTTCTCTTGCAGTTCTTGTGTTTGGAATATATTCTGCAGATATAATAGCGTGTTTGAAGCAAAAGCAAAATAGTTGAAAAGAAACTCTTGTAACTTTGTTTCAAAACGTGGTGTGATGAAAAAAAAAGTCAAAGAAAGTGTCACGGAAAAAGTTCTTCTGGTTTGTTTTGTGAATAAAGCCAAGCAGCAGAAATCTCCTACTTTGTGGAGTCGATATAAAATAAGAAAAACATTTCTGCAAAAATTGCTGGGCAAGGTAACGAAAATATTGGAACAACTGATACCATTAGTATAAATAATCCTTCAGTGTCAGGGGTAAGTGGCTCAAAAGAATCACCAGTTGACTGAAATAATGATAAATGATACCACAGGTACTAATGTTCCAGCATCATCCCTCCAAGAAACTCACCAAGGCTATCACTGCCGGTTTCAGAAGATAAAATAATTTGTTCTCATAATTGCATTATAAATATTTTTAATAAATACGTACATGTTTCTTTGCTGTTTTTGTTTTATTTTTCTCCAAGAAATATTTTTGAGTGGCAGAAAGTAAAAGTAAAAAGAATCTAGTTACAAAAAGACAGACTTTATAAAACTACGATGAGATACAAAAAGTTAACTTTTTGCATCAAAATTCGATAATAATACAGGGATCTGTAAATTATTGTCGGGTCAAGCCAGCTTTGGAGAAAAATATCATTGTGCCGTTTTTTTGAAACCGAACTGTCACTTGTGACACTGACATTTTGTTCACGCTTTTCAGTCGAGTTTTCGTTCTTTATCGCAGCTAATCAGTGATCAGTTAATAAACACCAAAAATCCGTATTCTTCAATACAAATTGCAAATACGTCCGCTTTTAGCGATAAACAGACTGGCAGAATTTATGAGGTTAGGTTTTGACACAACAGTTCCATTGTTGTTTCTTACTTTCAAAATGGTTTATTAATGGTAAATGGACATATTCATTATCTGTTTATAAAAATGAATTTTGGGCAAAATATCCACACAACATTCTCGATCATTCTTTATTGACTTACATTAGGCGAATTGTAAACAGGTTTTTAACAACTGGAACAGTTAGCAAGGTTAATTCATCAGGACGACCACCAAGATCTGATGAAATTGTTGAGGATTTGAGGGAAAGTGAAAGAGACTGTTGTTAAATAAATATTAACTTTAGCGGGAGCAAAACACAGTTGAAACTTGTCTCACTTTAAAACTCAACAACCTAACCTAAAAATGTGACATTCAGTATTAAGCAGCACATTCAAAATATGACAAGTTTTCATAGCAAGCTGGACCTTACAATCATTTATAGATACCCTGTATATTGTTATGCGAGTTGCACAAGACAGTCTATTGTCGAAGGAACAAGTTATTATTATTTAGTGACTGTTATTTTAATGATATTGATGAAGATTTCATTGAAAATTAAATTTCAAATTGTCCCCTAAATTTTGTTACAATAATAATCTATCTCCTTAATAGTTTATTTAGTTGAAAACAGCGTCACTAAATGCTTATTGTGACACTGAAATACAAAGAACAATTTTATAATCCCATTTCAATAACAATAAGAAAAAGTATCTGACCGGGGAACAATATTTCCAATTTACACAAAATGATTTTTGCAATTCGGGCACTACTTAATTCTAAAGAGATTTTCTTTATTCCTACCTTAATGTCCACTTCGTTACCGAACCAACAGTACACGAAAATTTGTACCGTAATCGAGCCCACATAGAATAGAAGAAAATAGCATTCGCTGCTGAACCGAGGGACCTACACAAAAATCCCACTCAAAACGATCCCACTCAAAAATATTGAAAACTTACTAAAGTCAGCTGGAACATGGACAGTCCCGCCGACACCGTAGTAACAAAAAATTGTCCCAAAACCATCACGTTGAAAAATGTGTTACAATCTTTGGCAAACCTAAAACAATATGATGATAACCCAACTTCGCAACGTCAACATCCCGCTTACTCGACGATGATCTTGTGATGCTGGATACACCTGATTAGTTTTTTATTGTAATCTGCACCTTTTATATTTTTCAAATTGTCGCACAAAATGTCACACTGAGTACCGACGTACATCATCAAAGCCGCAGTCATGGTATCCATGTTGATATGGGCCGTGCAGATGACACAGATACCGATGACTTCGTAGATGTAGGTGATCTCGTAGAGCGGTGAGATGTTGGTGTCGTACGGGAACCACGCGGCAAATGGTAGTCGGTGCTCCTTGACGGTACCATCTATTATGGGAAAGGCCACCCACAAAAGCAGCACCATGACGATCGGCGACCAAAGCATCACATAAACGAATTTCCAGGAGAAGAGACCCGGCTGGACCAAAGCTATTTGTTTGACGGTCTTGGGTTGAAAAATATCTTGGTCCAGTTGCGCCATCAGCCGCTTGAACAATCGCATTTGGCGTACAAAGTAGTACAACTTGACAGACCCCAACACATCGTTGAAAGAAGCAAACATGAGTCCAGTCAAAGCTTGCAGGTCGTCGTAGACGACGAAGATGTTCGCCACTTGGAAGAAGTTGCGGCAGTTGATGAACACGTTCAAACAGACGAACGCATAGACAGTGTAGAAGTCTAGTTTGTAGCCTTCGTGGGGCCACAAACCCACCACTCTCAGACAGAAAATGTTCGCCTTGATGGTGAGCTTCCAGTCGAACTTTTCCATTATGACCGAAACGCGCTTTTCCAAATACTGAACGTTTTCTTCACGACTCCCGAGATATATTGATTGAGATTTTTTATTAATGTCGCGGTGAACAAGAAGCACTTTGTTTGTCAAATAACCATGTCCTTTTTTCATTATTCATACCGTTTGAATTTTCACGTGATCGCTTTCTCGGAGATAATAAGCGGGTTTCGTTGAATTAATGAGAGTTTTAATTAAAAAAATGTATGTAGTAATTGTCGACGAAAGGCGGATGATAATTACGTTAAAATTGTAATTGTGGGTTTTGGGGAAAATGTGGGGTGGGTAAGGGTTAGGAAAATTAATTTTAGATTAAAGTTTTTCTCAATTGCGAGCTATTATGTTGTCAGTCAAAGTTTTACAGTTCAGTTGGTTTGCAATTTTCCAATAAATGGCAACAGTGGTACGTCAAAAGATACGACATGTGATTTTATTTAGTACATTTATTTTTTAGAAATATCAAGTTGAGTGTTTTTGCGGTAAAACTATCATAAAGTATGGACAGTGGCTTGCATAAAATGTTTAATCGCAATTTCAATGAAAGATAAATACATTAGTAAATATATGTACAATACAAATTATTTTTTTTTAGAAAACGTTCCCTCATTGGTACGGAGCACTAGAAATCATGATTTAGAAAAGGATTTAGTTTCACAAGAAGATAATGTGATAACTAATCAGCGATATTGAAAACGGTGGGTCAACAATTCAGGGGTATTTGTAAAATGTAGAATTTTAAAATAAAATTTGAAGTAATAGTTGTGTTCCGTCTAACACAACAAATTCAGGCACTTCGTAGAAGTAACGGAAGAAATTAAATCCGAGAGTCCCTCAAGGATCAACTTAGAGCCCTACATTTTTTACATTATATTGTATATACAAGGTCTTTCAAAACTCGCGCTCCAGAGGAAAATGGCATCTGCCGACGAGAATAAGTTGTCAAAGAATAGAAGAAAATAATTTACTACTGGTTACAGAACTGAGTTACAAGACTTTATAATTTTAATTTTACCAATTTCAGAAGGGCATCACTATTAGATTTGAGTTTTCATTATCAAAAAATTTAGGTTAAGGCTGGTGTCATCTGAAATGTTGCATCTGTAGACATCGTTTTTCACACCTCTCTACTGAAATGAGGTGGTGCACCATCGTGCTGGAAGTAGTCGTTGACGAGAAAAGCAATAAAGCCGAAAAATCTATGTCTATAAATTCTGCAGATATGTGTTCTGTTAAAGGTGCAGGAAATTTAAATCCCCCAATCAAAAAAGTTTTTAAACATACGATCACAAGAATGAATGCTTTTCAAAATTCGGGGGTTTAGAGGGCTTCCTGTTGGATCCACTGTATAGGCTGTTTGATAAAAAACGCCTCAATCCATAACTTTTTTATTTATTATCCGATTTGAATGAACAAAAAAAAAACAAAGATATGATTTTTCATGCGCTACAAAACAGCCATAAAATATATTCAGAGAGGAACTAGCGTGATTTTAATAGTATATATTTGGACCATTCTCATTGTCAAAGAACAATTTTATGTACAAAATTGCGATTTTTTTGTCTTCTCCTAAAGATCAAGTGCATATTAATGTGCAAAGAAATAAAAATGTTTTGATGAAAATAACTCCTAACATTCAATGGTTTTACTTCACCTACTTTGTCCCCTATATTTAACGTACTATATTAATCATGGAAATAGTTCCAGAACGAGAAGATCACCAAATAGAAGCGAAGAAGAAAATCAAAGCAAGGAAATGGATAAGGAAATTAAAACAACCATGATAAGAGAGATGAGAGAGGAAATCAAAACACTAAGAAAGGAATTAGCAGCAGTGAGAGAGGAGAATGGGGAGCTAAGGAAAGAATTGGCGACAGTGAGAGAGGAGATGAGAGGAAGAGAAGTAAAAGGGCAGTTGGAGAAGGCAGATTGGATGAAAAGGATGGCAATGGTAGAGGAAAAGATGGAACAAAGAGAAAAGAAGGAGAGGAAGAATAATGTTATAATAACTAGAATAGGGGCAATAAGTGGAAATATAGAGAGGGGGGTGGAAGAATGGTTAGACAGGGAGATAGGGGTGAAAGTGAATGTAAAAGAAGCATTTAAAATAAATAAAGATAAGATGATGCTGGCAAAAATAGAAAGTTGGGAGCAGAAGAAGAACATAATGCTAAGTAAGAGTAAGTTAAAGGAAAAAAAAGGTGAGAGGATGTATATACAGGGTGTCCCCAAAAAAGAAGACGAGTCCATAACTCCGTTATTTATCGGAAGATTTTAATTATCTGTACACCAAATTAAATGATTATTAATAGGCTACAAAATGGCCTAATAAATTCAAGTATAGCCCCATGGACTTCAAGGGTAAACTGTCAAAAAAAAATTTTTCAAATGGGATTACATATTTTTTTTTAGTAATTCTGATAGAGATTTTTCTGAAAACAACAGTGTATCACAAGTATACACTTAAATACCAAAAATTCACAAAAAAAAATGTAAAAAAACGCTACTATCGTCTATGTTCCATTTTGCGCTAAACATTGGGGGCATATCTGCGCAATCCCACATGTTATTATTTGTCATTTGTTTTTCCAGCTACCTTAATTTGGTTATTACATTGTAATGCAATGCATTTTGATAGCTTTTCGCTTGGTAGTCGCCATTTGTTTCTAAAGTTAGTGTTATTTTTTTTTATGTGAAGTTATACTTGTGACACATTGTTGTTTTTAGAATTAAAATCTCTATCAGAATTACTAAAAAAAAGTATGTAATCCCATTTGAAAATAAATATTTTGACAGTTTAGTCTTGAAGCCCTTGGAACTATACGTCAATTTATTAACCCGTTTTGTAGCCTATTAAAAACCATTTAATTTGGTGTATAGATAATTAAAATCCTCCAATAAATAAGGGAGTTATGGACTCGTCTTTTTTTTTTTGGGGACATCCTGTATATGACGATTTGACAAAAGAAGAAAGGGAAACACAAAAGAAGTTAAGAGAGTTGGCCAGAGAAGAGAGAGATAGAGGAAAAAGTGTGAAAATGGGATACAGGAAAATACAGATAAACGGAGACTGGTTTAGATGGGATGAAAATTTTCTAGAAGAAGGAAAGAATAAGAAGACGACCCGGCGAGAAAATGTACAAGGAGAAGGTGAATAAAAAGGTAGAGGGACAAAGACACAGATAAGTAAGAGAGAAGAGAGAGAATAAGAGAATCGAAGTACAATAGGGAGGGGAGAGAGTGTGTGTGAGAGAGGAAAATGATAGCGGGTTGCAGAGGTGGGGACGAGGAGAGAGAGAACAGGAATGGGAAGGAAGGAGAAGAGAGAGAGAAGGTGCAGGAGGTGACGCGAGGACAGTGAGAAGATCGAACACATACGGCGAAATAAGAGAGAGAAAGAGTAGGGAATGGGGAGAAAAATGGAGCGAAGACGGCAGGGAGATGGATGAAAGAATAAGGAAGAGGAGAGAAAGGATAGAGAACGAGAGTAACGAGGGAGAACAATAAATTGTCATTTTTATGTTTATGTTTGTAACCAGGAATCCGAAAGCCCGTAGGGCAAAATAAAGCATTTTATCCACAATTACCTTATAATTGAAGTTTTATCCACACTTATGAACCGTATAAAGTAACACTTTATCCACTAGTGGAATAATGAAATCACTTTATTCCACTAGTGGAATAATGAAAAAATACAATCTTAAATCAATCTTTCTTCCATTTTCACCAACTTGCACAGCGTTTTGTACAAATGGAGTCGATAAACAATCAAAAATAAATAGCGACTATTCAATACCTCCGATGTTTTTTAGTTAATTTCAATGATTTTTGAGGTGACATCCGCTGTCAGAGAGTAATGTCAAATCATTTTTTGATGACATGAGATGAAATTTTGGCGAATCTGATTTTAAATCGCTGTAATTGTGGATAAAACGTTGTATTGCATTCGTGTTTTAGTCGCATTTTATCCACTTAAGAATATTAAACGCTCGTGCGTTCGCACTCGCGATTAAAAATTCTTGCGTGGATAAAATGCTATCTAAAACACTTATACAATAAATAACTATTGTTGTATTGTATTAATCATGTAAATTAGTATTAATGTAATTGTAATTAACTGCGTTATGCGTCAACTGTTTATTTATTGTATAAAAAGTAACAATTAATTGTTACTTTTATCCTACTGTTACTGTTATCTTGCATGATTGGCAATGTTGTTATTTTATAAATAAAAAAAGTTTAAAAGAGCAGATGAAAATTTCTAAGCTGACGTTTGGATGACATTTACCGCACTTTATATTCTGATTGTTTTTCACGGCACACTTTCATAATCACAATTAAAAATTGTTTTTTTTTTTCAGTTAGCTATCGACCAAATGATAACTTTTACTACATCATTAGATTCATAAAAAAAACCCTACCAGACTAAGCCTAAAAAACTCATGTGTCCATTAAAAAAAGTTGACTATCGTTAGCTATTGAAGATAGCGCAAAAAAAATGTTATGGCTGTTTTGTAGCGCATGAAAAATCATAACTTTGTTTTTTTTTAATTGATATCGGATAATAAATAAAAAAGTTATGGGTTTATCAAACAGCCTGTATTTAATAAATTTTTACAAGTTTATTGTGCAGCTTATCGAAAGAAATGCAGGACATGTTTTTTAATTTTTGTCAAATCTTCCCAATGAAATATAATTATAAATAATAAATGAATAAAAATATACAGGGTTAGTCGGGAGGAACGGCAGAAACTCCATGAGTGTATTTAGATGTGAAAATAATGTAAAAGAAACTCACAGGTTCTTATTCGATTTTCAGTTGTTTTCAAGTTATAGCGTTATTAAAAATTTTATCTAACGTTCTACTTGTATCCAAATTTTCTCTTGTTTTCACATTCAAAACATTTTGTTTTTGACATTTATGAAAATTCTGATCGGTGCGACCTATTGTTTATTATTTCGCAAAAATTGCAGAGCACAAATGCTTTAAAGACCATCCAGTGAGAAATGTTTAAATACGGCCCATTTCTGAACCTTCAATAATTTGAGTTCTTTATGACGGCCGACAGCAACGGCCTGTCCCAAACGTTCCAACCCTCATAAAAATATTAGTACGTTACAAAGACCTGCATAAGACGTCTCCAATATCTTGTACTCCTACTATACAAGAAAATTTCGCGCCAACACTTTGAGCTGCAGTGCCAACTCTTCACGGTAACACTGATTAAGAGAATATTTTGATTTATTGTACGCACGAAAAGAATTTCCACTTATGTATTATTAACTTATGCATATACAATAAATCAAACAAAATGACATAAACAATATACAAGGTAATATTTACAATAAGCGCTCATCCACATTATCAAAAAACAAAGAAAAAATATGTATATCGACGAGCAGCAAGAGAATTTTTACAAAAGCGCTGAAATAACTCATCACTATCGCATTTCGTATTGTTTTGGTCGTGTCAGAACATGAATTATTTTCTTGTTGATATTTTGAGTTGAGTTTGTTGGAGCTTGATTTTTGGTTTTTATTAAATCTTGACATGATTATCGAAAACTTATCCTAGACTTACCTTGATCTCGACTTCATTGCCAAACCAACAATACAGAGAAATTTGTACAGTTATTGACGAGACGTAGAACAAAAGTGAGTAACATTCGCCACTGAGTGGTGAAACCTGAAAAGGAAATTTAGGAACAAGTCAACAAAACTTCCTGACTCACCAGAGTGAGCTGAAACATCGCCACCGCCAAAGACACAGAACTAGCAAAAAATTGCCCCAAAGCAATATCACTCAAAAATTTATTACAATTTGTGGCGAACCTGCAACAGCGTTACAAATGTTTTCAAACAGTCTCGCCCAAAGGACTTGAACTGACCTCAAGATTGTTTTGTGATGCTCGATGCAATCCAGTAACTTCCTGTTGAAGTCATCCTCAACAGAATTTCTCAGATTTTTCATGTCATCGCACAAGATGTCACATTGACAACCAATGTACATCATCAAAGCCGCTATCAAAGTGTCCATGTTGAGATTAGCGATGGCAAGAAACCAGATACTGATGACTTGGTAGAGATAAGTGATCTCGTACGACGGGGACGTCTTGGTATTGTACGGGTACCAAGCGGAAAATGGTAGTCTACGGTCTTTAACAGTACCATCGATAATGGGAAAAATTGCCCACAAGACCAACGTCGTGACAACGGGAATGTAAAACGCCTCATACGTGTACTTCCAAGAGTTGAGATTTGGTCGGACCAAATCCCTCTGTTTCTCATTTCTTGGTTGAAAAATTTGCTTGTCCAGCTTGACCATCAGTCTCTTGAGGATGGCGATGTTGCGGACAAAACAGTACACTTTGAACGACGCCAACACGTCTGTGATGGTCACAAAGATCAGCGCCGTCAAAGCTTCCAAATCCGTATAGACGAAGAGGATGTTGGCCGCTTGAAAGAAGTTGTGAGCGTTGATGAAGAGGTTGAGAGAGACGAAAGAATACAGAGTGTACAGGTTGAGTTTGTAGATTTCACTCCCTTTCGGCCACAAACCCGCAACTTTCAGTACCAAGATGTTCGCTCTGATGGTCAATTTCCAGTCGAAGTTTTCCATTTCCGCCGAAACTAACACTGCACGACACGGCCAAAACACTGAATATTTTTTCAAGAGTCGGCGATTTTATCGAAAATAAATGATTGTTAATTCATGATGGAGAGCAACACCGGAATTTTTCATCCCGGATAATTACACTTCTTTTTCCATTATTCATGGTTTGGCGGCATCATGTGATTGGTTCTCACGAAGACTGGTTGCTCACAGCGAAAGAAACAGTTAATGGGAGGGTTTGTTAAATTAATGAAAGTTTTCATCGAGAAAATTTTATATTTATTTTTGTTTTGGGAAAAATTGTTGGAGCAGCTGACCGCTTCCCACGTAATGTGACATCCGGATAATAATTAGGCCCCAGCAAAGAAAAAAAAATGAATTGAGAGGGTGGTTAAGATGGTATTTGAATTTATTTGTTTTATTTAAGTTACTGGATTGTTGTCGTCAGACAACTCACCCTTATTGCTTAGTGTCTCGTAGTTGTGTGTTTTTTAGTAAAACAAGACTGAGTGCTTTTGCAATAAAACGACTATAAAATGTGGACAGAGTTGACTCTCAAGTATTAAATGATCTCTTAAATATCTAACGCACAAAGTGATGTTAAATTCGCAACAAAAAAAAACAGAGTGTGTGCTTAAGACCGCACAATAGAAGTGAAATCTTCTATATATTATATAAATTATATTATTGTGGATGATAGTACTTGGAGCAATCAGGAACAAGGCATAAATAATTTATATTATTTAAATTACCAAATTTTCATGGGTGAATTCGATGGTTTGATTAGGTGAGATATAAATAGCAACTATTATGATAATTTGTCCATTTTCCGCTTCATATTTTACTACGCAAATTATACAAGGTGATTTTTGCAAATCTAGTGTGATGTTTTTACCGTGTCACGTGACGATTTAAGCGTGTCGCATGAAAATAATTTACTGTCCGTGTGATGCGCCTAAAGAAGTTTTCTGATCAAAAATTATTTATTTATATATATATATATATTTATGGTTTGTTGTTATTACATACTTCAGTTTCAAACAAGAAACGCGTCAGTTGATGTCTTTTTTTCGCCAAATATCACTTTTAAGAAAATGGTAAATTTAGAATGCTGATGGAAAAATTCTTACTCAAAAGTGTTTTTTCACAAATTTAGAGTCACAAATGAAGATTTCAAAATTTTCACGTCTAACTCGCCCTGTTACACCCTCTAGGGGGGTGAAAAGTCACAATCAGAGAACTCTGATTTGTGTCAGTCTTACGTGAAAATAATCTGAATATGATTTAATGTAATTAATATCGCGCCTTCAAATGAAATTCTGCGCTGGGAAGGTGTTGGAAACCGTCAATTGTTGTGCTTTTTTAAAGTGTAAATTATTGGAGCATGTTGACAGCTAACCTAAAATTTTGAAACAAAAAAATGTTTCCTTTTTTCTTTCTTTGCAATGTTTTACATTAAAAATAGAATAACCTAACGATTCCCATTCTCGTAACAAATATCTAAGAGCACCCTTTGCGGAAAACAAACATTTCAATTATGTCCAACAAATGTAATTCTTGTCAAACGGCGGGAAATTCAAATTCTACACAATCCCGTTGGCATCTTTAGTCACGTGACGCTACAAGCGACTAAATGTCGCCTCAGAGAAACTCCATCTTAAAAGTTTCAACTTCTAATGCTTTTGTAGTGAATGAAATTGTCTTTAATATGATGTTACAATACAGGGGTCTCAGCTAAGATTTTCGAGCCTAATATCTCGGTTATTTTCCAACGGATTTTTGTGAAATTTAAAATGCAGATATTCTAGACGGTGAAGAGTAAAATCCCATTAATGCAATAACCCAAGTCTTAAAAACGTAATTTTTAGATGCCTTTTTAAAATGTTGAGTCACTTAAGATTTATATCAAAAAATTGATCGTCAATAAAAAATGTTGTAAGGAGAAACTCGTCCTTGGAAGATGTCTGGTTTGCAAGAAAAAAGAAAAAACTGTGTTAAACGTGGCTGCAGATACAAAAACCTAGACGCGTATGAAACAAACGCGCAATTTTGCAGAATTTTGGTCATCCCTCTTCGCATAAACGCAGGTGACATATCTGACGTTTATCTTTCTAACCTTACAAATACTTACAAAGTTAAAAACAACATTTGGACGTAATTTATTATACTGGATGCTTTAATTCTTCCATAAAACAGGACACCTGTATTTAGAATTTTACTGTAATTTGTCATGATCCTTATCTATACATCCTTTTTGGAGATTTGAGGTGATAATAGTATATTAAAGAACGAGTTTTATAAGGGTTGATTTGGCGCACGAGTTCCAGGTGTAGAAAACGACCCGTAGGGGAGTTTTGTATGGAACGAGTGCGCCAATGCCCTTATAAAACAAGTTTTTTATGTTATTTTTTAGAATTTGCACCCTTGTTTTAATTTTTAAATAAAAAAATTAAATTTTCAACTTCTAGGGAATTTTGTATTAATTGGTAATTCAAGGTAACGGATGCAACTACATCTGCAACATATGTTAAAAAGTAGAGTTTGAACATTAATATTGGAAGTTTTTTGGTGTAAATGACAATAATACACTGATATATTGATAAAAATTTTCTTAGAGATCTATTAAACTACGAGTGCTTTAAGAGATAGCCATAAACGACTCCAAATTGAATACAATAATGGACCTATTAGAGACGCAGATTCTAAAATAGAGAATTGCAGAAGTGCAGGGCAAAAACTTCATAGAGATATTTCCAACGGACCTGACATATGGTATCAGTTTTGAACATCTATAACTTTTGTAATTATTGAGCAATTCTAATGTTTCTGGCGCCATTTTATAGATAATTTGATTCGATAAAAAAAAAGAATGTGAAAATCTGATCAATCCTGTAGCAATAGACAGCTTCAACTTTGCAGCAACATTTGAATCACTTAATTGTTTGTCTCGTGGTAAGAGCGAACCTTCTAAGGGCATTATCGTGAAAACCATGAGTCCTACCGAAATTTCTCAAATGACGGAATTTGTTTAGAATTTAATTAACTACAGAAAATATTTAACTCATTTTTACGCAGAATTAATAGAGATCAGTGTAATCTCTTTGATATACTTTTTCGACAACTAGACCTCTAGATTTTAGATTTTAATCTAAAAACTGGCGAAAGATTTTTTCTTCAGAATTTTTTCGATTGGACTCGAAGTTTTCAGGTCCCATTGACTGCATTATTAGTGCAAGACACCTAAAAGATGCAGATATGGCAACGAGGTCATACAAGATTTTGTCAAACATTTCCTTTCAGCATTACATCCGGACGTGGTGACATAGTCATATTGAGGACGGCAAATCAACAGTTGAAGGTTTACGTAAAATGAAGAAGAAGAAAATTAAATGTGCATCAATAATGATGGAACATACTCGTAGTCAAATCAGGATTTGCTGCAATGAAACAGGAGTCCCTCAAGAATCACTTTTAGGCCATACGCTTTTTATCATTAAACTACAGAGCCACAACGTGACATTGTGCAATTCCACAACATTTTTATACAATTTAAACCAAATTGTTAAAGGAAAAATCCAATTCAAACTTAAGCCTGTTATTGCAGATATGAGCAAGAAATTTTTTATGCTACATTATTATTGAAATTATTTTACTAAATAAATCTGCATTAAAATTACAATGTGGACATTTTAATTGTTTTGCCCAATTGTCAAAAAAATCTCCTCGAAACCTGAAGATTTGTGACACTTTTTCGTGGGTCCGAAATCATACATTTTTCAAAAATCATTCAAAACTATTTTCGATTATTTTTTTATTCGTTTCCTTTTACTGATGGTACAAGAACGTTAACTATTTTCTTTACATTCTACATTTACAATTTATTCCAAAGATCTTTGAGTTTTCCTTTGGTTTTTATTAAACGCCAAGACTGTTATCATTAGCAAAAACTTACCTTGTACTCGACTTCGTTGCCAAACCAACAGTACAGAGAAATTTGCACAGTTACTGACGAGACGTAGAACAAAAGTGAGTAACATTCGCCACTGAGTGGTGAAACCTGGAAAAGAAATTTAGGAAGAGCTCTACAACACTTCTTCACTTACCAGAGTGAGCTGAAACATCGCCACCGCCAAAGACACCGAACTTACAAAAAATTGCCCCAAAGCAATATCACTAAAGAACTTATTACAGTATTTCGCGAACCTGCAACAGCGTCAATTTTTTTTCAAATGGTCTAGAGGACTTGTACTGGTACCTCATGATTGTTTTGTGATGCTCGATGCAATCCAGTAGCTTCCGATTGAAATCACTCTCAACAGAATTTCTTAGATTTTTCATGTCATCGCACAAGATGTCACATTGACAGCCAATGTACATCATCAAAGCCGCTATCAAAGTGTCCATGTTGAGATTGGCGATGGCGAGGAGCCAGATGCTGATGACTTGGTGGAGATAAGTGACCTCGTACGACGGAGACGTCTTGGTATTGTACGGGTACCAAGCGGAAAATGGTAGTGTATGGTCTTTAACAGTACCATCCATAATGGGAAAAATTGCCCACAAGACCAGCGTCGTGACCACAGGAATGCAAAACGCCACGTACGTAAACCTCCAAAACTCCAGATTTGGTCGCACCAAATCCCTCTGTTTCTCAGTTCTTGGTTGAAAAATTTGCTTGTCCAGCTTGACCATCAGCTTCTTGAGAATCGCGATGTTGCGAATGAAACAGTAGATTTTAAACGAAGCCAACAAATCTGTGGTGGTGACGAAGATGATCGCAGTCAAAGCTTGCAAATCTGTGTAGACGACTAGGATGTTCGCCGTTTGAAAGAAGTTATGAGCGTTGGCGAAGACGTTGAGGAACACGAACGAGTACACCGTGTAGAGATTAAACTTGTAAATCTCGTTTCCCTTGGGCCACAAACCCGTGATTTTCAGTATCATGATGTTTACTTTGATGGCACCTTTCCAATCGAATTTTTCCATCTCGACCGACAGACTGACAAATCTTTTACCAATCGCTACGATTTTATCGAAAATGGATTATTGTTTATTCATGGCGGAAGACCAACCGGGGAATTTTTCGTCCGAGATAATTACACTTCTTTCTTCATTATTCATGGTTTTCTCTTACCACGTGATTGTTTCTCACGGAGACTGGATGGTCACCAGCGCAAGAAACGGTCAATGGGAGGGTTCATTTAAATTAATCAAAGTTTAAATTTCCTGTTTATTTTTGTTTTGGAAAAATAATTGCATCAGCTGACTGTTTCCCACGAAATGTGATGATAATTAGGCCTCGACAAATAAAAAAATCCTAATTAAGGGTTTCAAAGAGAAAAGGGGTAAACTATATCTGAATTTAATTTTTTATTAAATAAATGTCATGGCGTGGGATCACTCAACCAGCAGTGTTTTGTTGAGAGTCTAGTTCCTTGTTGTTATTTGCTTTTAACAAATAAAACCCACAATGAGAGTTTTTGCAATGAAACGATTGCAAAGTGGTGACATTGGATTCAAAAAAGTACCACCAAATGGTACTCACCTTGATGGTAAACTCCCAATTCAACAAACGAGTCGTTAATGGAAAAACATTCCAGCTCTTGGATCCGCATCCAGGTATATAATTTTATTTAAACTATTTTTTTTACTTTTGCGTTAATGGATTAAATAAATCTTCTGTAAATTGCAGGACTTAAAGCTTGTAATTATTACCTTGCAAAAATATTTGCGGTGGCTTCATTAATATGAAAGAATCGCGCGTTCAAATAAAATCCTGGACTGAGTAGGCATTGGAAAAATTAAACCGTTTAGAACAGTGTAAAATTTAAATTTCCCGCCGTTAGACACGAATGACATTTGTTGATGTTTAATTGGGACATAATTGAACATGTTTATTTTCAGCAAAGGGTGTCCTTAGATATTTGCTTCGAGAATAGGAATCGTTAAGTTATTCTATTTTTAATGTAAATCATTGCAATGAAAAAAAAAGGAAAGAGTTTTTGGCTCTAAATTTTAGGTTAGCTGCTCCAATTAATCTACGCTTTAAAAAAGCACAACGATTGACGGTTTCCAACGCCTTCCCAACCCAGGATTTTATTTTATAGTCGCACAAAAATAGTTATATCTCCAAACCTATAAATGCTAGACATATACCACATAGATTTTATTGTAGACCTCGATGTGGTCTACATTTCTTGTGAACATCGTTTTCGTCTAATACTGACGGTTTACTCGTGACGTCCATTTGAAGTGAAAGAAAAACAGTCATATCTTATTTATCTGGAACGCTAGCGAGATGGAAAGAGACAATAAAATTGGACAAATAATCAGTTGGTACAACTGTCTACACCATTGGCACTCATTTTCACACTGTCAACGCAATACGTTAGTTAACACCACGCCACACGCGCACCATCGCGATAATTTTTTTGTTTTACAATGAATATTCTCATTTATACTTTTTGCGTGTATTTATTAGCAAGAAGTGAAATAAGTTGTCGAATGCAGTTGTCTTAAAAATTATTATAAAATTATTATTATTTCATTTTGAAAAAATAATTCTGCAGCTGAATGAATCCCACGAAATCAAAGTATATAGTTAGTAATTAGAAGAAAATAAAAATCTAATTAAGGGTTTAGAAACAAGAGGAATGTTTATCGTTACAAAGAAAAATTTTGTTTTTAAGTTTTTATTATTATTTTATTGTTAAGATAAAGGTGAATAAAATATGTGCATAGTGTGGTCACTTTTTATTATTTATTTTGGAAAAATAATACATTCTAGGTTTTTACAGAGTAAAATTACATTCTAGGCAAAAAAATTAAATGTGATAATGATTGTGGAAAGCTAAGTGTGTCAACAAACTAAGTTCTTACTTTAAAAACACTTAGTTATTTTCTATTGATTTGGTGAAGTACTGCAAAGTAAGACCATGAAGTTCTCAATATCTGAAATTTTTTTCTCATTAATTCTTAACAAAATCTGCTAAAACCTACCCTCGTGAAAGTGTCCAAAGTGAGGTAGAACAAGTTGAACGCAGACATCCTGAGCGGCCGTTGAGTTCTAGCAATGAAGAAGATTAAATTCTTTTTCAGTTCGAGAGAAACGTCTGTCCAGTCGAACGCGCAAGCAGCGTAAGGGATATTCTGACTCTGAAATAAAAACATTTACAATTTACAATATTTGCAGTAAGAGTGAGGAAGGCAAAGCTTTCGCTCACGCGAATTGCGTCTTCGAAACGGAACTGAGTGGGCAATGCAATTCAAGTGAACGAAAGCGGCTTTACTCTCGAGTGCTGTATCTGGTTTTATTCGATACCTCCTTAGAAAGTGAGTCTGTAGCTTTGTATTCGAAATTTTAAATAAAAATGAATCTACATTTTTGGATGAATCTGTTGCTAGGGAGAAAAATAAAATACAAAATAAACAAAGTTCTGCAACGTCAATAAAGTGTTGTCAGAAAGAATTGGAAAAATTTACGAGTGAATGAAAACCAGTGAATGAAAGACAGTGAGCGAAAATGAAGTGAACTATGGAACTATGGATACAGACCCACTTTCTAGGAAGTTATCGAACAAAGAAATTCGAATCAGTTACCGTGACTTCCACTTCATTTCCAAACCAACAATACATGAAAATCTGCACCACGATCGCAGATCCGTAGAACAGGAGCGAATAAAACTCGGTACTGAGCGGTGCCACCTTGAACAGTCCTGTTTGAACAAGCATTTTTGAAAAATTGGAAGGTTGACTCACCACTGTCAGCTGAAACATTGTCAGTCCGATTGAGATGGCGCTGGTGAAGAACTGTGTGAAAACAATGATGTTGAAGAATTGGTTCAAGGTTGCGGCAAGCCTGGAACACTTCTTTGGAAAACAAGAATGTCGGAGATGTTTGATGAGTTACTTTAAAATTTCGCGGTGGTGTGTGATGCAGTCCATAAATCCCCCGCCGACGTCTTCCTTTAAGTGAAGACTGGCCAGCTCGTCGCACAGGATGTCACACTGCGAAGAAATAACCATCATCAGAGCCGCTGTCAGCGTGTCGATGTGAAGATTAGCGAGAGCGATGAAGGCCACACTGGCGATTTGGTAAACGTAGGTGACCTCGTAGTAGGGTGACACTTTGGTGTCATACGGGTACCACGCCAAGAACGGCAAACGATACTCTTTGACTGAGCGGTCCAAGATAGGATAAATCCCCCAGAAGAGGATTGTGAAGAAAGCCATGAAGCAAAAAAGACCGTAGACTGTCTTCCAAAGACGTATTCTCCTCTCAACCAGCACTTTCTGTTGCTCATTTCTGGGTTTGAACATGTCCACATTGATGTCAACAAAAATCTGCTTGAGAGTCGTCACGTTCGCCATCATGGAGTGGGTTTTGATGATGGCGATCAAGTCGGTCAACGCCACGAAAATCGTCGCCGTGACGGCGGTCATATCGTCGAGGATGAAGAAGATGTTGAAGGTCTGGAAGAAGTTGTGGCAGTAGATGAAGAGAAGGATGCAGGTGGCGGTGTAGAAGGCGTAGACGTTCGCGGTGTAGGTCCCACCAAGAGGCCACATCCCTGCAACCTTCAACATGAAGAGGTTGGTCCCCATGGGTGCGATCCAATCGAATTTCTCCATTTTGGGAACACGACTGGATTGGATTTTTCTCCGGGGATTAATTTATAGAGGAAAGTTGCCGAGTTGGTGAATAATTTAGCGTCAAGTGTGAACGCTTTGGTGAATTATTGAAGGAAGTGTTAAGTGGTCGCAACACGCGACAAGGACCTGATTGAGACATTTACTTTATAAATACATAAAATAAGAAAGACTGAAATTATATAAAATTATTTTCATTCGTGGACGGAATTAAAGATTCAAGAAACAAATTGTTGTCTTATTTATTTATCGCGTCATTAGTCTACTTTTTGTCGTCGTTTCAAGAATAAAAATTTGCTTAATGATTAAAAAATGAAGCGTATCTGTTCGAATTTGTTCTAAGTGTTTTTCTTGATTATTCACCAATGAAAATATGCAAAATAGGCAGTGACCATGTAGCCCAGAAGTTAGTACCTTTCATTTATCCAATCTAGAGATGAATTATTCTTTGTTTCTTCAAACAAAATATCTAAAACTAAAAATTTGCTTTCGGAAGTACTAATTGCTGGCTCAAGTGAGTACTTGAATAATTTTGCAGATCATTGTGTGGACTCTTTTCTTCTGTTGAATCCATGATACAAAGATAGATAATTTGACAGTTTGGAGTAGTTTCATTATTGTACGGTACTACATTGGTAAAACAAATTAGTACTCGTAATAAAAAGATTTAAAGGAAAATTGAGCTAAAAGACGACTAAGCAATGTGGTGCACAAAATTTAGCGTGGAGTTTCTTATTACCACAAATACCTCTTAAAACTGCTAAAAGAGTGAGTACCTGGTAGTACCGTGATTTTCTTAAAAATTGGAAGGTTCAGTATTAAATGGTGGTGTAAAAAATCCACAAAATCAAATGTGTGGAAACTGAAAATGGAAGCAGTACCACTGCTGGAAAATATTTTCAAAAATAATAGTGATAGTACCAAGTCCTTTCAATTTCTTTGGAAGAGAAGTCACAAGATAATCTAGTGTGCAGATTCTTACTTACCACAAATATTTTTTGCGGAGAACTTCTAGACTAAAAACGTTTGAAGAAGTCAAATGCAGTCGAGTAGTACCTTGTGGTATCTTGATTTTCTTGACAATTGGAAAAATCTTTGATTTCAAATGGCGACAGCAATTGTCACATTTTAAAACTTCACAAGAAAAAACTTGTTAAAACTGAAAGTGGAAGCAGTACCAGAGGGGGAAATTTTTTTGGAAAAGTGGTACTCTGGGTGCAGGGCCTGTCAAAGTCTCTTCAAACTAGACACGAAGATTATGTTTTTCTCCTAACTCTTTCTTTGAACTTTTGAAACAAAAACATTGTTAAATTTAATTAATTTAATTTTATTAATTGACAACGTACAACTAAAAATTATAATTTGCCAATTATTATCTAAAAGAGAGAATAATGCGTGGATGAATTTGAAGTCGTGACTAAATTACTAATTAATTATTGAAATTGAATTACCCGCGATAATTTTTGTGTGAAATATCTACGTTAATTGAAATAAATTGAAACAAATTAATCTGTTACTCTGTGTTATCAACGTTAGTCAATAGGGCGAAATAAGACCATGCAGATCGCAAAATCTACAAATTAATTAATTTTCCACTTAAATTAAATTAATGAGAATGACACTCACCGCAATAAAGGTCTCCAGAGAAAGTGTAAACAAATTGATAGCTGTGATTTTGATTGGCTTTTGACACCTCATTCCAAAAATCAAAATATTTTTGGTAACCGACTGTGGCTGACCTACCCACTTTGAGTCATAAACAGCAGAAAGCGTCTTACTACTCTGTTGGGAAAAAAATAGAACAGGTTTTTCGTCTTGACAACTCACCTTGATTTCCACTTCGTTGCCAAACCAGCAGTAGAGAAGAATCTGAGTGGTAAGCCCCACAATGTAGGAGAGATGAGTGAAGAACTCTCCACTCATAGTTTCAACCTGGTAAAAAATTGTACAAGGAATAAGACAAGTCGGTACTCTTACCAGACTAAGCTGAAACATGGTCAAGGCAAGAGCTGCGGTACTAGTAGCAAATTGTCCCAAAACGATCATGTTGTAGAAGTTGCTACTGTCTTCGGCGAAGCTGCACAAAAGATAGATTGTGGAGTAGAAAAGAGACAACCTTACCGTAAAATAGCTTTGTGGTGCTTGATGCATTTGATGAGTCTGGTACCAAAGCTAGGGCCATCGTCGAGACTCCTCAAGTCGTCGCAAAGAATGTCGCACTGGCACCAAGTGAACATCAAGAACGCAATCACGTTGGAGTCCAAATTGATATTCGCCACCGAGGTGTGCCAGATGCAGTACAACTGGTACAAGTACGCCAGTTCGTAATTGGGCGACACTTGGACGTCGAAAGGGTACCACGCTTGGAAAGGCAGTCCGTGGTCCTTGACCCACCCGTTCAAAATCGGATTGAGCGACCACATCATCACATTGATGTAGACAATTCCGCAGTACAAAAAGTACAACACCTTCCAACGCCTCAAAGAGTGCTGGACCAGTCGCACTTGGTGCAGATTTTTCGGGCGGAACTGGTGGCTGTTGAGAGTTGTCAAAAGCCGCTTGATCAGTCCCATATTACGCACGAAGAAGTACATCTTGACTGTTGCCAGCAAGTTGGTGATTGTGATGAAGATCGTCGCGGTGAGAGCTTCCAGATCGGTGTAGACGTAGAACATGTTGATGATTTGGGACAAGTTGTGGCCCCCGAGGACTACAATTGCTGCCGAACAGGCGTAGAGGGTGTAGAGGTTGGACTTGTAGAGCTCGAGGCCTTTGGGCCAGAGGCCCACAGCGCGGAGGACCTGGAGGTTTATATCGATGGTGGCCGTCCAGTCGAAGCTTTCCATAACGAAGCTTCCAATCTACTTGGAGAGGACACGATTACGTTGCGACGAAAGCTCTTGAGCTTTTTATAGGGGCGCTGACGCACTTTTATTGGCCAGCCAGCAGCTCCCAGTACTTCTGCGCCAATAAAAACGCATCTGATGGACTGTCTTAATAATGCTTTTCGGCGAGGCAGCCAATTAGCGACTGTCTCAAGACTACCGACAAAATTCAGAAATCGTTGAAGCTTTTGGAACCTGCAATTAAGTTTATCTGTTTGTTGTGCAACAAAGGGAGTCCCGTGTGATTACATAACCCAGTTTATTATTAATATCGATAAATTAAAGACAAGGGAGCTACCCTTCCCGAGTAATGAGTGTTTGGCTTGCAAATGCAGAGAAATGACAAGATGTGGACATTTGATCCTGTAATAAAGTGCACAGAAAACGAGCAGGTTTCAACACACAAAGGTTTTTTCCCATTGTTAACTAATTTTCTCGATAAATGTATGCAAGAGCCACGTCATGCACGGGGAGTGTGGGTCTTGATGAGCTGTCACGAGGGGTCAGACAAATGGGTCAAGATGGAACAAGATACTTTTTTTTTAATTTGTAACGCTTAATTTGTGGCGCCACTGGTTTCAAAGTAGCCTAAAAGTGATGAAAATTGTTGTTGTTAGTTAAAAAGTTATCAAAAAAAGGAAATCGTGCTAAAAAACTTCCAAGAAGTAGAGCTTCAGTTTTAAATTCCTTTAATTTTTCACAAGTATACTAATTATTTACGCAGCGTGCGTACTTTTGTTCAAGTGGGAATTTTACACACGCGACCGCAGCATTCTTACCTCGACTTCATTCTCAAACCAGCAATTGAAGAATTAAAGGAGTTGTGACGTTGTAACTTGTTATGCAAGATGTAACCTGTGATATCTTTCAGAAAAGCTCGAACCACGTATTTATCATTTTTAATTTGATTTTTTTTTCTAATTCATTCTTTAGCGTTTCTTTTTGATTTTTAATACATTTGATCAGATTTGAAAAGAAGACAAGCCCAGTTCTTCTGACCAAACTCCTTCCAGATATGTCATCAAAATAAATAGAGGTCTTGGATTCTCTCATGGGCTGTGACCTTGAAACTGAAAAAAGAGAAACGAAACTAAAGTAACGAGTGATGATGTTTTCCGGCCGGTTTGTAGCGCCTACTTGAGACCAATATTCGTCGTTTGCGCAGAGCCCATGAGAAAATCCAAGACTAGAGTGCTGATTCCAGTACTGCGATATACCAGGCATAGTAATCTGATACAGGCAGATTACTTCACAATTGGTACTAGCCTGGGTGCTGCACGGGTACCACTCAGAAAAAGGGAATCGGTACTGCTGGAAGGAACCATCCGAAAATGGTCCTGGTCAGGATAATGAGTTCACAGAATGTAGTGTAAATCTTCTTGCACAATTGAGATTTTCCCCAGTAATCATTTTCTGCTGGAAATTTCTTGGTTGAAGGTGTTGGGAGTAGTACCATAAATCTTCTTGAAGCTTTTATATTCTTAATATAACAAATAATCTTGAGGCAATTGAATCAATAGAATTGCACTGTCAGCTGGTCGAGGTTTGCACAAAATAAAATCGGGAAAAGAAAGAGCAAGGTGGTACCTTGAGTGACAAAATTCATCTGGACGCAACAATGTTGTATTTATTATTATCGCACCATGTGAACAATTTATTGATTGATCAATTTGTCTTGAATTATACAACAAAGCAAATTGTGTCAGCAGTTTTATGGAATGATAAAAACAATATTGCAAGATATGAAAACGAGTAATAATTAAATGTATTCTACTCCACTGTGTTGACATTGGACAAAACAGCAAAATAGGAGTACGCAGACCG
This sequence comes from Tenebrio molitor, assembly GCF_963966145.1. Classification (NCBI taxonomy): domain Eukaryota; kingdom Metazoa; phylum Arthropoda; class Insecta; order Coleoptera; family Tenebrionidae; genus Tenebrio; species Tenebrio molitor. The sequence goes on from NC_091046.1 coordinate 46,641,537, forward strand.
GAGAATCTACAAATGGACAATTTTTTGGCGAAATTGCAACTAACTCACTTACCGAAATGAAGGTTTGAAGCGAAAGAGTAAACAAATTAATTGCAGTGATCTTGATGGGCTTGCTACACCGCAGACAAAAAATCAAAAGAGTTTTTTGCACCGACTGGGGCTGCTCCGTCCAATCGGACTCGTAGACGGCGTGCGAAATTTTGTTGCTCTGTTGATGCAAAAATTTAGTCCACTGAGCAATCCCAATTTGAAGAACTGACCCTAAACTCCACCTCGTTGCCGAACCAACAGTACAAAAAGATTTCGGCAGTCATCCCCACGAGGTACAACAGAAACGGAATCCCTTCGCCGCTCAGAGGCTCAACCTGCCCACGAGATGTTAACAACACCGTGCAAAGAGTTGCTGTTCTTACCAGAGTCAACTGGAACATGGTCATCGCCAGGGTGGCCGTGCTGGTGGCAAACTGCCCCAAGACGATCATGTTGAACACGTTGTTGCTGTCTTTGGCAAAACTACGCAAGATTTGGAAACAGTTAAGAGTGAATTAGTACCTGAGGATGTCTCGATGGTGCTTGATGGACTCGACCAGTCGCGTCCCAAAACTCGAGTCTCGAAGATGTCCAAGGTCGTCGCAAAGAATGTCACACTGCGTCCGGACGAACATCATCAACGCAGTGATGGTAGTGTCCAGATGAAGATTGGTCACGGTGATGTACCAGATGCAGGTGACTTGGTAGCCGTAGACTAGCTCGTAATTGGGCGATTTTTTGGTATCGAAGGGGTACCACGCCTCGAAGGGCAGCCGATGGTCCTCGACCCATCCGTTCAAAATGGGACCAAGAGACCACACGGTCACGTTGAAGTACACCACGCAACAGAACAAAACGTACGACACTTTCCACTGCTTGAGAGCCGGCTGGACCAGGCGGACCTGTCGCAGACACTTCGGACGAAACCTGGGGCTGTTGAGAGTGACGAACAACTTCTTCACCAATGCTAGGCTTCGCACGAAGAGGTACATCTTCACGGTTGCCAAGATGTTGGTCGTCATCAGAAAGATCGTGTCTGTCAAGGCCTCCAGGTCGGTGTAGACGAAGTAGATGTTGACGATTTGGGACAAGTTGTGACCTGCGACGATCGACACTCCTGCAAGGACTGCGTACAGCGTGTACCAGTCCAGTTTGTAGAGGTCTTGCCCTCTGGGCCACAGCCCCACGCTGTTCAGGACCTTGAGGTTTATCTCGATGGTGGCCAACCAGTCGAACTTGTCCATCGTGCTCTTTGAACACGACTAGTGCCAGGATAACTTTGTGGAGCTTTTATATGGATAAGGGCGCTGACGCGCTGTTATTGGCCAGCGACCACCTGCGCCGATAAAAATGCTTCCAAAAGAGTTGGTGGGGTGTCTTTTGGCACCAGCACGAAATCGGGTTTTTGGGTGGAGTTCTTGAGAGTTTTTGGAAGATTTTACTGTTTTGGAACCTGTTATTAAATGGGTTTGTCGTTATGTGAGTGGGGAGTGACGTATGCTAATTTATTATTAATAAGACAAAATTAAAGGCAAGCAACTACCCTTCCTAAGTAGTGAGTGTTTAGCTTGCAAATGTCGGAAATGACTAGATAAAGGTATGGGACCCTTTAATAAATACAGAAAACTACCGCTTTCAAACCAACAGTTTTTTCCCATTTCAGACCAATTTTATTGATGTCAGTACATTTCTTGCAAGAAGACACGTCATGCATGTGTACAGGTCTCGTCAAAAGTTTGTGTTTTCTTTAAAACATGTTCCAAAAAAATTACCACCACAAATGGTGGTCGAAAAATTTCGAAAAATTACAAGGACAATCCATTTTCTTGGAAGAGAGGAAGAGCTTGAAGAAAAAGGTCGCTAAAGCAACTGTTGGTTATTTCATCGACTTCGAAAATATTTACCCATTGTGTCATAATCATAAATAATGCATTTAGATATTATTGCGGAAACCCTGGAGACTACTAATTTATTATTAAAAAATAAATTGAACAGAATTCTTGAGTTTGCAATTATGTTATTTATTATTAAAGACATTTGTAAAATACGAGGAGAAAATTATATGCCGTAAAAATTTTAGTACCATTTAACCTTCACCTTTACCCTGGTCACTTCACCTGCACCTACTACAGGGACGCTCAAAATATTTTAATTCTACAAAAACTAAAAATAAGTGTGAAACTGAAGCTTTTATTAATCGCTTTTTAACATCAAATTATTTTTTACAAAAGTGTAAGAACCGGTTTTTTTTTTAATAAATCAGATGAGTAACTAATGCAATTTTTCAGCTTGTAGAAGTCGCTTTAAAAAACAAATTACATGTTTTTCATGTTAAAGGAAAGGAGATAAAAAAATAAAAAGGTAAAAAAAATAGATTATTGAATAAATTATTGAAATAATAAATCAAAAACTTGGTAAGATTTATATTTAATATACAAGTCTTTACCTGTACAATTTGTTTCACAATAATCCTACATTTGAAATTATGGACAAATTGTTTTCAGCATTAGCCAGCACAATAAAAATTTAATTTATTTAAATAAATATAGATCTAGAGAAAATAAACTGAAGAAATTATTTTATTCCGCTAAGTTGTCGCAGAACTGTATAGTAGGACACAGCTGATGGGAGAATCTAAAATTTTGAGAATTGATCAAATTGTTTTTTTCTATAGCAGATGTTAAAGTGTGCTTTTATGAATTCAAATCAAAAGGTCAAGTAACATTTTAACCGCAAGGGCAGATAAAGTGCTATTTTAACAGCAAGGGTAGATAAAGTTTTTTTTTATTACCCTAACAACGCTCATACTAACGAGATTTTAAAACATGACACGATTCGTAATGGTTTAAGAATAAATTACAAATGCTATAGAAAAAAATAGAATATTATACACAATGATAAAATTTAATTATCTTCTCGAAGATAAAATACAATTTTATCGTCTTGTATAATAAATAACTATTAATTTTATTTTATTCTTACCCTGACGTACGTGTCCAGGGACAAGTAGAACAATTTAAACGTCGAGAGCTTAATAGGATGTTGTGCCCTCTCAACAAAAATAATCATATTCTTTTTGACAGGAATCGGTTGTGTTATCCACGCAGATTCAAACATGGCATTGGCGATTTTGCTGCTCTAAAAATAAGAGAAAAAAATAATCTGAAACATATTTTTCGTTCTACTCACTTTACTCTCGACTTCTTCGCCAAACCAACAGTAGGTAAAAATCTGCATTATCAGCGAGAGAATTGAGAGAGACAGTGTGTAGAACTCGATGGTTGAAGGTGTCACCAAAGCTAGCCGAAACAGACCCATTGCCATACAAATCGAACTGGTGAAAAATTGTCCCAATAGGATGACGTTGAAGAAATCGTTGCATTCTTCGGCAAATCTGCAAATTTTTTGACGTGAGTCAAATGAAGAAGCGAAGTTTGGAGTTTTGTACTTGAGTATCTTCGTGTAATGTTTGACACAATGGGTCAGTAACCTTGAAAAATCACGCGAGTCGTCACCCAAATGTCTCAAGTTGTCACACAAGATGTCGCACTGAGCCCCCACGTACATCATCAGCGCGGAGATGAGCATATCTATGTTGTAATCTCCTAGAGATAGAAGTGAAACACCTAGGCTCTGGTGCAAATAGGTGAGCTCATAATATGGTGATTTCCTGATGTCGTAGGGGTACCAAGCAGGAAACGGAAGAGCATATCTTCTCGTCGAACCGTTCAAAATGGGAAAGAGCAACCACAGACTGAGAGCGGCGGTGACCGCCCCCAACAAAATGTGGTAAACCATCTTCCACAACACCATCGCGGGTCGCACCAGTACTCTCTGGTCGAGACTCTTCGGCTGGAAGATGTCGCTGTCGAGAGCCACCATAAGGCGTTTCAGCATCTTGATGTTCTTGATAAAAGTGTAGATTTTGAAAAGGGCCAACAGTTCCGCCACGCAAACCAAAATGGTTTCTGTTAAGGCCTCCAGATTCGAGTAGACAAAGATGACGTTGATCGTTTGGAACAAGACAGCGGTCACGAACAGGTTTGCCGAAATCGAGGAGTAGACTGTGTAGAAATCGAGTTGGTAGGTGTCGATGGGCCAAAGACCGACGATTCTCAAGATGTAAATGTTCATGGCGATGATTTCTTGCCAGTTGAATCTTTCCATGACTGAAAAATACAGAGACGTGTTGAGAAGTGAGTTCTTCGATGAGGACAATACAGTTGTGCCAAGGGTGGATGTATTTATGGCATGGGTGTGGGAATGCTTCCAGGTTAAGGCATCAATAATGCAGTTGCGAAAATTAATTGCAGTACTCATGTTACAATTTTCATTATTGATGAAGATTGCGACAATCGATTTCTTACATTCGTACAAAGAATTTACCTGAAAACACAAACAAAGAAATATTTGATCCAGCAGTGAGGCTTCTAATTTATAGACTTGCCTCGACCAATAAATAGTAATTTATTATACAAGTTTTATAAGACATCATTTTGTCGCACGCGTTCTTTAAAGCGCGACAAGCTCAGAGAGGAGTGGTATATAGCAAACAAGTGCGACAACATGGCTTATAAAACGAGTGTAATACAATATTTCTGCTATTTTGCCTCTATTTTAAATTAAAAAACAGTTCAAAACATAATGCTAGGAAAATTATATTTGACAAATATAAACGTTTGGTAACACTGGTAACTAGACGGAAAATTGCATGTTCGCACGTCGGATGTAAGCACGTACCTAATACTCACTGTCAGTCACTGCCAACATTAAAAATTTAAGTAAATGTTCCTAGGTAGCTCGGTGGCCGCATGGCTGTCGGAGACAGTGCTCCGAGGTCGCGGTCCCGGCGCTAGTAGGGTTCGAATCCCACCGAAGGGGGAGGATTTTTTCGAAGGAAGGAAACTCCGCCGGGCCATGGATGTGTGTGTATGTCTAGTAGGGGCTGACGGTAGGGTGGTGGAAGGAAGAGCGACACTCTCCCGACACCACCGCGAGGTCAGCGGGGTTCAAATCCCAGGCCGGATGGCCTCCCATGGATGTTGTGTGTTGTGATATTCGTGTTGTGTCGTCCAGAAAAAGGAGAGGAGAGAGGGTGGGCGTAGGTAGCCGGGGAAAGTACCCCGGAGCCCCGCCGCACCACAAAGGAAAAAAGAAACCAAGCCGACCGTAAAAAGGTACCTGATAGGGCTGTTAGGTGAAAAGGGAAAGGCAAAAAAAAAAAAAAGTAAATGTTCCTGAAAGCGGTATCGAAAAGGACTCGTTTTCAATATCTGTTTGAGTGTTATAATGACTGTGTTAAAGGTGCAAAATAGAAAAAAAAATATTATGACTCAAGTGAGTGCTCAAGACCGTCTGGGAAACCGTCCAGATGGAAAAAAGATTTTTCAAAATATCGAGAATATTTTTTCCGTTGTTGTTTAACCACCGTGGCAACATTTTTCGTGGAAATTGTTTCAGATGGGGAAAAAGTTGTTTTATTTTGTTGCCTTCTAGAACAACAGTAAATGTAGTTTGGTCTCCAAGAGCAAAGTGCTGTAAGGACTAGCCAACAACTGGTAAGTCAATTTTTAAAGACCACCAACATACTCGTATTTACCTATTTCTTTATTTCATGTTTTCCTATAATTTAAGTTTGTGGATCCAACAATTTTTTTTAGAGTAGAAGGTCTTCTTGTTCTTCGCCCAGTTTCAGACCTCAACTGCGTCTCGACCTTCAATCTCTGGGCTTACCACAAAAAGACACACTTCTACTCTCTTTTCCTGTTCAATACAAAGAAATGAAAGGAAATGAAAAACATTACTGAGGAAATTATTAAAATATTTTATAAACAGTGTATTTGTACATTTTAACTAAAAAAATCTAAATTTATTACAACATATTTAACACTCAAGTCTTTATCTGTACAATTCGTTTCACAATAATCTACACTTTAGAGTTAAAATTATTGCTTTCGCTGTCACCACTAGCCATTGCATTAAACACTAGAAATAAAGACACTTTTTAAATTAATACGAGTATAAATGGAAACAAAATAAATTCAAAAAATTATTTTGTTCCGCTAAGTTGTCGTAATAATGTATAGTACGACACAGCTGATCGAAGAATCTAAAATTTTGAGAATTAACCAAATTGTTTTAATTTATTATTATTCTTACCCTGACATACGTATCCAGAGACAAGTAGAACAATTTAAACGTAGAGAGCTTAACAGGATGTTGCGCGCTCTCAACAAAAATAAGCATAGTTTTTTTGACAGGATTCGGTTGTGCTATCCACGCAGATTCAAACGTAGCATAGGCGATTTTGCTGCTCTAAGAATAAGATAAAAAAAATATTCTGAAATGTTTTTTTTTTATTTTACTCACTTTACTCTCGACTTCTTCGCCAAACCAGCAGTAGGTAAAAATTTGTGTTATCAGTGAGAGAATTGAGAAAAACAGTGTGTAGAATTCGAAACTTGAAGGTGTCACCAAAGCTAGCCGAAACAGGGTTATCGCCATACAAACCGAACTGGTGAAAAATTGTCCCAACATGATGAAGCTGAAGAAATCGTTGCAGTCTTCGGAAAATCTGCAATTTTTTTGAGTTCAATGTATTGAAAAAATGAAGTTTGGAGTTTTGTACTTGAGAATCTTGGTGTGGTGTTTGACACAATGGGTGAGCAACGATGCAAAATCACTCGAGTCGCCACCCAAATGTCTCAAGTTGTCACACAAGATGTCGCACTGAGCCCCCACGTACATCATCAGCGCGGAAATTAGCATATCTATGTTGTAATCTCCTAGAACTAGAAGTGAAGTACTTAGGATCTGGTGCAAATAGGTGAGCTCATAATATGGTGATTTCCTGATGTCGTAGGGGTACCAAGCAGGAAACGGCAAAGCATATCTTCTCGCAGAACCGTTCAAAATCGGAAAAAGCAACCAGAGAAAGGCAGTGGCGCCGGCCGCTCCCAACAAAGTATTGTAAATCATCTTCCACAACATCACCGCAGGCCGCACCAGTAATCTCTGGTCGCGACTCTTCGGCTGGAAGATGTCGCTGTCGAGAGCCACCATGAGGCGCTTCAGCATCTTGATGTTCTTGATAAAAGTGTAGATTTTGAAAAGGGCCAACAGTTCCGCCACGCAAACCAAAATGGTTTCTGTTAAGGCCTCCAGATTCGAGTAGACGAAGATGACGTTGATCGTTTGGAACAAGATGTGAACGGTGACGAACAGATTTACCGAAATCGTGGAGTAGAGGGTGTAGAAGTCGAGTTGGTAAGTGTCGATGGGCCAAAGACCGGCGATTCTCAAGATCTGAATGTTCGTAGCGATGATTTCTTGCCAGTTGAATCTTTCCATGACTGAGAAATAGAGACAGGTGTTGAGAAGTGAATTCTTTGATGAGGACAAAACTGTTGTGACGAAGGGGGATGTATTTATGGCATCGGTGTGGGAATGCTTCCAGGCATCAATGATGCAGTTGCGAAAATTAATTGCAGTGCTCAATTTTTATTATTGATGAAGTTGCGACAATCGATTTCTTACATTCGTACAAATTATTATTATTTACCTGAAAAGACAAACAAAGAAATGCCTGATTTACCAGTGCGACTTCTCATTTATAAACATGATAAGATTGTCTCGACCAATCAAAAATTTTTCATTTAGTCCACTCATAAATAATTCCAAAACAATTGTGTTTTTCTCGGACCCAGCAATTACCAACTAAACTACTTATTATGAGTGTCCAAGACCGTCTGGGAAAACGCCCAGATGAAAAAATATTTTTTTCGAAATATCGAAAATATTCCATTTTAAACCTCTAATTACAATCTGTATTAATCAGACGCTTAATTAATTTTTTTCTGTTGTTGTTTCACCACCGTGGCAACATTTTTCATGGGAACAGTTTCAGAAGGGGAAAAAGGATTAATAAATATTCATAGGAAAAGAATTGTCGACACTGATGATAAGGTAACCAACGTTGTTTTATTTTGTTGCAGTCTAGATCAACTAAATGTCGTTTGGTCTCCAAGAGCAGAGTGCAAAGTGTTGTCAGAACTAGCCAACAATTAAAATTGGTAAGTCAATTTTTAAATGCCACAAGAGATATTTACCTATTTCTTTACTTCATTTTTTGTTATCATTTAGGTTTTTTGATTCAACAATTTTTTTCGCTGAAAGCAAATTTATAGAGAAAGTTTTAAATAATCATACTTGACAAAAATAATCTCTGTACGCATTGTTCCAGGAATATAAATAACAAATCACATTTACCTTTAGGATTTTTACGTAATTTTTTTGCGTTAACACCACAATATCTTTTATAATACTAAAGTTTGGTGTTTGCAAAACATTCCATTCTTCTTTTGTAGTATTTTTAGTGTTCAAAGAAAAGAATTTAAACTCTCAGCCTTTGATAAAGAAAGGAGTTGAAGAAGAACTTATCAATCGTGATAAGGTTATAAGGTTTTACATTTCACACAAAGTTTGAGAAGGTTTGCGTTGACCAAAAGTAATGGTAACGGTTTTAAAAGTGTTGAACTTTTAATTATTATGAACCAAATATCTTAGCAACATTCACTTCAGGCAACAGCAAAATAAGAAACTTTTCTGAAATAGTTATTTACATTACAACCTGCAAAAGTTTACTTTTATGTGTGAGGTGTTTTTAAATGGCCGAGGCGTAGCGTAAGCGTAGCCGAGGTTATTTAAAAACTCCAAGCACGTGAAAGAGCTTTCGCAGCTAGTACAGTGATTATGATGCAATAATGAATGGTGGAAAATGAAAATTGATTGTGAAATACAGCAAAAAAAAAACATCAAAAAGTCAAAAGATCCGGAAATTCCGATTGAGTTGGGGTTCCCAAAGGTACGCTATCCAGCACGAAACGGAGAACCACACAACTCTTCAGACGGGCACAGGAGACTTCGTGAAAATCCAGAAAATCAGTGCCCCAAAAAATTCTAACCAGTCTCGGTGAAGGAAAACGGACCTTAACGGCTGTCGACAAGAGGAGAATCGAGAACCGACAGGTGTGTGCGTTCTAGAATTTTCGACGGGCGAAAACGGAACCGAAATAGGTTAGGAAAATCAAAACAAAAGGACCAAAATACCTAACCCGTCGATCGTCGATGAGAAGCGTCGGTCGAGACCGTCTCCAGGTGTTCCGGGAGACGAAGAGAGCCGTCAGTGGAGGAAGTAGGTAGGACTGGGAGATCCACGAAGGAAGGAAAAAAATGTCTAGGGACGAGAAGGCGAAGGGAATTTATGGAGTTGGAGTCCAAAGAAAAGGGAAAGGTAAGGTGTGCATTATGTGTGACCTGTCGATTGTAAAAGAATCATGAGGAGCTCCAATCGAATTTACGAACGAGAGTAAATGTTCGAAATGTCTGCCTTCAGCTTCAAAACATAATGGTACTCTCTTCGCTTCATGTTTTCAAATGACCTTCGCAAAGTCAGGACATCAATTAAATTGCAGTTATCAGTAATTACTTAATTAATTAGGTAATTAATTAATTCGGGAATGTTTTCGAACACGTTGTTTTTCAGGTATGGAAAAACAAAATAATCGAGGCAAGTTGTTGGAAAGTGCCTTGAAAGTTCGGAATGACAGTTACTATTGTAATTAATGACATCTGATGACAAATCGAATTAAATTTTTACGTACTGCCAACTGAAGTGTATTAATCATGGCCATCTCGATTTTTTTTTATTTTCGATCGCACGGTATCTTTAGTTAATTAATGATTTGTCAAATTTAAGAAAGATAAAAACACTTGAAAAAACTTGCTAAAATAACTGCTTGCAAATATTTACCTACGCGAGGAGATTTTTATACTATCTACCTAGCTATGAAAGAAAAGAGTTGGGAGAAAAGTAATATTTTATTTTTCAACGTATTCTTTTTTCCTCAAAAAACTCCTCCAGCACTTTATCAGAAGAAAAACGGCGTCCTCTCAAGTGCTTTTTTTAATTTAGAAAAGAGATAATAGTCACTCGGTGCCAAATCTGGGCTGTAGGGTGGATGTCCCATCTGTACAAAGCCGCACTCGTCGATTACTTCGCGGACTTGACGAGCTGTGAACTCTGCAATTGTCATGAAGCAGTATAATCTTTTGATCACAATTGTGGGGCCTTTTTTGCTGTATGGTAGTTTTCAACTTTCTGATTGTTTTTTCTGCGTTCTTACTTTTTTGACGGTGGAGATCTTTGTAATTTCACTGCATGGATTCTTGTTTTGTCGGTGGACTCCAGTAATGCACCCACGCTTCTACATAATTCTTTTCGAAGTTATCTGCAGAAACTCCCGAGACGATTAATTCGTTATTAAAAATAACTAAACGGAATTTTTGAGCCAATAGAAAGTTTGCAGTTCAGTCATTTATTATTAAGGAAATTTATAAAATATGGAAAAGAAAATCAAAGTTTTCTGCAAAGACGCACTTTTATAAATTTTTGTCTCATTCGATCTTCACCTTGACCTTGGTTTCTTAGACACATATAGGAAGAAAATATTTGTATTCTACCAAAGACAAAACTAGCCATTGCATTAAACGCTAGAAATAAAGAAACACTATTTGTATAAATGAAAACAAAATAAATTCAACAACTTATTTTATTCCGCTAAGTTGTCGCAATATTGTATAGTACGACACAGCTGATCGTAGAATCTAAAATTCTGAGAATTAATTACATTGTTTTTATTCATTTTTATTCTTACCCTGACGTACGTGTCCAGAGACAAGTAGAACAATTTAAACGTAGAGAGCTTAACAGGATGTTGCGCGCTCTCAACAAAAATAAGCATATTTTTTTTGACATGACTCGGTTGTGCTATCCACTCAGATTCAAACGTAGCATAGGCGATTTTGCTGCTCTAAGAACAAGATAAAAAAAAATCTGAAATGTTGTTTTTTTGGATTTTACTCACTTTACTCTCGACTTCTTCACCAAACCAGCAGTAGGTAAAAATCTGCATTATCACCGAGAGAATTGAGAAAGATAGTGTGTAGAATTCGAAACTTGAAGGTGTCACCAAAGCTAGCCGAAAGAGACCCATTGCCATACAAACAGAACTGGTGAAAAATTGTCCCAATAGGATAAAGTTGAAGAAATCGTTGCATTCTTCGGCAAATCTGCAAATTTTTTGACGTGAGTCAAACGAAGCAGTGAAGTTTGGAGTTTTGCACTTGAGTATCTTGGTGTGGTGTTTGACGCAGTGGGTGAGCAACGATGCAAAATCACTCGAGTCGCCACCCAAATGTCTCAAGTTGTCACACAAGATGTCGCACTGAGCCCCCACGTACATCATCATTGCGGAGATGAGCATGTCTATGTTGTAATCCCCTAGAGCTACAAGTGAAGTACCTACGCTCTGGTGCAAATATGTCAGCTCATAATATGGTGATTTCCTGATGTCGTAAGGATACCAAGCCGGAAACGGCAAGGCATATCTTCTCGTAGAACCGTTCAAAATCGGGAAAACCAACCACAGACTCACAGCGGCGGTGACCGCCCCCAACAAAATGTTGTAAATCATCTTCCACAACACCATCGCGGGGCGCACCAGTACTCTCTGGTCGCGACTCTTCGGCTGGAAGATGTCGCTGTCGAGAACCACCATGAGGCGCTTCAGCATCTTGATGTTCTTGATAAAAGTGTAGATTTTGAAAAGGGCTAACAGTTCAGCGACGCAAATCAAGACGGTTTCTGTTAAGGCCTCCAGGTTCGAGTAGACGAAGATGACGTTGATCGTTTGGAACAAGACAGCTGTCACGAACAGGTTTGCCGAAATCGAGGAGTAGAGAGTGTAGAAATCGAGTTGGTAGGAGTCGATGGGCCAAAGACCGACGATTCTCAAGATCTGGATGTTCATGGCGATGATTTCTTGCCAGTTGAATCTCTCCATCACTGAAAAATAGAGACAGGTGTTGAGAAGTGAGTTCTTTGATGAGGACAAAACTGTTGTGACGAAGGTGGATGTATTTATGGCATCGGTGTGGGAATTTCCAGGCATCAATAATGCAGTTGCGAAAATTAATTGCAGTACTCAATTTTTATTATTGATTAAGTTGGGACAATCGATTTCTTACATTCGTACAAAGAATGATTATTTACCTGAAAACACAAACAATGAAATGCCTTATTTACCAGTGCGGCTTCTCATTTATAAACTTGGTAAGATTGTCTCGACCAATCAAAAATTTTTCATTTAGTCCACTCATAAATAATTCCAAAACAATTGTGTTTTTCTCGGACACAGCAATTATCAACTAAACTACTTATTATAAGTGTTCATGAGCGTCTGGGAAAACGGCCAGATGGAAAAAATAATGTTTTCAAAATATCGAAAATATTCCATTTGAAACCCCTAATTAATAAAACCCCGCCCGTTAATTGCATTTTTTCTGTTGTTGTTTGACCACCTTGGCAACATTTTTCGTGGGATCAATTTCAGATGGGGATTAATAAATATTCATAAGAAAAGAACTGTCGAGACTGATAAGGTGACCAACATTGTTCTATTTTGTTGCCGTCCAAATCAACTAAATGTCGTTTGGTCTTCAAGAGCAAATTGCGAAGTGCCGTCAAAACTAGCCAACTATTAGATATAATTGGTGAGTCAATTTTTAAATACCACAAAAAATATCGGGCCTTCAAATAAATATATATTTAGAGTAGGCGTAGGCGACATTCTAATTCTGTTAACAGTGTAAAGTAATTTTTGTAGGTAACCGATTATTCTCCGGAGTTACACAGGTTACATAGCTTTTTCCCAATGGAGAATGCACTACAAAAATTAAAAATATTTTCTAACCTAAGTAATTTTATTTCGTTAAAATGTCAGACGTTTCTTGTGTCATTTTCTACGCTGGAAAAATGTTGCAAACAATTGAATTTTCATGGGTTGCTCTAAATATAAATTTATTTGAAAAGGCCCGTTATTTACCTATTTCATTATTTCATGTTTGGTCATAATTTACATAAGCTTGTAGATCCAACTTGTATATCTTTTAATCTTACCATTTGACAAGAATGAGTAATTAAGTGTACGTGTTAAAATCAATGAAACCATAACATCTACGAAAATTAGCGCAACAGGGAACTTACGAAAACAGTTTTTCACAACAAAATGTGGATCAACAACATTCCAAACAAAAGATATTATATTGTTAGGCGTTGCGTGTTTGTGATTGTTTTAACTGATTTTAATTTAATTAGTGATACCAACACATGATCCATGCCATGAATTTTCCCAGAAGTTTACCACAAGCAGTTTTACGTTTTTTCGTCAATTGAAATCTAAATAAAAGGTTAAAAATTGAAATAAGTAAAAAATTAGACAAACTTTAGTTATTAACATTCAGAGTATTTTTTAAAACGGATTAAAAAAACTTTCAGTACAACATATTTGGCGCCCTCTCTCGACAAACACGAAAAATATTACATTTAGCTCACTAGTGAGAAAATATTTTTTCCTCACTAGTGATTCAATTGCCATCTTTACGCACTATTTTCAGTGAGCAAAGACCACTGAAATTCAACGATAATGGAAAAAATACTCGTAATTTGATAACACACTTTGCAAATAAATAATAAAAAGTGGGCTGGAGCAAGAGCAACAACGTTTGTCAAAGAAATTATAAAATGAATTATTTTCTAAAGCTATAATGCAATTTTTTACATTATTTGGGAAAGATATTCAAATTATTAAATAACTAGAGTAATGAACAAAATTGTGCCCAGAATATTCTATTTGCTAAATTAAAATTACGTGCATTTAAGAATACAAGTTTCCAACAAATTACATTTGCGCCATCGTTTAATGTATTTGTATCTATGCAAATTGTGGGGAACATTTCCATGTTGCACGATTAATAATGCAGTTAGGAAAAATAAATGCAACACAATTCACTGTCTCGCAGTTGCAGTGCTCATTATTTATAAGACACATAAAATAGAAATAATTGCTTTTCGTGTCTGATATGATTAAATTTGAATGTTGCGATTAGAAACTCAATTGTTGTTGGAAATACTCATGAGAAAAGTGTCAGATGAGGGTCAGAGTGGATAAATATCGATAGAAAAATACAGTTAGTTATAACAAAGCACATTTTTCTTTTATTTTTAGAAGAAAAAAAATTACAAAAAAAAAATCAGTATTAATTGAAATGATTTAAGAAGAAATTGGTTGATTGTCAATTGCAAGATAATTTCTTAGGAAATTTAACAGAAATAAACAATTCGTGTTACTTCGAAGATGCAATTTAAGGAGTTTATTCAGAAGAAATCAAAATGCGATTTTTATTTTATTTGGAAAGGATATTTGAAATATGATTATGATTGCAAGCAGAACAATAAGTAAAATTAGAAAATACAAAGTGTCTATTAAAGAACGTGGGTATATTAAGACTCCTGTGGAATTAGACAAAATTATAGAGCGGCACAATTCCACAGGACTCTTGATATACTTACATTCTTTTATAGACACTTTGTATAAATTGAATGTATAATTTAAATAAAATAACAAAACGAAACATGTGCATGGAGATTTTTATTTGTTAAATTAAAATACTCGTAACACATACTGAATGATATCCTAGCTAAATTTAACATGAAATGTTTTTTTTTCTGCTTTCAAAATTATACCAGAGAACATTATTTTCCTGAATTTAGTTGCTGCAATACAGTATAGTACGATACACTCATTCGAACAAACTGAAATAAATATCTACAGTTAGAAAAGTTCTTACACAAATTCCCATATTTTGCAAGATACCCTGATAAAAGTGTCCAGTGAAAGATAAATCAAATTGAACGACGACGGTTTGATGGACTTTTGTGTAGTTTCCAAGAAAATGAATAAACTTCTTTGTGCTTGCAACGATTGTCCAACCCAATTAGATTCAAAAGCAGATTCAGAAATCTTGTCACTCTATAAACTCCATCACTACAAAATTTACAAAAGATCGTGTCATTCTTACCTTGACTGTGATTTCGTTTCCAAACCAACACAAAATGAAAACTTGCAATATCAAGCAGAAGATGCAACCAAACTGGTAATAAAACTGGTACTGTGCAGGAGTGACCTTGAACGAAAGCAATTTTTACATTTTTAACAATTTTGACACGTTGGCATTTACCATAGCTAGTCTAAAGCAACACATCGCGACCGAGACCATGTTGGCGGTCAACTGTCCCATCACTATCAAGTTGAAGAACTTGTTGCAACTGGCAGCAAAACTAAAATTGTAATTGTTTCATTAAAAATTGTTGCTTCGAAATTTCCTACTTTAAAATTTCCTTGTGATGTCGGATGCAACTCTTCAAGCTTCCGGTAAAATCTCGTGGGTCAAGATTTTTCAAATCGTCGCACAAGATTTCGCACTGGACACCGACGTACATCATGAGCGCAATCACCAACATGTCCACGTTGCAGCCCCCAGTGGCGATAAAAATGTGACTGATCAGCTGATGCAAATACGTCAGCTCGTAAGCTGGTGAGGATTTAACATTGAAAGGGTACCAAGCTGGGAACGGTAACGAGTACGATCTGGTTTTTCCACTCAAAATAGGGAAGATTTCCCACACGACAATCGTGAGTCCCACAGAAGGAATAAAAGTGTCGTTGACCACTTTCCAGAACTCGAGATTCGACTGGACCAGCTTTCTCTGGGTGGAGTTCTTGGGCCGGAACGTCTCCGCGTTGAGAGATCTCATCAGCTCCTTGACCACTTTAATGTTTTTTATGAAGGTGTACATCTTGAAGAGCGCCATGCTTTCCGCAGAACACATGAACATGGTTTCCGTCACAGCTTCCAGGTTTGTGAAAACGAGAACGATGCGGATTATTTGGAACAGGATGTGGAGAGCTACAAAGAAATTCACGCAGATGATGGAGTACAAAGTGTAGAGGTCCAGGCCGAAAGTGTCGCTTTTCGGCCACATTCCGGTTATTTTTAGCATGAAAATGTTTGTTTGGATCACGGTTCTCCACTCGAGTTGCTTCATCACTTTGCAAATGTAAAATGTTTTTGCTAACTTCTAAATGAGTTCGTGGTGAGTAGCAAGGTTCAAAACGAGCACAATCACTGGAGACTGCTCATTTGAAAGTCGTCCAAACGCTTTCAATTTGAGCTTTTATAAATTTCTCTGCCCCTGTTATTCAATCGGTCGATAACCAAGGAAAAAACGAAAAAATACATTTTTCTTCTTCCTCTAACTAGTAATTATGCGAGGTAAACTGGTTATTAAACTTTTCTCTTGACGCTTGCTTGTAACCAGTTTTCATGAGAAAACTCGCAGCTGGAAAAAATATTTTTTTCAAAATGTTTGGATTGTTTCTCGAATTTTAGGTAAGTCGGTAATTTAAACTTGTATTAGTTATTCTGTACCCACCAATTAGATTTTTCTTGTTATTATTTAATAGCCCTTTAGACTTAGTTTTCGTGAGAAACTCTCAGATGGGAGACAAACATTGATAAATATTAATGGCCCAAGAATTTACTGCTGTCTACAGAGACGAATCATTCACAATCCATTTTGTCCAAGTATTCTGTGTCAGCACGACACTAGTGTGTTATAATTAACAACAAAACCGTGACGAAAGAGCTAGTTCCTCCAGTTTTAACTGAAACAGAGACGAATAAGAAATCATCTCGCGTAAGTATTTCTTTTCGACTTTTGAATCTGCAATAAAAATATTATTACTAATAACACACTTCCGTTATTATTTCACAAAAAATTGTATCAGATTACCTTAACCTTCCATTGTTAATATTCAAGTTTAATACATTTTATTTAAAACTGTAACAACTGGAAAATTATTTACATTTTGTGTGGCTCCTCTCTGTACTCTTAGAAATTATTTATCTAAAGTGAAAATTTTTTCATAGAGTAAAATG
Organism: Tenebrio molitor; assembly: GCF_963966145.1. Classification (NCBI taxonomy): domain Eukaryota; kingdom Metazoa; phylum Arthropoda; class Insecta; order Coleoptera; family Tenebrionidae; genus Tenebrio; species Tenebrio molitor. Next base: position 46,658,466 of record NC_091046.1, read on the forward strand.
TAAGCAATTATGCTTTGGAGAACTTTACTTTGCACTTTAGTACACTAGTGCTTTGTTTTTCCATACCTGAAAAACAACGTGTTCAAAAACAGGCCTGGCACAATTTCCGAATTAATGCAAGTAATTACTGATAACTGCAATTTAATTGATGTCCCGATTTTGCGAAGGTCATTTGAAAACATGAAGCGAAAAGTAACATTATGGGACTCACCGTTGAATAAAGACGCAAGAGTTTTAAATCTCATTGTTTGATTACACTACACGTGAAGAAATTTTTTTACAACCGACAAGTCACACATAATTGACACCTTTATGAAAATCAAGATTTCAACGTTCTCAAAATCACTAACCTAACTTTTAAGACTGACATCTGATAATTGAAATCTTAACGAATTGCCAACTGAAATTTTTGGTCAGAACCAACTCTAATTTTTTTTTTTTTTTTCGATCTCACGGTATAATAATATATACTGTGCAACACTAAGCTGTTCTAAGTCTTAAGATACGTTTATTAATCAATCGATATTCGATATTCTAAAAATGTATATTTTTGATAATAAAAATATTATGATGAATAAAGGTACAGAAAATGAACAAAAGTTTGGAGGAGAATGTAGGACCAAGAAGACCCAAGAAAAACAAAGACTGATTTATGGAAAAATGCAAAAAGGTTCTAGAAGTACGGTACCAAGCAAGATTAATGCCACTAAATAAACACGCAGAAGAAGACCAAAAAAGATACGAGGTCGCAAGGAAGGCAACGAGTATGCAGGCAGGAAAAAAAGTTTAATGAGGAAGCTAAGGACAATGGAAGAAAGTTACAAAAATAAAGAAACAAGGAACTTCTACCAGGGTGCAAGGAAAGCTAGAGAAGCCCCACAGAAAATAACGACATACCGGAAAAGAAGCACAAAGAATTTAAGCTAAAGAGGTGGGTGGAGTACTTTGATAAGGTCTTAAATACCGATAGTTATGAAGAGCAAGTGGAGGATTTGGAGCCCCAAGAAAATAACGAACAAGAAGCAGTGCAGGAACCAACAGAGAAAGAGATAGAAGAAGAATAAAAGTAAGCAGAAGAAAATGGCATTCCTGCAGGAATATTGAAATACGCAGGAGGAAGATTAAAAAGCGGGGTGAGCGCGCTGATTAAGCGAATTTGACAGGAAGAACCAATACCACAACAGCGGAAAAATGCGAAAATATGTCCCATCTCAAAAAAGGGAAAAGAACGAACTGTGAAAACTACAGAGAGATATCGCTTCTCGACGTCATCGTCACCTACAAAGTGCTGACAAGATTAATTAGAAACAGAATAAGCCTCTTTCACGATACCCTACTTGGGGAGTACCAAGGAGGATTCAGGAAGGGAAGCTCAAGTACAGCCCAGATCTTCACGTTGAGAGTGCTACAGAAGCAAAGTTTCAAACAAAACCCAAGTCTCCATATTTTCTTCATAGGTTTTAAGAAAGCTTACGACTGTACCTAGCAATGAAAAAACTGAAGACACGCAGCACAAAATCTGGAAGACTGTCGAAAATTTTGGAGGAAACACAAGGGGATCCGCTATCCACAATGCTGTTTAATATAGTTTTAGAAGCAGTTTTCAGAGATAGCAAAATCCCAACGGAAGAAATAATATACCACGGAAAACAACCAGAATAACCAGATAACAAATATAAAAAGCATTTAGCAAACTGGAAAACCTTGCAAGCACTTATGGACTGAAGATAAACGAAGAGAAAACGAAATACATAATAATGAAGCGGGAAAAACCAAAGAACCATACAGCAAATTCAGGAGAGAAACAAAAATCTATAACTTCTAGAGGGTCAAACACTTCGAATACCTAGGAGTAACACTCTCCTACGATAACGAGAAGAGCTGGAGATAGACAAGAGAATGAGCAAAGGGAAGCAAGGCAATGGGCTCACTAAACAGAATGCTAAGGAATCTCAAGAGCAGCGAAGATCAGGACAGTATTAAGACCGGGGGGAAAATGAGGATTCTTCTTTATTACAAAATGCACCATTCACCAAAAGGCACGTCATCCAAAACCCTTGACGACAAATTAATTCAAGTCTTTCAGACCTGTGTCTCTGTTAGACCTATACCTAAAAACATCTAAAACCTTCAAATTGTTTTAATCTTGAAATAGTTCATTACAAATTAGTATGCCATGCCTATGTCAACATCATCTAATATTTCTCTTGACGAAAATGATAGTTTTTTTTGAATTTAAATATCCTCAAGACTCAAGATTTCGTTTACGAACTACCCACTGGAAAATTAGTGATAAAGATTTAACCGACGCAGGTCCTTCGAACGTTAATATAAATCTTGACGAAAAATTCGGAAATGTCAAGAAATGTCAAAATACAATTTATGAAGATAAATTAGTTTTTCAATGTGAAGAGTGCAACAGGAACTTTAAAAATGAAAAGGGTCTTAAAATTCATAGAACAAGAATCCATGGACTAATGGGACAATCTTTTTTGTGTGAATCATTTTCCTCAAAAATTGATAAAACAAGAAGGAAAAATGAAGCAATCCATCAATCTCTACCTACTTCCATGGACTATGAGAAACAATCCGGATCACAAGATAGTCAACCTGATGGATCTCAACGATTACGTTGTACTCTATGTCACAACAGATTGAAAATTCACGTAGATAAGTATCATGTCGATAATAATCTATCAACTTTTTCTACTTCTTCTTCAACCGATTCAATAACAAAATTGCTAATTAATTTGAAACTTCAGTTACCAACTATTAGAAGAATTCCAAAAGCTTGCAGACATTTAGCTGCAGATAAATTAAGTTCCATTATTAATAATTGTCTTTCGACCAAATCATTATCATCCTTTGAGAATCTTTTGCTTTTTTCGTATAGAGCTTTCAATGTAGCAGAGAAATCTGATAAGTCGTTGAATAAGCATATAAAAGAAAATCTTTCTAATTTTGAAGTACCTCAAATACGAACTGGTTCTAAGAAACGTACAAATTTATCATTAGCTAAGAAAGTAGAAGCAAAAGTAGCCGATTTTGATATCAGAGGAGCTGTTAAATTATTGTCCTCGGATGACTCATTAGCTTCATTCAACGAAGATGTTGCTGAAGAACTTAAAAAAAAACATCCTTCACCATCTCGCGAACTTTTTTTCCCAGACCCTTTCAAACCAGGAGACATTAAGTTTAATAGTCAATGAGCAAAACGTTCGAGAAGCTATCAATTCATTTCCTGCCGGTTCTTCACCAGGTTTAGATGGCATGAGACCACAATACTTGAAAGATATCATATCTTTGTCAGCGGGTGAAGCAGGTCAGAAGGCACTAAGAGCTTTAACCAAACTGTGCAATTTTTTATTATCTGGGCAACTTCCTTCAGAAATCTGCCATTTATTGTATGGTGCGTCTTTATGTGCCCTTAACAAAAAAGATGGAGGAATTAGACCGATCGCTATCGGAAACTGTTTGCGAAGATTGACCTCAAAGCTAGCCTGTTTTCAAAGTCGAAATATTGTAAATTCGTATTTATCTCCACACCAACTTGGAGTTGCAACTAAACTAGGATGCGAAGCAGCAATTCATACCACACGAACCTTTGTTAATAACGATCAAAACCGTGGCAAAGTTCTTCTTAAATTAGATTTCAAAAATGCCTTTAACTCAGTCGAACGGGATTGTATTCTGAAAGAAGTCCAATGTCATACCCCACTTCTGTACCCTTATCTTTATCAATGCTATAGAAATCCTTCAACTTTATTTTTCGGTAATCATTTAATTTCTTCTTCTGTTGGAGCTCAGCAAGGAGATCCCTGCGGTCCCATGATTTTTAGTCTTGCCATTCAACCAATTATTTTATCTTTGGATTCTCAAATGAATATATGGTATTTAGATGATGGAACCTTAGCGGATTACCCAGAAGTAGTTTTATCCGACTTTAAGAAAGTTATAAATTTATCTCAGGAAATTGGCCTTGAATTAAACTTTAACAAATGCGAGATCTTTTGCTGTTCTGGAGACACAGATTTAAAAGTCATAAAGGAATTTCAAAATTTAGCACCAGGCATTAAAATCTGTGACCGAGAAAGTTTATCTCTTTTAGGCTCTCCAATCTTTGACCAAGGTTTCAAAAACACCGTCGAAAAAACTATAATTACAGTTGAAAATCTTTTAAACAAAGCTGAACTCCTTAACAGACACGTGGCTTATACTTTAATCAAAAACTGTCTTTTCATACCAAAATTTAATTTTTTATTAAGAACAACTCCATTTTGGAAATTTTCTAATTATGTTAATTCAATTGATTCTTCTTTAAAGTCTTGTTTAGAGAGAATACTTAATTTACGTTTAACTGATTTACAATGGCGTCAGTCCACTTTACCGATTAGATTTGGTGGTCTGGGAATTCGTCGCATTTCCGATATTTGCCTCCCTGCTTTCCTATCTTCAATTAATGGGGTTAAAAAGCTTGTTTCTTTATTACTAAACTCAAAGGATAATGAGCTTAATATTCACCATTATGATGAAGCTTTAGCAGCCTGGGGTGTAGCAAATGAGAACGAAATACCAACAATTCCACAATTTCAGAAGAATTGGGATAATATTAATATCAAAGGAATAATTGCCAATGACTTAATCTTTAATTCACCTAGAGACTTGGCTCGTTTTAAAGCTTTGCAATGCAGAGAATCAGGATCTTGGTTACATGCAATACCTTCTCCTAATATTGGTACTCTTTTAGATAACACTTCCTTCCAAGTTTGTATTGGTTTAAGATTGGGTTGTAATCTTTGTACACCTCATATTTGCAAATGCAATGCGAAAGTTGACGAAATTGGCACCCACGGTCTAAGTTGTTTCAAAAGCAGTGGTAGATTTTCAAGACACACTGAAATTAATTCCATTATCAATCGGTCTTTAACTTCAATTCATGTGAATTCAACTTTAGAACCAAACGGACTGTCTCGGGATGACGGAAAACGCCCAGATGGGATGACTTTAGTACCGTGGATTAAAGGTCAACCTTTGGTTTGGGACGTTACTGTTGTAGATACACTTGCAGACAGTTACGTATTGAAATCATCTGAAGTGTCAGGTTTTGCCGCTGAAATGGCTTGCAAACGCAAACATAGCAAATATAGTTCAATCATTTCGTCAAACTACGTGTTTAAAGGTTTAGCATTTGAAACCTTAAGCCCTTGGTGAAAAGAAGCCATCGATTTCATTAATGTCATCGGAAACCGACTTATCGCGGAATCAGGCGATTCAAAATCAAAGAAATTCCTTTTCGAGAGGATTTCCCTTACCATTCAACGTGGAAACGCTGCAAGCATTCGGGGCACTTTTCCAGATTCCGCAATATTATCGGAAATTTTTGTATTATAAAACAAAAATGTTTATGTAATTATGTTATAATATAATATTATTACACAGAGAAAAAAAATTACATTTTGCACAGTATCATTACAGAAATAAACTGCTAGCTATGTGCGAAGCTCTTCTCTGCATTTATTTTTGCTCAAATGAAATTATTTTGCCGAGTGCAGTTGCTGCAACACTGTGTAGTACGAGGCACACACTCGAACAAACTGAAATCAGCAACTCCAATAATTTTTTTTAACCAAATACATCTGCTTTAAATACCCTGATGAACGTTTCCAGGGAAAGATATATGAGATTAAATGACGACGGTCGAATGGGTCTTTGCGTAGTCTGCAAAAAAATCAGTAAACATTTTTGCGCTTGCAGCGATTGTCCAACCCATTGAGATTCAAAAGCTGATCCAGGGATCTTCTCACTCTGAAAAGGTTTACGTAAGTGTGCGGAAGCATCACTCTTGATTGTACCTTGTCGGTGATTTCGTTGCCAAACCAGCAAAAAATTAACATTTGCATGATGAGGCAAAAGATGCATCCGAACAAGTAGTAGAACTGGTAGTGCGAAGGTGTGATCTGAAACAATAAAGGTAACTCCACAAATTTTCCAGTTTTGCATTTACCATGGCTAGGTGGAAGCAACACATCGCAACTGAAATAATGTTAGCGCAGAGCTGTCCCATCACAATCAAATTGTAGAATTTGTTGCAGCTGTTGGCAAAACTAAAAGCAAACGTTTTCCACATCTGCGATGGATTCTCACCTCAAGATGTCTTTGTGGTGCCGGATGCAGCTTCTCAAGCTCGTTGCAAAATCTTGCGAGTCCATGTTGTTCAAATCGTCGCACAAGATCTCGCACTGGACCCCGACAGACATCATCAAAGCGATGACCAACATGTCCACATTACAAGCAGCACAAGCCAAAACGAAGTGACTGATTAGTTGGTACAAGTAGACCAGTTCGTAAACTGGCGAGGCTTTTACATCGAAGGGGTACCAAGTGGGGAACGGCAGAGCGAACGCCTTGGTTCTTCCGGTCAAAATAGGAAAGACATCCCACATGACAATGGTGACCCCAACTGAAGGTATGAACGTGTCGTTGACCAGCTTCCAAAATTCGAGATTCCCCTGGACCAGCAGTCTCTGGGTGGAGTTCTTGGGTCTGAACGTTGGGCAATTGAGAACTCTGATGAGACTCTTCACCAGTGCGATGTTCTTGATGAAGGTGTACATTTTGAACAGCGCCAAACATTCTGCAGAGCACATGAACATGGTTTCTGTGACTGCTTCCAGATTGGTGAAGACCAAAACGATGTGGATTATTTGAGAGAGGACGTGCAGAGCCACGAAGAAATTGACACAGATTGTCGAGTACAATGTGTACAAGGTCAGGCCGAAGGTGTCAGATTTGGGCCACAATCCCGTCAGCCTCAGCATAAAGATGTTTGCCCGGATGACGTTTCCCCATTCGAGTTGGTTCATTTTGAACAACACAACACGACGGGCGCACAAGAATGACAGCTTTGAGCTTCTCCGAGAGCTTATATAAACTCCGGGACCGCTCGATAAACAACGGAAAATAGAAAAAAAATCTTTTTTTATTTTTCTGAACTAGTAATTATGTGAGGTAAACTGCTTATTAAATTTTTCACTTGACTTCAGGGTTTTCGTGAGAGCGGTCACAGATGGAAAAAATATGTTTTCAAAATGTTTAGCCAGGCTCTTAATTAGAAACTGTGCGAGTAATTCACAACCCACCAATTACATTTTTCTTGTGATTATTTAATAGCCCTTTAGACCTATTTTCCGTGAGAAAATTCTCAGATGGCCAACAAGCATTGATAAATATTAATGGCTCAAAAATTCTTTGTACACTGACAAATCATTCAGTGCCATCGCATTGTCCAAGTGATAGTGTTTCAGATTTTAAAAATAAAAGTGTTCAAGAAAGTGAAAAAGTGTGTAAAGTAGGTAAGCAACACTTTTTGCCTAAGAATATTTTAAAAACCATAAATGTTGTCGTTTCGATGTGGCTAGTGAGTCATAGTTATTTTTTCCGGTCTGAATACACTAAAAAAAAATAATAACAATCATAGTCGACAATGATAAATGATTGCTGAATGGTGTTTCAATTCTCCGATATGTTCAAACGTGCTGATTAACAAAGAAAATTTTTATTTATTTATCAGTACGTAGTAACATTTTTACGAAGCACAAGAAAATGTTTCTTTTTGATTGAGATATTTCTCGCTGACTTAATTGTTGTAAAAATAAATTGACACAAACTCCAATTTCATTTCTATATTTTTTTCAAATCGTACAAACTTTTAAACCACGAGACATGATCGAGTAATTTGAGTGACACTGTGAAGCTCTATTTAGAAAATTAAAAAAAAAACAGTATAATTACGCTACTTCTCAGCATGATGGAGCTCCAACATGTGTTGGAGCTCTGAATGATTCTCCTAATTTCCTAATCAAGCACCGTCAAATTAACTTCCGTCCAAGAAACAAAAGATAGCCTAAGAAGATAGAAGAAGTCTTGGAATCAATTAGGCAACAAGATATTTTTGCTTTGTTTGTAACTACTTTAAAAGCGAAGATAATATGGTAGATTATTTCCTTCATGTGTTTAGCAACCAATTGCGTGACAAATATTGACCAATCAAAGCGAGAAAACAAAAAATAACCCGATAACATTTCTCTAAAATGCACATGTGCAATAATCTGATAAAAAAATGTCGGTACCTGATTTTTTTTTAATTATTTTGAATAAAAAGGATTGGAAATAATGCGTTTGGTTTCATTCTATTCAGGAAATAATCAGCCGTATACCCCTCGTGCAAAATTTTAATATCGGAAATTTGTTTGCTAATGAACTCAAACATCCATAAATTATTCGGTCAGAAGAACAATTATTATCAAATAAAAGCCCTCGACTTCGTCTCGTGCTCTTATTAGCTAATAATTGGTCTTCTGACCTCATTCATGGATGTTTTCGTTCATTAGCAAAAACATTTCCGATAAAAAAAAATTGCACTTGGGATATAATATGTGATTATATCATTAAAAGTAGAAGTGAGTATTTTTGTGCTAAGCCCCGAGGATGTAGACCGAGACGAAGTCGAGGTCGTTACTGGGCGACTCTAAAACTTTGTTTTATTAAACGTTGCAATTACTATTTCAATTATTTTCTACACTTTTACAGTTCTACTAATGAAGTCTTCTTTGAAAATAATCTTTAACGCCTTTGTGTTGAGAAAAAAAAATTAATCATCATCATCAATATTGTCAAGTGAATACTGTTTTTTCTTCCATTATTGATTTTGCAAATCTCTGGCTACTAATTATTTATAAAATGTAAAGCAAATGTAATGACGTGTCTTTTGAATAATAAAACACAAGAAATTGTCTAGGTCTCTGTGATTTGATTTTTATCTTAATAATACATTTCCCACCAAACCATTAATAAAACAACGGATAGTCTAATTCTAAATTAAATTGTGGACATAAATTAATATTGAAACCTAGTTACAAACCGCATCACTTATGTTGCAAACTTTTTTCAAGGTTAACGTCAACACCGTTGCTTTAAAATTGACGTTTCTTTGACATTTCTGCGAGAAATCTACTTACCAGTGGCGTCGCGTTTGGCAATAAAACTGGTAAATTACCCATTCTTGTGAATGTTATAAAGTAGCGATTGGAGACCGCAAATTGTCGACGCCCATAGATTGAACACTTATTTGCATAGGATTTCGCTACGACATGACCGATAATTTGCAACGCCTGTTCTGGATTTATTTTCTTTTTGATCACTTTTGTAGTATGTTTATTACTACTTCTGCAATATTTTTTTATCGAAGCAGCAGTCCTGACAAGGATGTTTCTCTTAAAAACGAGGCATTTTTTCACAAATTCTCAAATGAAACAAAGTGTATTCCATGTTTTCAAGCACCTTTATTGATTCAACCAAAAAAATACAAAAACAATTTCAAGAACTTCATAAATAATGTTTTTCCTACTTTTTCTAATTATCTTCTGTATCTTTCAACCTAATTCTTTTATACCTTTCTTGCTTATACTTCTCCTACTACTAAACTATGAAAATAAAATACGAACAATTATTTTTAAAAGAACATTCACAATTGTTTTCTTTGACAGTTAACAAACAGTAAATTAACAATTAACATTTATAATATAAATAGATTGATTAAAATAGCTCCTTCTTACACCTTCTAAGAAAATAATCTTTCCTGTTCTTGTGCTAAGAAATAGAAAGTTGTGTTACGTTACTCTGAGGCATTCACTGTGGACAATACTGCAAAATAAGACCACGAAACTCGAAGAATCTAAAATTTATTTTCTTCCAATTGTCAAATTTAACGACTGCGGACTTACCTTAATATATGTGTCCAAAGTAAGATAAAATAAGTTAAAAGCAGACATCTTTATCGGTTTCTGCGTATTCATGACAAAAATCAAAACATTTTTTTGAACTGAGAGAGGTGCATTGGTCCAATCAGATTCGAAAGCGGCGTAGGGAATTTGGGCACTCTGAATGCAAGAAATTAATGAAAAAGTAATCGACAGTCTTGTAGCTTCACCTTAATTTGCACTTCGTTTCCGAACCAGCAGTAGAGAAAAATCTCTTGAATGGCAGCACCCAAGTAGAAAAAAATTGTGCAAAATTCGCTGCTCAAAGGTGCAACCTGAAAGAGTTGCTGAGTAGTATAAGTTAAGTAGGGGAAGTAACTTACCAGAGTTAAGCGAAAGAGAGACATTGCAATACAAGCTGCGCTGGTAAAGAACTGCCCAAATGCAATGGTGTTGAAGAATTGATTGCATTTCTCGGAGAATCTACAAAAATGATTATTGCAACTAAATGTGGTTAGTTCTTCTCACCTCAAGATATCCTTGTGATGCTTGACACACTTCACAAACTCGATACAAAAATTGTCAACTTTGAGACTCCTGAGGTTGTCGCACAAGATATCGCATTGACCTCCAACGAACATCATCAGTGCAGAAATCAAAGTATCTAGGCCCAAATTAGCCGTGGCGAGACAACAAATGCTGACAACTTGATGCAAATATGTTATTTCATATTTCGGCGACGTTTCGGTACCGAAAGGGTACCAACATGCGAACGGTAGTTGCTTCTTCTCGTCCAGAAACGGAAACGAACACCAAACGCTCAAGCAAAATGCCACAGTTACTACAAGTGCGCCGCTCACTCTCTTCCAGAACATCACATCAGGCTGGACCAGATTCTCCTGTTTCAGGTGCTTCGGCTGGAACTCCACGCTTTCCAAAATTACCATCAGCTGCTTCAAAGTTTTCAGATTTTTCACAAAGTAGTACGCTTTGACGAGAGTCAAGACGTCAGTAACTGTGATGAAGATGGTTTCTGCGAGATTCTCTAAGTCGGTGTAGACCACAAAGATGTTGAGGATTTGAGATAAGGCGTGGGCACCGAAGAGGAAGGTGACGATCAGGGCTGAGTAAAGTGTGTAGAAGTCTGCTTGGTACGATCCAAAGCCTTTGGGCCACAAGCCCAAGAAGCGGAAAGCGATGATGTTTGGTTTTATCACTCCTGTCCAATAGAGAATTTTCTCATCTTAGATAATTTTAGTTGTTCTTTAGTGTTTCTTGAAATCACCTGATAATAAAATAATGCAAATTGCAAAAATTACTTGATGGATCAAAATAAAAACAAATCTAGGCAAAGAGATACAGAAAGCTCGATGTTTGAGTTGATTAAAATGTCAAAAGTACTCAAGCTTCATATTTTTATAGTCGTCTGAGATGGATCCCCACCAAAGAGTTTTTACTACTTCTGCGCAGTAGACTAACAGCAATTTTATATTTATTACACAGGGTATTTACTTAAAATAACATTATTGTTAAATATGAAATAGAATATTTGGACCACTTCATTTTTACACAAAACACTTTGAAATATAATATGGAAACAGAAACACTTCTCTTGAAATTATTCCATCAAGTGAATAGGTACTGTTTTTTCTTCCATTATTGATTTTGCAAATCTCTGGCTACTAATTATTTATAAAATGTAAAGCAAATGTAATGACGTGTCTTTTGAATAATAAAACACAAGAAATTGTCCAGGTCTCTGTGATTTGATTTTTACCTTAATAATACTTTTCCCACCAAATCATTAATAAAACAACGTAGAGTCTAATTCTAAATAAAATTGTAGACATACATTAATATTGAAACCTAGTTACAAACCGCATCACTTACGTTGCCAACTTTTTTCAAGGTTAACATCAACACCGTTGCTTTAAAATTGACGTTTCTTTGACATTTCTGCGAAAAATCTGCTGATCAGTGTCGTCGCATTTGGCTATAAGCTGGTAAATTACCCATTCTTGTGAATGTTATAAAGTAGCGATTGAGACCACAAATTGTCGACGCCCATGCATTGAACGTAGGATTTCGCTACGACATGACCGATAATTTGCAACGCCTGTTCTGGATTTATTTTCTTTTTGATCACTTTTGTAGTATGTTCATTACTACTTCTGAAATATTTTTTTATCGAAGCAGCAGTCCTGACAAGGATGTTTCTCTTCAAAACGAGGCATTTTTTCTCAAATTCTCAAATGAAACAAAGTGTATTCCATGTTTTCAAGCACCTTTATTGATTCAACCAAAAAAATACAAAAACAATTTTAAGAACTTCATAAATAATATTTTTTCTACTTTTTCTACTTATCTTCTGTTTCTTTCAACCATATTTTTTAATACATTTCTTGCTTATACTTCTCCTACTACTAAACTATGAAAATAAAATACAAACAATTATTTTTAAAAGAACATTCTTAATTGTTTTCTTTGACAGTTAACAAACAGTAAATTAACAATTAACATTTATAATATAAATAGATTGATTAACATAGCTCCTTCTTATACCTTCTAAGAAAATAATCTTTCCTGTTCTTGTGCTAAGAAATAGAAAGTTGTGTTAAATTACTCTGAGGCATTCACTGTGGACAATACTGCAAAATAAGACCACGAAACTCGAAGAATCTAAAATTGATTTTCTTCAATTCTCAAATTTAATGACTGTGAACTTACCTTAATGTAGGTGTCCAAAGTAAGATAAAATAAGTTAAAAGCAGACATCTTTATCGGTTTCTGAGTATTCATGACAAAAATCAAAACATTTTTTTGATCAGAAAGAGGTGCATTGGTCCAATCAGATTCGAAAACGGCGTAAGGAATTTGGGCACTCTGAATGCAAGAAATTAGTGAAAAAATAATCAATAGTGTTGTAGCTTCACTTTAATTTGCACTTCGTTTCCGAACCAGCAGTAGAGAAAAATCTCTTGAATGGCAGCACCCAAGTAGAAAAAAATTGTGCAAAACTCACTGCTCAACGGTGCAACCTGAAAGAATTGACTGAGTAATGTGAGTTAAGTGGAGGAAATGACTTACCAGAGTTAAACGAAAGAGTGACATTGCAATACAAGCTGCACTCGTAAAGAACTGCCCAAATGCAATGGTGTTGAAGAATTGATCTACAAAAATGATTATTGCAACTAAATGTGGTTAGTTCTTCTCACCTCAAGATATCCTTGTGATGCTTGACACACTTCACAAACTCGATACAAAAATTGTCAACTTTGAGACTCCTGAGGTTGTCGCACAAGATATCGCATTGACCTCCAACGAACATCATCAGTGCAGAAATCAAAGTATCTAGACTGAGATTGGTCGTGGCGAAGCACCAAATGCTGACCACTTGGTGCAAATACGTCAATTCGTATTTCGGCGAAGATTCGGTACCAAAAGGGTACCAACTTGCGAACGGCAATTGCTTCTTGTCGTTCAGAAGAGGAGTGGAACACCAGGCGGTCAAACAAGATCCCACGGTCACCACAAGTGCGCTGCTCACTCTCTTCCAGAAGGTCAAATCTGGCTGGATTAGACTCTCTTGTTGGGAGTTCCTGGGCTGGAACTCGACGCTCTCCAAGATTACCATGAGTTGCTTCAAGGTACTCATGTTTTTTACAAAGTAGTAGGCTTTGATCAATGTTAAGACGTTGGTCACTGTGATGAAGATGGTTTCGGTGAGGTTCTGCAGGTCGGGGTAGACGACGAAGATGTTGAGGACTTGGGAGAGGTTGTGAACACTCAAGAGAAGAATGATGATCACAGCTGAGTAAAGGGTGTAGAGATTTGCTTTGTAGAGTGTAGAGCCTTTGGGCCACAAGCCCAAGAAGCGGAAACCGACGAGGTTTGGTCTTATCACTCGTGTCCAAGAGAATGTTTCCATCCTAAGCAAATTTATTATTCCTTAAAATTTCTTCAATCTGCTAAAAATAAAACGAAGCAAATAATCATACCCTTTAGTATTTGAAGCCTTAACGGACATTGTTTAATAAAATTGTTACCAAAGAGATCAAAAGCTCGGACAACAATGACAAAAGTATTCGTGCTTCATGTTTTTATAATTGTCCTGTTTCACAACCAATCAGTTTTTTTTACTTCTGCGCAGTAAAATTCTTGAATTAATCATACCAAGAGCTGCACAATTTTATAATGATATTTTTTACACACTTACCTCCAATGAAATTATTGCTAAATGGAGGGAGAATATTTGCACTACTTTACTCCAAAAGAAAACACTCTGAAATAAAATATAAAAACTGAAACTCTTCTGTAGAAATTGAAAGCTCTCTCCTGAATCATTGATAAGTTCGCAAAGTAATTGCAAATCTCTGGCTACTAATTGTTGATAAAATGTAAAGCGAACGTGATGACGTGTCTTTTGAATAATGAAACACAAGAAATTGTCTCGGTCTCTGTGATTTGTTGCCCTAATAACACACTTTCCCCAAGAGTCATTAATAAAATAACGCCCCAATTATAAATAATGACAATTGTTTAAATAATTTGTAGGCACTTGTTAAAACCGGAATTTATTTAGATACCAGATGCTTTAGCAACTTCTTTAAGAACTTAGAGAACAAGAAGTCTCAAGCACTGTCCCCTAAGACAATACCCAAACTGGATATCCGTTGCGTTTTTATACAATTTAGTACTTTGCCCTTGATGATTTATCCAAAAACATGGGGTAGATGGTTATTATAATTTCCCTTGACTTGTTATAAAGAAATAAAAAAAAGAATTAACAAAAAGCCGGTAAGTTGAGCTTTCTTGTACTGCAAATATTCATTTTTAATTTGTTTGATTTTAGTCAGGATTGGGGGAACATTAAGAAAACGACAAATCTGTCTTTTTTAAAAAATACAGGGTGTTAGTTAATGATTGTGAATAAATCTCGGGGTGAATTCCTTACGAAAAATGTGGCTTAAAACCTAAATAAAGTTTTTCGTTAAAATGAGTAGTTTTCTCAAAAAAAAAAAATAAATGTAGTCCACTGTTGGAGAATTTCTCTAATTTCGCATTAGTTTTGATTTTTTTTTTAATTCAACGTTCCACGTTTAAATTTTTTTCTTTAAACCATTATTATTTAGCAGTAATTCAAAAAAATACGGATATGCCAGAATACATGTATTTTAATTTTTTTCTTTTTTTGAGAAAGCTACTCATTTTAACGAAAAACTTTATTTAGGTTTTAAGCCACATTTTTCATAAGGAATTCACCCTGAAATTTATTCCCAACCATTTACTAACACCCTGTATATCTTTATCCAACAAGGAGAACAATCTTGAAAAGAAATAATATGGTAAAACTATCATGTTTTCATTTAGAAAGCACAAACTATCCAAACCATATCCCTAGATTTCTTTTAGTTTTTTCCTTTGGTTCATTTTTCGTTTCTATTTCTTCTCATATCACTTTTTTCGTTATAGAAAAAGTACTAAGTAATAAATATTTTTAAACTAAAATTATTTAAAAATTGTGCCCATGGTTCTAAAAACCAGCGTTTTCTTAATTTTTCACTTTGCTTATTTTTTTGTATTTTATATTATTAAATCATACATATTCCATTTCCCGTTTTCCTCTATTTTTATTTCTTTTTTATTTCCCAGTTTCTTCAGATTAATCAATCTTTACAATCACTTTTACATTTATTCTCCCGCAATTTGTCTTTATATTCATTTTTTAAATATGTATTAACAAAATACACAAAGTTGGTAATAGTGGCAAAGAGGGAGAGAGAAATGAAAGAAATGATGAGGAGCATAGGGGAGTATGTGAGGAAGATAAAACTGGAAGTGAATGTTGAGGAAACGAAAATTATGGTGTTTACCAAGAGAAAGAGGAAGAGTGAAGAGAATGAGTGGAAATGGGAAGGAAGGAAAATAGAACCAGGAGAATAAAGTGAGAGAGAAATACTACCAGAGGAACGGTTATGCCAGTGAAGAAGTGGAAATATTGAGAGCAAAAGGAAGATGGATGAATGTAGAGCTAAGTGAAAGGGACAAAGACGCTCAAGAAAGAAGGGAGAGAATCAAAGAGATGAGAGGTGGATGACAAAGAAAATGTCGGAGAGGAAGTGCAAGAGAAAGAAAAATGATTGCGAGGTTTAGATGTGGAAACAAGGAGAGAGAAAAGAGGTACTGGAAGGAAGGAGAGGAAAGAAGGTACAGAATGTGCTATGAGGAGAAAGACAATGGAGCACATGTGGGATGGGTGTAGCGAAATAAGAGAGGGAGAGAAAGGAACGAGCAGAAATACTGAATGAAGATGGAAAGGAGATAGAATGGATGAAAGAGATATGGAAAAGGAGGAACAGAATGGAAAAAGAAAAAAAGAATCTTTTATTCGTCTTTGTTGTTAAAATAAAAAAGTATCGCAATTCAAAATCATTTTATTTCTAGAAATAAAAATAAAATATCCATTCTTGTTGAAGCGTGTACAAAAAGAAACGGCATGATTTTGAAACATTTTAATAAGTGCATCTGTGTAAACTCGTTCTTCAGGTATTGGTTACTGGTTATTAACCTTGTACAACACCGCAAAATAGGACCAAGCAGATCGGAGAATCTGGAATTAGAACAATCACTGAAACGTCAACACAACTACAAAATCTTACAACAACGAAAGTTCTCAAAGACAGAACAAACAAATTTATAGCCGTTATCCTGACAGGCTGTTGACATCTGACGCTCAAGATGAGCAAACTCGTTTTAACACCAACAGATCTACCGAACCAATCGGATTTGTAAATGGCGTAAGGAATTTGACTGCTCTGAAAAATAAAATGAAATGTTGGGGGCATACTAGTGGTGGGCAGTACCTTGATTTCTACTTCGTTTCCGAACCAGCAATAGAGAAGGACTTGTGTTGAAATTCCAATGATGTAAGACAAGTGAGTGAAAGCTGCTTCACTTAGAGGGTCCACCTGTTTGAGAAAATCTGTCAAAAATGATAATGATTTGTTGGAGACTCACCAAAGTCAGTTGAAACATGGTCAAGGCTAGTACCAAGGTACTTGTAGCGAACTGGCCCAAGATTATCATGTTGAAAACTCTGTTGCCCTCTTTGGCAAAGCTGCAACAATTTGAGTACTTTGAGGATGCGAGATTGAGGAGCTTACCAGACTATCTTCTTGTGGTGCACGATACACTCTCTCAGAGTGGTACTAAAATCTGTCTCGGTCCCACCAAGAAGACTCAGATTGTCGCACAAGATGTCACACTGGGCACAAATGTACATCATCAAAGCGTACGTCAACGAATCCAGATTTATATTTGCGATTGTGATGTACCAAATGCAGACAACTTGATAGACGTAGATGATTTGATAATTCGGTGAAGATTCGGTACTGAACGGGTACCAAGCGACAAACGGCAATCTTTGACCCTCGTTCATCAAAGGAGCGATCGACCACAGCACCACATTTACTGCCACAATACTGCTATAAATAGTGTACGACTTCTTCCAGATCTTCAAAGACGGCTGGATCAGCTTCTCTTGTTCCAAAGACTTCGGCTGGAAGTGGATACTGTCAAGAACCAGCAAGAGCCTCTTGATGACTCGCATGTTTCGCACAAAAAGATACATTTTCATAGTGGCCAGGATGTTTGTGATCATCACGAAAATGGTGGCTGCCAGAGCTTCCAGATCAGAATAGACGAAGAGGATGTTGACCAGTTGGGAAAGATTGTGGCCCCCGATGATCAAAATCGCGTTGAAAACTGCATAGAAGGTGTAGAAGTCGCGCTGGTAGGTTTCACCCCTTTCTGGCCACAACCCCACACATTTCAGCATGAAGACGTTAGCCCTGATGGTAGAGGTCCAATTGAATTTTTTCATCGCTTCGTTGAGGTAGAGACAAGTCGTGCGTGACCACTTGAGCTTTTATAAACTTGGTCTTGACCAATCGCGAGCTTTTATCAGCGTCTGCGCAATCGCAAACCTTGATAGTCACATAATCTTGATTTTTTTACGAGCAAAAATCGCCAATCAGTGCTGTTTATTCGCTGGACCTGGATGCGTTGTAAACATCACATCTAGGAGTCAAAGAGCCGAGTGTTGAGCGTTTCGTTAAAAAAATCGTAAATTAAAAACGTCAACGTAAATTATAGAGGGCGGCGTGAAACGGTGAAAGCTTAAAAATTTATCTCTTTCAGCATGCTGAAAATCTAGCGTTCTTTCTCTCCCCCGAAACCATCAATTATAACCTTCACTAATTAGTGTCCGACTACCCACTCATTACGTTTTTCTCAACACAGTGAACATCTCTTTCATGGGAAACGTCGCAGATGTAAACATTTTCAAAAATGAAAAAATTTGACGTTAATCGAACCCAACCTGCTTATTATCTTTTTGTAATTATTGGTTTGCGTGAGCAAATATTGATGCCTAATCGAGAATTACTAAGGGTAATTAGCTGCGCTGCATCAATAACAAATTATCCTCCCCTTTTGTGCGACAGTCTTAATCAAATGCTCTTGGTGGTTGGACGAGTTTCAGGCGCAAATCAAATTATTATAAAACAAGGTCTTTAGTAATGATTATTGCAGTGCTGAAACCAGAAATATGCTAAAGGTAAAGTGCTCATCGATTTTACTTTTGTTAATCAAATCTAAATGTCAGTTACTTGCACTTTGTTTAATTAGAGAGTAAGGGAAAGTATCCCATATATTAGAAAAAACTCACTTTCTAGTTAGGACTGAAGTTTACGAAGAAGTTTCAGAAAGATGCTTCAGTGTCTTTTATTTATTTAACAAAATCTGACATTGGGGCTATGTGGTGTATTTGCCTTTTTGAGTTTGTAGAAAAAAATAATCTGACAAAAATGTACTAGGATTTATAAAATTGCCGAGAGTAAAAAACAGCAACATGGCTTTGAAGAAGAAGTTAAAATATAGAATTTTACTATTTATTAACAACCGTCGTGAGTGTTTCCAAAATAAGACCAAATAAATTTAAAACGGGCATTTGACTCGTTTTTTCTTTTTCGTTTCAACTCTTGTCCTTGATCTCTTACTACTGCAAGACAACACAATTCGCGTGAAAGAATAATCTAGGCTAGAATGGTGGTTGAATCGGCCCCTGCTGAAGAAATTCCAACGGAAGAATCGATTTGTCTCAAGACGCTATTTCCGTGATGCAGCATTGAAATCTCCACCACGCCGAAGACAGCTCGTTAGTGTAATTGACACTGAATCGAAATTTGCAAATTGGTGAAGATATCTCAGCTCATACCATTGAGTTTCTAAGGCTGACGTTAAGGCTAACAATAAATGAAGTAGACATTGGCAATCTGACAGATACAGGTGTCCCTGAAATGCGCGGCAAAATTTTAACCATGTAGAACTCGGAAAAAATATTTAAAAAATTCAAAAAATAAAAATGACATTTAATTTTTAAACTACATTTTTTTTAATTGTAACCTTGTAGGTAAAATTTTGGCACATTTTAAAAATACACTCTTGTATATCATATTTTATAAAATGTACGCCAATACGAAGTAATCTCTAGGAAATATGCTTTAAAACAAGGAATTTTTAAAATATGCCGAAATTTTATCTACAAAGTTGTGGGACAACGTAGAAGACTAAAAGCAATTTAAAAAAATCGTAGCTCAAAAATTAAATGTCATTTTATTTTTTGACTAGATTTTTTTTTTCCGAGTTCTTCATGAAGCCTAGAAGCTCGTGGTTAAAATTTTGCTGCGCATTTCAGGAACACCTGTATATGTATGTGAATTAATAATGTATAGTAAAAACGTTTTAAATGTGGATTGTCAAACTCAAGGTCGCTTAAAACTTATGACTGAACTGTACGTTAGTGACAAATCTGTCATAAATTCCAAATATGTACCTTATAAGTGCGCCTAGTTACTTCTTCTGGTAGTACCAACTTAACGCCAAGTCCCCAATCCACATCTACAGGGTGTCTGAAAATTTACGAATTCCGAATTGAAAGCGTTGTAGGGGATCACTTCAGTAGTCCAAATATGGAAATTAAAAAAAAATCGGGACTCCTCCCACAAAGATACATTGGTCTGAAGGTGCACTCTTTGAAGTGCGTTTTCTTCAAATACAGCCTGAAAAGTTCAGTGTTTATTGTTATTTATTGTGTAGATGATTGTGGAAAATAATAACGTAAAACAATGTTTTGAAGAAAAGCTTTATTTTGGAGTAAAAAATCTTAAATTTGTGTAATTTTTCTTAAAAATGAAAGGGCAGTGTAGCTAGTATAGTATTTTGTTACTGTGGATATGCAGGCTGCTATGAATTGAACAAAATTAAAGTGTTTACATCTTCTTCAGGAAGAGTATTTACGAGCTCCACTGGGACCTTCTCTACTACCACGCTCTGAATTTGGAATTCGCTAATTTTGAAACACCCTGTATAACGTTCCGGCAATAACAAATTTCTGGAATGATAAAAGAAGAAGACATCTTGGACATAATGCAAGACGTCATCTAGGAGAACAAGATTCGGCTATCTTAGACTTTTTTGTGTTCTTTGACTAGAGTAGATGACCAAAGAGATGAAGAGATATCAAAGGAAGTCATCGAAGATAAAGCTCATGGTGAAAAATTCAGAGAAAGAACAGCAATTATGAGCATGATGATGTCTCTTTGAATGATCGAGTTCCCTTATTTAGATATTCTTTTAGGGTTTAAATAAAAATGGAAAACTTTTTGAACAAAATTGATTTAATTCATCTGGTTTTGTTTCTTGACAAGTGGCGAATAATTTCCAAATAAAAATAACAATCATCAAGACAGATAATTTTTTCAAATAACTACACATTTTACAAATAAGTTGGACAGCTTTCAAATCATCGCAAAGAGAAAAGTCTTCTTGTGGCTGACTCATATTTGAGTGAAACAAATTTCAAATTTATTGCTAAACGTACTGTAGTGATCAGAAGGTAAATTAGTGAAACTAAAACTAAATTAACAATTAGGAGTAGCATTTTTATTTTTTTTTGTTTTAGTTCAAATAAAATCCTGGGCTGGGAAGGCGTTGGAAACCGTCAATTGTTGTGCTTTTTTAAAGCGTAGATTAATTGGAGCATGTTGACAGCTAACCTAAAATTTAGAGCCAGAAAATCTTTCTTTTTTTTCTTTTTTCGCAATGTTTTACATTAAAAACAGAATAACTTAACGGTTCCTATTTTCGAAGCAAATATCTAAGGACACTCTTTGCTGAAAACAAACATGTTCAATTATGTCCCGATTAAACATAAACAAATGTCATTCGTATCAAACGGCGGGAAATTCAAACTTTACACTGTTCTAAACGATTTATTTTTTCCAACGCTTACTCAGCCCAGGATTTTATTTGAACGTGCGATATCTTGTACTCGTAACAGTAGAGAAAATTTAAATTTGTCTAAAATTTTTACCGGTATATTATTTTTCTTTTCATTAAACCTTCAAAACCATGATTTCATTTTATTTTATGTTTCAAACATTTTCCATATTTCATCATCTGCTGACTCAATTTCATCCTCTGATTTGATTTTTCTTTTCTCTTTTTTATTCGTTCTAGTTACTTTTTCACTTTAATTTCCTAAAAGAATCTCACATTCTCTCAATTTTATAATTTCAACAGCTTCCAGACATGACCAAGTATTTTAGCGACGAAACACTGAAAGTTCGAAGTAGTCACTGGATATAACTGGGTCATAATTTTTTTATTAATTCAGATCTGATAGAAACTAGTATACAGTGTGTCACAAAGTCTGGAAACACCCAAATTAAAACGTAACGCACAATTTTTGAAAAAAATCGAAAGACAGGTCCATTAGTGTTTTAAAAAAGGTTTCTGCTGATATTTTCTTTTTGGTTTTGTCGATGACCTTGAAAAAGTTATATTATAAAAATAAATTCGGTTTTTTCAGGAAATTTCTTATGTAAATTGCAAAATTTTTTGACCGTCGGATAGACAATTAAAAGATCTACTAAAAACGGTAGTAAAATTTTTTTGATGACCTTGAAAGAGTTATGTGTGATGACATCGTAACTCTTTCAAGGTCATCAAAAACAGCAAACAGATACCATCAACAAAAAGCTTTTTCGAAACGCTAGTTCACCTGTTTTTGCGTTTTTCTCGAAAATCATTCCTTTCTATTTTATTGGGGTGTTTCCAGACTTTTTGGACACACTGTATACAGTCGCGAATGAATTTTGTTCGTCAATGTCACTTCCAAATTTGGTTAGATTGTCACAATTTAAAAAAATGTCGCTGTCTGATTATGACTGTCAACAGTGTCAAAAAAATGTCAAAAAAATTACAAAAAAATGACAATTCATGTCATACAACATGATGATAGGTTATGATATGATATTTACGACCGTTTTACAATGGAGCATTTTCCAATACGTCAAAGAATGACATTGGCGACCAAAATTTATTGCTCGCGACTGTACAGTTGGTTGCAAAAAAAACTTTTACAATTTTTCCATAGTATGAAACCTTCTTACAAGAGATAAGTTAGAAATTGTGGTCAAAACTCAATGACATTTTAAAAAATTATTTGACAGGTGTTGTCAAGTAGACAATTAAATGACAAATTGACAAAACCAAATTAACATTATTTTTTACAACCAACTGTACAACTAAAAAGAAAACAAATTTTGTGTAAAAAATGACTGACTTGGCGAATTACAGTAATTCATAGTTTTTATATATTTTTTTTTAATTGTCTAACGTTTCTTTATTTCACAACTTGCCTTCTCATCTCACATGCTCAGTTAATAATCTTTTCCCAAATTGCGTTTTATTAAAAATTATTTCATCACATCTAGTCCCTTTCACGAAATAGACAAATTAATAAATATTATTTTTATGTTTATCTCGCCATTTCTTTATAAATCAATTGCTACACCTTGAAGCTTTTGTGGAAAATTTTCTGACAATTTTAATTCCATTTCTTACGTTTACACAAAAATAAAACATATTTATGCTTCTGAAATACTTTAATAGGTGCACGAGTGAAGAATTCTTATTTTGGGAGCACTACTGGTTGTTGACCTTGTACAACACTGCAAAATAAGACCAAGCCATTCGTAGAATCTAAAAATAAGAAAAATCACCACGACGCAACAAAATTCCAAGATATTACAGCAACGAAAGTCTTCAGCGACAAAGCAAACAAGTTTATGGCAGTTATCCTGATTGGCTCTTGACATCTGACACTCAAGATGAGCAAACTTGTGTTAGCACCAACGGATCTCCCAAACCAGTCGCATTTATAGATGGCGTAAGGAATTTGACTGCTCTGAAAAATAAAATTGAAATGTTGGGGGCATACTAGTGGTGGGCAGTACCTTGATTTCTACTTCGTTTCCGAACCAGCAATAGAGAAGGATTTGCATCGAGATCCCGAGAAGGTAACAGACATGAGTGACAGCTGCCTCACTTATAGGGTCTACCAAAGTCAGTTGAAACATAGTAAGGGCTAGTACTAAGGTACTTGTAGCGAACTGGCCCAAGATTATCATGTTGAAGACTCTGTTGCCCTCTTTGGCAAAACTGCAACAAAGCCGAGTACTTTGAGGATTCAAGATTGAGGAGCTTACTGCACTATCTTCGTGTGGTGCGCGATACACTCTCTCAAAGTGGTACTAAAATCTGTTTCGGTTCCACCAAGAAGACTCAGATTGTCGCACAAGATGTCACACTGGGCGCAAATGTACATCATCAAAGCGTACGTCATACAATCCAGATTTAGATTAGCGATTGTTATGTACCAAATGCAGACAACTTGATAGATGTAGATGATTTGATAATTCGGCGACGATTCGGTACTGAACGGGTACCAAGCTACGAACGGTAGTCTTTGACCCTCGTTCAGCAAAGGAGCGATTGACCACAGCAACACATTGACTCCCACAACACTGCTATAAACAATGTACAACTTCTTCCAGATCTGTAAAGTGGGCTGAACCAGCTTCACTTGTTCCAAAGATTTCGGCTGGAAATGGAAACTGTCAAGTACCAGCAAAAGCTCCTTTATGACTCGCATGTTGACCACAAAAGTGTACATTTTCACAGTGGCCAGGATGTTTGTGATCATCACGAAAATGGTGGCTGCCAGAGCTTCCAGATCAGAATAGACGAAGAAGATGTTGGCCAGTTGGGAAAAATTGTGCCCCCCGATGATCAAGATCGCGTTGAAGACTGCATAAAAAGTGTAAAAGTCGCGCTGGTAGGTTTCACCCCTTCCTGGCCACAACCCCACACATCTCAGCATGAAGATATTGACCTTGATGGTAGAAATCCAATCGAATCTTGTCATCTCGACTGGATTTAATTACATTAGAAGCACACGAGTCGCGTGAGCTTTTATAGACTCGGTGGAATGTTCGTCGACCAATCGGGAGCTTTTAGCGGCTTCTGCGCAATAACCGCTTGCATAATTGTGCAATCGCGATGATTCCGTGGTGATCGCTCGATGCACATGTGTGCACACGACGCATCGCGGGGCAAATAGGGTGCACTCGTTGCACCAATTAGAAACGTCGATCGAAATTATAGAGTGCGAGCGTCAGACGGTGAAAGCTGAAAAATTTATCCCTTTCAGCATGCTGAAAATCTATTGTTTTCCCCGGAACCGTCAATTATAACTTTTACTAATTAGTGCTCGACCACCCGCTTATTACGTTTTTCTCAAGTCAACATCTCTTCGTGGGAAAGTCGCAGCTGGGACATTTTTCCAAAATGGAAAAGTGTGATGACGTTAATCGAACGCAAACCGCTTATTAAATATTTTTTTTAATTACGGTTGACTGGCGGCCAGTTTGCGTGAGAAAAACTCATATTTATCAATAATGCCTAATCAGGAATTGTTAGGGGTAATTAGGTGCGCTGCATCAATAACAGATTGGCCTCCCTTTTTAAGCGCTGTAAGGCAGTCTTAATCAAATGGCGGTGCTGGTTAAACGACAGACGAGCTAAAGAATAATATAATATTGCAGAATTTCACTACGCAAGATGCTCATAATTGGGTAATTATCGTAATAAATTTATTGTGTTTTTAGGAATCTCTACTGCAGTTCAGAGAACAGTAAATATACTAAAGAGAGTAACAAGAGGAGTAGAAAAAAAGAGCTTTGGTAGATTGAAAGAGAAAATAAAAATAACTTGAAAGCAAATGAGGAAAGGGAACTGATAGAAGCAATGCCTTCTGGGAGAATCTATTGTGTTCTACAATATCTTGAGCATTGACAATGCCAAAATAATTTACAAATTTAATTAAACTTACTGTCTAGCTGGTAGTTAAATCTCTTTGCAGGATAACTGGAGTGAATTTAACAAAATATCCAAATTGTTTTTATCCTTTAATAAATTATAGACATTTAGAATTAAAACTCTGTTTTACATAAAAATCTATTTCCACTTCATAATATTTCGCCTTAGCGGGGTAGATGTTTGACAGATGAAAAATTGTTATGAAGAGGTTGTTAAACGCTTATTCAAACCTGGAAATATTACTAGACAATTTGAATAATCAAGACAGGTAAATAAAAGTGATAAAAATGTGTTTATTATTTGTTAAATGATCAATAAATATTTATCCAGGAATAAAGTTCAGAATTATTTTGCTTGGTCTTTGTGTGGTACAAGTGGAACGTTTATACACACGAGTGCAGCAATCCTATCCGTAAAAAAGTCCTTTATGCGCAGGATGCGTAGGATATAAATTAAAATTATTACGGAAGAATTATTAATAAAACTTCAAAGGATGAATTAGGTATTAATTTTCTACTACCACCATGTTACAATTATTTCCATGAAATGACTGAATACGATAATGAAAGTGATAATGAAGTATTTTATCAGAAATTCGTTTTGTATTTTCTTTATTTCTGAAGCAAATTAAGCAATTTGTGATCAAGTGCAAATGTTCGAAAGTGTAAAATAAATTTTTCCAAATCGTAAAATGAAGTCTTTTTGCACGACCTTTGTGTAAATCGTTATTCTAGTAAAGGAACACTTTTAATCCCTCCTAATGTTTTGCACAAATTTCTTTTACGATAAAATGATGAAATAAGCAAACAGCGCGAATAAAGTGCTTGTTCATCCCTCATGTGATTATTGCCCTCGCTGCGCTCTTACAATAATGTTCTATTCGAGATGAAAAGATGCAATTTAGTCTTTAGTCCCTTGTCATTTTTCCTTGTGGGAAAATTCCACGCATAATATTGATTAACAAATAGTTACCGCTTTGTATGGATGTATAGAAACCATAATATGCACCTTGAGAAAATTCTGGAACAGGCCAAAAAATGGCAAAGCGATGTTAAAGTCCTTCGACACTATCAATGGAGAACAAATGTGGAGAATTCTAAGATTATATGGAACACCAACCAAGATGACACTCATGATAAAACTATTTTACAACGACCACAAAGCGAGAGTAGAGCACAGAGGGATTAATATTAAACTCGATGAAATGTATTTTTTTGGTTCAGTTAAATTAAAGAAAAATCTGAAATATGTATTTGATATTTTAAATGAAATTTGTGGATAAACTATTTATTTTAGATGCCAAACACCTTATATCTTTTGAACGGTCATTGAAAGAGCTATCCAACGGTATATCGAAATACAGAGTGTTCCATTTAAAAAAACTGACTGAATAAAGAGTTTGCGTTTGAAGCGCCCGCTACGTAATTAAGTAAAAATCTTAATGTTTTTTAACAAGGCAATAAAATTGACGATATTTACAATGTTCTAAAAAAACCTAATCTAAATAATTATCATCTGTTATATTTTTTACAAATTTTCAAAGTTTGGTTTATCCGGACACAAAAGAGCGAATAGTTTACTAACAGTAGAAGTTAGACCCATCAAATGTGGTATCTTCCTCTTTGTTTTGACGACAGCTTTCCAAAAACGCAAAAAAATACTGGGTGTTCCATTTAAAAAAATATAAGTTTGTGTTGCCACCGATACACCAAACACCCTGTATAATTTAAAATATTTTTAAACCATGCTCATAACTTGTATGTATAACATGAAATAATAACATTTTTCAAAGAACTTATATTAACTTTGTAAATCTACTTTGCCAAACCGTTGGGACACCCGGTATATTTATTTGAAGGCCCGATATATTAAATTATTGGCCAAGAAATATGAAAGTCTCCTATATCCATTAGGAATAAAAGGACATAGAGAAAGAGAGACTGCTCTGAATGTTGGCGCAAAATACAGGTTTCCCAGAGTTGCGAAAAAGCTCCATAGCGTGTTTGTTAGTAAAGATATCAACTTTTTCTTTTTTTTTTTAGATAATAGCTGCGTTTATACTGCACATTCGAAAAATATTGCGGTATATATACAGGGTGATTCAAGTTTTACCGCCGAGCAAAAGCACACACTTCTAATCGATTTAAAATTCTCAAAAAAAATCAGGAATGATGAGTCCTTTCAAACATTTAGTAAAAATTTGATGTCATTGAAATCATGAAAGCGTCACAGGTTTTTGAAATAAAAAATAAAAAATAGAGGTTGACATGGGTTATTTATGGTATCCTTAAGGGACTAAAGAATTACCTCTTTGGAATTACTAGAAAAGTTCTCAACAGATGTTTCCCAACAAAGAGGTAGGTATTTATTTATGACACTGCAGTTGTAAATCTTGATCATTTTTCGCTGCTAATGTTAAAATTGGAATAATTCAAAAACTAATCCTTCTCTTTTGATGCAAATTTCATAAATATATTCTTTGAATTAATTGTGAATTATGAGCGTGCACGGAAAACATTTTTTTTTGGGTCAAAATCATTTTTTTTAATTTTATGGCTCTGAATGAAGTGATACGGGAAAATTGATTGCACACGTTTGAAGCCTTACACGAAGGGAACGCAACCCTAAGGTTTCGTAATTTTTACTAATTTTTTAACAGGGTTAAACGTGCGGGCGGTAAAACTTGAATCACCCTGTACTTTTTTGACAAGCTTTCCAACGGTATAGTCGAATGTGAAAATCCGCTAAAGACAAGCTTGTCAAAAAAGCTTTCAACCAGTGCAATAATAAATACGGGGTGCCATTTGAAAAAAAATCGTTTTTGACATTTCTAATTTGTTATGTTTCATAAATCGCAGTAGGCAGACCCCTGCAATTAGAAATTCGGGTAAAAAAGCGCCACAGATCAAAAACGATGGCAGATACGAGTAAGTCAAAACGATCTCTATAGGTTTGATTCATAATTTAGCATAGAATCCAAAAATGAAATCAAACTGGGTAGGTTCCATTTAAAAAAATCATAAGTTTAGTGTTTTTGTAATATTGGGACACCTGTATATATATGTACCACAATATTTTCCTAATGTGGAGTAGAAGCGTAGCTATCATCTAGAAAAAAGTAAAAGTTCATATCTTTAATAACAAACCAGTTATGGAGCTTTTTCGCAACTCTGGGACACCCTGTATATGAAACAGAATAGTGAATAGAGTGACGACAATTACATTTAAATTTTATTATTAAATGAGAAGTTCTTGTGCTAAAACATTTATGTATTTATTACATTTCGCAGTTCAGTGTTTTATAATTTTTTTTAATTTTAACAACATTTGTGTCAGTTTTCCTTCAAACTTTTTGCACAAAAATTATTCTTACTTGATGAAATATTGGTCATATTTGAATTATTAGAGAAAGGAAAAAACTAAAAGAATTTGCAGGAATTGTGATCTCTGCCTACTGTGTGTTCTTAAAACAAATATGTACGTTGTTATTGTTCTTTTTATAGTCAAATTCGTCTTTCTTGTTTTCTTCTCTTTTTATGTCTTTATGTTGTCTTTTTAGATATAATCATTGTCATCTCTCATGAATTATTTTTTTTTTATTGTTAATGCATACTTACAATTTTCTTTTGATTTGTAATTTTACTTATTGTTGGAAATGTCGTTACCCTTGTTTCTTCAAATTTATAATACTTTATTTGTAAATAAATTTTTATTTCTTCTGCTATTTTAAAAACCAAATAGAAATAAAAGACCCAAAGCAAGTGCAGAGAGTTTATTTTAATCAAAAATAACACACATTCTTTCTAAACAAATTGTTTCACTTTTTTCATTTTTTATTGTTCACTGTGATGCAATCCAGCATGATATGACCACGAACCTCGAATAATCTAAAATTTCACAATTTCTCAATCACCAAAAACTCGTCCTTCAAGACTCACCACCATAAAACACGAAGGAAACAAATCGAACGCACTTATGACGATCTCGGTCTGGGTCTTCAAGTTGAAAATCAGCAAAGTGTTTCGGATTTTTAAAGAAAAATTCCAGTCTGACTCGACCACGATATTTGCAATTTTACTACTCTGCATCGAAAACATTGAAAAAGAAATTTCTTATCATGTAGACTTACCTTCAATTCTTCTTCACTGCTGTACCAGTACCAGCAGCACAAGGAAAATTGGGTCAAAATTGAAGGTAGCAATAACAAAAGAGATTCAGACGCACTGCTAGACGGGAGAATCTGTTGCAAAGATTATTTCCTATGATGTAAAAATAAAAATGAGACTTACCAAGCTTAGAGAGAAAAGTGCCAAAGCATTGGCCAGCACGTTCGCAAAGAATTGTACAAAGACGATATCATTCAAGGTGTTGAAAATGTCCCAACAACTAGAAAGATTGAATGGTTTCTCTTTTTTTTGGATTAATTATACACACCTTACGACTTCTTCTTTCTCGAGATCACAGTGGCCTCTTAATGCTTCACACAAGATGCTGTATTGCATTTCTATGAATTTCATAAAAGACGTCAGCAACACGTCCATGTACAAGTTTGCAGCGATGATAAAAACCAAACTGACAGTGTGGTACTCCAAGAGCGGTACCAAACACCCAAGAACTGCAACACCATAACCCGTGTATGTCCTCCAGATGCCCAGAACGCTTTCAGCAAATCCAGTCTGTGTCCTTGGAAAGACGTGTGCGTTAAGTGTTCCCACTAGCTCTTTCAACACGTTCGTGACAAAGCCGTAGGTGTTGCGAATTGCAATCATTTGCAGTGCGAGAGATTCCAAGTGCATCTCGATGACGAAGAGGTTAAATAATTGGATGAAGATGAAGAATTTGATTGAAATGAAATAGAGGTGGAGGTTGTAGAAGTCTTCTTGGGGCCAGACGCCGAAGAGACGGAGTGCTGCGAGGCTTGTGTCGAAGGTGGCTCTCCAGTTGAAGAGCTCCATGACCTGCAAGAAGTCTAAATCAACAGGAAAAAATTTAACCAAATGAATGCTTGCAGATTATCAGTGACAGTGATATTTAAATAAATGGTAAAAAATAAATCGTCGCGTTTCAGAAGTGAGATAAGTTTTACGTGGCAACTTGATTTTCTTTAAATTGGGAGCTTTAAAGTTTGTTTGCGGTTTGTGTAAAGAATATGGTGTTGATGTCCTGTCACGAAGGACTTGTTTGCACGATCGTCTGCATTATTAAGGATATTTTTAAACTTTGTATAAACTGTTTTAAAGTGGACAACTTACAATTATGTGCAATCAAGAGTGGAATAATTTATTAGAATTGTTTGCAAGTTCTGTGGAAATAATGCTGTGCTTTTAAATATGTAATAATGTGTGGGAAGCAAACTTTGCAACAAAAATTGAAAGACAATAACTACGACAATAAGACTGAAGTAGAAAAACGAAATATTACCACGATTTTTTCTGTGTGTGATTTTTGTGTTTAATTTATGCTTTAGAGCTTGAAAGCTTCCGATCGAGGACCCAGAGAACTGCAGCCCCCGGCACCAAAACAACGCCTTTATAACCAACAAGTCATGAATTAACAATATTCACACTAAAAACCACCAACGACAAGTTTAAAAATTTATATATTTTAAGTGAAAATATTGAACAGTTTTTTCCCTAATTACAGCCTTTACCCACTTATTAACTCCTCTTCGATGCTTTATTAAAGCTTTTCAAACAACTGCGCTCATTCTTGGTGGGAAAGTGCCAGGTGCAAGATATTAATTTTTTTTCAAAATGCGAAATTTAATCTTTGTTCCGTCGCTTTTCTCTGAATCTTTAATTAAGGACTTGGAGAAAAACGCATTAATTAAGCAACAGAGAGCTGTTGTATTTTTTTAGAGCTTTTCAGGTCTGACAAGAGACTCAGATGACGAACGACAATTATTTATTTACACAATTTTCCTTGCTGTAATTAAGTGGAGAAGGTTTTTTGTTGTCACAGTAGTGGCTTCTAGAGACTTCGAAGCACACCACCGACATACCAAAAAATGTAAGAAGGGGATTGTTAAGTGTGGAGGGTGTAATGAAACGGAATTGTGCAAAAATTGCAAAGAAAAATTGTAGCAATCGTCGTAAGTGACAGGTAAGAGAAAAAAAAAATTGTAATTAGTGAACTTTCTTCAAATTCAAATTGTTGTCCAATGTTTATTTTTCTGTTACTTCCTTTATATTAATTTTTTTATATTCCCAAGTTTTTCAAAATCCGGAAAACAGTTTCTTTTTAATTTTTTATTAAATGCTTCTTTTAAAATTGAACTAAAGTAGCTTCACTAAGAAATATTGTTCAAGTGATGAATATTACTGTTGGCACTACTGTTGTGTGATAATTTTTTGTTGTGAGTGCTTCTCTTGTAACGGGTGACTATTAAAATTTTCACTTAGGGTTGGCTATGGATCATTCTTTGTTTTCCGTTGCACCTTAGACACTGACAAGTCTGACATTTCAATAAATGTTTTTTCTCTTAATTTGGTTATGTTTCAATTGTACTGACTGACATTTGTTGTTCGTTCTTGCGTGTGTCTAAAGTAACAGAAAAAATAAAAACTCGTTCAAAGCCAACTCCAAGTGAAAATTTTAATAGTCACCCGTTATAAATCTAGTTCGAAATAATTTTCGAAATTATTAAAACTTGGAAATTATACAAAAGGAAATAAATTAATGAAAGAAAAAACAATCACATTTTAAAAAGAAAAAAATTTAAGCAGCAAAAAGTTTTAGATGATGATTTTTATTGTTTCCTTTTCTTATTTTATTTAAAGGCAACAAATAATCCAAATCAATCTAGTAACACAAAACTACAATAAAGAATTAATCTTTGTTTCCGGCAAAAAACACTTTTAATATTTGTATAAATCGCCATTTTTTCAGTTTTTTTCTATTTCTATTTTGAAAGAAATCAAACATGAAATACCTAAATCTTTTCATTTACAATTTCAAACAGGTAGTTTTTTCCTTTTTATCCCTTAAAGTTTGTAATAAACGTGAGATATTCTTTGGTACTGAATATTCTTTACTCAACAAAAAATATTTTTTCTTCAAATGTCAGTCAAATATGACATTTTACTGCTGGATTAATAATGCTAAAGTGTCACTTCATTCATGGCATCTGACGAGCTGACGAGCGGCAGATAAAGTTATTATCTCTGATGACGAGCGGCAGATAAAGTAAACTGGCTAAATCATTTGAAATTCCTAACTCAAATTTTAACAAATTCGTTTCTGCATCTGACGTTTCTTAAATAATTTGTTATAAACGTTTGAAGAAAAAATAGTAGATATATATGTTATTCGGCGCAACCAGCATTGCCTGGTTTGTCTACCAAACTACCAGCATCAGCACATAAAACTTTATTTATCTACGATCGTGTAAAAAGTAGGCACTTTTTGCACTAAAAATCGTCAAAGTTGACGTTTAGTGGACTCACAGAATCGTGCCATAAAACTTTTAGTACACGCTTTTATGGCACAGAACTGTCAGAATACAACAATATAATTTGTTGCAAACATTGTTTAAAAGTAGGTTGCTAAACGACGTGGTTCTCAAACGACTTTGGTCATTCATAAAATATGGTGGGATGATCCTCCGATCGTAGATAAAATGTTGTAAGACATACGTGTAAAAAGTTCCTTTGTTGCACTCACATCCTTTGAAATACTCCTTCGTACCTCGGTCGTATTTTAAACCCGTTCGTGCAATAAAGGATAACTTTTTACACTTGTATCTTAAATTACTATTTTGCTCCTAATAACATAATATACTATTATTCGTTAAAAACTACATTATTCAGAAAATATAAAATGTTTTTATATTCTCATTCACTTTTCATATTTTTTTTTTTTTTTTCGTGTTAAAACTTTTCTCGTAACTTGTCTCCGTTATATGTATTAATTTTTGCCATTTTCTTAATCATCCTTCTAAATGTGTTATAATTTTTTTCTTATTATTGTTGTTGTTATTTTCTGTTGAATAAATTGCTGTCGTATTGTTTATTACATATTATCTATCAACGAGAAAGGTTCAATAATTAACAACAACTAGCAACAATATTTATTTTAAACTTTTTCTGTTCTTTCACTGCAAAAATAAAAAGTAACTAACTAAACAATTTTATTGCAATCATCATCAGAGGACGGAACAATATTTTGCCGACAGAAACATTATGACACCTCACTAATAAATTATTCTTGACCATTGACTTGATGCAAAACGGCAAAGTAAGACCAAGAAGTCCTCAGAATCTACAAATGAAAATTTTTCACTTTTATCAAAAGTCACATAAACGTACCCTCATGAAGGTATCCAAGGTGAGATAAAATAAATTCAAAGCGGACATTTTGATTGGTGTCCTGCACCTCATGACGAAGAAAATCAAATTCTTTTTGACTTCTAACGACGTTTCAGTCCAATCGAATTCGAACACTGCGTACGGAATGTTACTACTCTGCAACAAAATTCTGCATAAAAATGAAACTCTTTTTTTCGGCGACTACTTTAATTTCGACTTCGTTGCCGAACCAGCAGTACATGAAGATTTCCACAACGACCGCGTTCCCGTAGAAGAGACACGAGTAAAACTCGCTGCTGAAAACTGTAACCTTGACTGAGACATAGTAAAGATAGTAGAAATGTATCTAGTATAGTACCACTGTCAACTGAAACATTGTCATTCCGATCGAGACAGCACTGGTGAAGAATTGGACCAAAACGATCCAGTTGAAGAATCTGTTGGAGTCTTCGGCGAATCTGAAAGGGTGGGTCAGTAACGCATCATCGAAATCACCACAACGTACTTCAAGATGGCGCGGTGGTGCAACACACACTCGATGACTCTCTTGTTGATGTTTGTAAACTCGTGAAGATGTCTCAACTCGTCGCACAAGATGTCGCATTGCGCCCCTATGTACATGTTCAAAGCGGCTATCAAAGTGTCAATGTTGAGATTGACGATGCAGATGAAGCACACACTGGTGATCTGATAGACGTAGGTGACCTCGTAGAACGGAGAGATTCTGGAGTCATACGGGTACCAAGCTAAGAACGGTAATCGATGCACTTTGAGCGACCCATCCAGGATCGGGAACGTGGTCCAGAAGAAGATGGCGTTGAGAGTCATCAAAGTGAACACCGTGTACACCATCTTCCAGAACTTGAGACTCGGCTCGACTAGACTCCGCTGTCTGGCGTTCTTCGGCTGGAACATGTCGCTGTTCAACGTCACCATCAGCTGCTTCAGGATGCCCATGTTGTTGATGAGGTAGTAGGACTTCAAGATGGCGAGCATTTCGGTGAGAGAGACGAAAATCGTGGCGGTCAAGGCTTCCAAGTCGTCGAGGATGAAGATTATGTTGAAGGACTGAAAGAAGTTGTGGCCGAAGACGAAGACCGTGAGGCAGACGGTGGCGTAGAGGGTGTAGAGGTTGGGCTTGTAGGTGGCGTCGCCGGCGGGCCAGAGACCGGCGATCTTCAGCATGATGATGTTCCTGCGGATGGTCAGCTTCCAGTCGAAGCCGCTCATTTTGGACGGAGCTGTTGACACAAAAAATAAAAGGTAATGGATTCGAGTGAAGAAGTGTAAACGTTTGGAAGTCTTTGGTCATGTGTCAGAATGAAGACAAATTGTTCTGGTATGGTCGCCCAGCAAATTGCAAAGGTGGTTCTTCCTTTATTGACTCTGGCAAAGGGTTACTTGGTCATCTAGGTACATTTGGTACACGATCTGGTGACTAAAGAGGTTGCATCAATACCTTCAAAGCATTTCTTGTGAGCTCAAGCGTTGACCTGATGCAACAGAAGACTTCATCTCAAGTTTCTTCCTTTTCTTTTTTCTTTGAGAACATCACATCCTTTGGACATTACACATTACTCCCCCGTTCTATTCTTCTCGTGCAGCAAACGGTTCTTAATCACTCCATAGAATGTCAAGAAACTGTTGCTACACATTTTTCTGCTGAAGAACTAGCCCAAAATTTTCTAGGAGATGGTGAACTCTTCTGTCTCCATTTCATTTAGCCCTTTTGACTCGGAATCAAGAGGATTTCATTCATCCTTACAAATCATTCCAGAATTCTATCCAGATTTGCGAAGACAAGACTGATCAAATGATCTCCCAATCAACATTTTCAATGACAGAAGCAATAAACGAAGAACCACTCTTGTATTGTTCTGAAGAATATTAAGAAATATTGTTGATACTTGATTGATACTATTGCTACAAAAAATGCATTTTTTTTTAATTTTTGTGGGGTGGTGCAACAAATAGATGTTTTTGCACCTTGTATTTAGACAACCAAGTAATCACACCAATTTGCCATAGCGTAGTACAGTTACGTCATGCACTCGTAATTCTTTGCAAACATTTTTTTTTATTTGTGAAGGGTGGTGCGAGTGTCCAAATAAAGGTTTGGGGTGCTCCAAGTGCATTATCCACTGTACCTTGAAAAGAACAAGCACGAAAAGATTCTTGACTCGGAGAGCTTTCAAGTGGCCCACCACAAAGCCGCGAGCTCTTATACCCCCAGTCCTCGGAAACCACCCCCGCCCTGGAATTTGAGGGATCCTTATCCCGGAACAGGAGGCGCCTGCGCATCAGGAATCCCATCAGGTAAACGTCCGATACAGAGGGAATACGGAATGTTGATTACACCGGCGGCGAACCACGAGTGGACTTTTTACACGAAATAATTGAATGGCCGCTTAAAAAGAGTAATAGTTTATCGAGAGGCAAAAAAGTCATCAGGCGAGCGGCTCCCTTGATCCGGTTTGTTGGCACTTCCTTACAGGGCCTTAAGAGTTTCAAACTCTCGGAATCTTGTTAGTAGTAGTGGCCAGTCGAGCGGAGACCTTTTCGCCAAATGGCTTTTTTCGCCCGCCTTGATTTATCACCGACGGCCATATACGGGGTGGCGACGAAAATGGCCACCGCGAATTAATCGGACAGCTGCAAATTCTCGTTTTACGAGGCCGAAAAAAATTCGTTTTGCCGCATGAATTAAAGATTTCTCTTGAAATTGTGGCGGGCGGTGGAGGACTGATGTTAAAATGGAAATTGATTTTTTTTTTCGAAATATCTACGTAAAACCCTTAATTATCAGAGCGGGCCGGGCAAAGCTGCCTATTAGTTGATGCACGAGGAGTTATCCTGGGCGGGGTTCGCTTTTCAAAAATTTTCTCTCCTACCCTTCAATTATAATTTTTATTAATTACCCAAGCTGCTTATTATATTTTTTGTACGATTATTTGACCAGCATTTTATGAGAAAACCTCAACTGCTGCTCATAAATAAGACAACACTAATTACCTCAACGAAATACTCCTCATTTATTATTTGTCAATAGAAATTTTATAAGTGCCACCCCTTTTTGTGGTTGCTCCAAGCCTTAGTAATTAAGAAGACGCCAGTCAGTTCAAGTCTTCAGGATCATCAACAACTGAAGAGGAACTAAGGTTAGTCGAATATTTTTTTAATAAAACAATTAGCAAAAGAAAAACATTCAAGTAAAAAATAGAAGCGTATTTGTTGCATTCGAACAAAACACAAGAGGTTAGAAAATAATCGCGTTTGACAAAATCTTCCAATCTAAAACAACTCATATTACACGTTTTGGGACTGTTTAAGAATAAAATTAGGGAAAATTGTGAAACAACATTTACATGAAGACTACTATTAGAGGCTTCTTTTCATTGTCTCTTATTGCAAGCTCTGACAAACAGAAAAGGTCTTTTCCAACACAACAACCCACCACAACATTTAAACCATGGTTTTTTTTTTTAGTAAAACTTTTATTTCTTTCTCTTTTAGTCATTCTTTTGCGTCCACAAAAATATTTGTTTCAAATGTAAATTTCATTTGATTTTTTTGTTTAAACACTTAAATACGTACTTTGATAGCAATTTTACTCCATGATAACATTTTAACACTGTATGAAGTAATTATCATGCCCTTTTAAACATTGCATGTTAAATTTGATTTTAATATGAATTTTTTCCTCCTGGCGACAACGATAAATTGAATGTCGCCTGGATGTAGGCAACCCAAAAAACACATTTCTCCCAACAAGATTTTCCTCGCTGATTGAATCATCTTTCTCCAACTTTACATGTTTTTATCGTAATATTTCTTCATGCAGTGCAACAAAAACGCATCTCCGACTTTATCGCAATTTTATTATCCTCATTACAACTTCCTGTTAATCAAAAACCGCATCAGAATATTTTTATGTGCTCGAAGTAAACATAACCTTAATTGCGCAAGAAATGTCATCGTAAAGCCGCATTGCATACTTTTTGATGATTTCATTTACGTTGTCGACAAACCAGTCCCGCTTTAAAAACCTTCTCCTGTTCTTCAAGTCTGACGATTAAAACTGCAAAACTAGTGATTTTTGGCCCCTGAAGTGGTTTTTAAAGGAAATTCTCTCAAAAAACTGTTACCAAGAGTCACTGTTGCAGATTAAACGACACAAAGATGGAAAGATGTCTGATTTGACCTTGATACGTTGTTTTCTTGAGACTGCTTCCTTAGATGGATATGCCAGTATCTCTCAAGTCTATATTTAGATCTACATTGGTGAAAATTTGTGCTCTAAAAAATAACACCTCTTCTTAAATTTGTGTTTACAATAAAAATTATTTTGGCCAACTTGAACACAACACCATTCCGACTTCTTGTGTTTATTTTTTTGGCCGTGCATAATCTGACAAGTTGCTCGTTTGTTTCCATCCCGGAAAATTTAAATTTAAGATTTGACATTACCATAAGAGATGATTATCCGAGGCTGTTGTATCGGCAATTAGTTTCTCGTCTCAAGTCAACGACAATGACGTAAAAAATATAAAAAGACAATCTTTCCTTTGATTTATTTCAAATGAAAAAATAGTAATGCACGATCTGACTCTGCGTATGTGTGGCAAAAATTTGATTTGTCTAGAGCTGGTAACGACAATCCAGTCGCAGATGTCTGAGTCGACGAAGGCATTCACGCCGCCCCCGACCCGAAACGTGCCTCCGCGCCTCGAACGCCTCCCCCCGCGCCCTTCGCGCCTCGCGAAACAGCAGCAAACGTGCCAATCTAACGCCTCATAAAATCGAACAGTAGCCCTTTGTTGCATCCAGTAGCAACGGCCGAGTCAAAGTTCACGTCAAGAGCCGTCGCCTCGACTTCTTCTCCTTCCAGCAGCAGCAGCATTCGGCACGAGCTGCCGTTGCCAACGTCTTATCTGATGACGCTCGCACAGAGACAACGTCAATGGTGATTGATTTGTCGGTGCGCTTTTTGCTCCACACAATGGTGCCGCGTCATTTTACACTTTCGTGGTTCCGCGAAGCGGGGGAATACCCTTTGTTCGGAGGGTGCAAAAACGCCGATATGCAAAAAGGAGAAACGTACTCGCATCAAGGAGTTTGCTATTATTTGTTGGAGGCTTTTTCCGATGCAAATAAATTGGTTTCGCGATCGACCTACGGAATACAATGCAGACGTGCACCAGTAAATAAATTAATTAAGCAAGGAAGGCTCTCCTAACAGTGGAGACAAGTGGTACAAAAATTAGAAATTAGACACCACTGTAAAGTACCATCGACAGTCGTTTAAGAAAGTACCACATTTATCATGAAACTATTTAATCTTAATTAGTTGCTTCGATTTGTTTTTACTTTAAATTACATGAGCTTAAAACCCCTTATTTTTAGGCAACCAAGTAATAACATCGATTCACCTTTAGTATAGTACAGTTACATATTATAGGTGTAGGTGTAGTACTGCACTACTTCATATTTTCCACCTTTAAAAAAAGAGAAAGCAATTTTGCTGTGAAAAATTTTTTGCTTGTCAAAAAATTCTCGCTGTACCTCTGGTTCGTTTTTTTTTTTTCAAAAATGCTTTTCTTCACAGCGTAAACTTGTGCAGACGACGCCGAGGGACAAACTACCACCTCGTACGTAGGTGTTAATTCGGCGGCCAATCAGACCCCGCCGCCGCCATTCCGTTCACCTCAGCGTCCATATTGACACTGCAATTGACATGATTCCACTCCTCTCCAACAAAATGAGTTTCTTTTGTCTAGTGTGTTCTCAAACAATTCACAAAACTCGTCGATAAATTCATGAAATATTCATAAAAATTCCATCCG